>NC_134701.1:259758369-260077869 GCF_043290135.1 Rhipicephalus microplus
AAGCTGAGTGACTCGTCCTTTCTTTCTTTCTTTCTTTCTTTCTTTCTTTCTTTCTTCCTTCCTTCCTTCCTTCCTTCCTTCCTTCCTTCCTTCCTTCCTTCCTTCCTTCCTTCCTTCCTTCCTTCCTTTCTTTCTTTCTTTCTTTCTTTCTTTCTTTCTTTCTTTTTTCCTCGAACCACTACCGCGTTCGGTTTCTCCTCTTGCTTTCTTTCTCTCTTTTTGACATGGCAGAGATACCTGCTCAGACAAACAGCATGTGCACATCCGAGTGCTTCATCTCCCACCTCTCTCTCCCGTATCACCTCTCTCTCTCTCTCTCTCTCTCTCTCTACCTAAGCCTGATGGCGATCGATAGCACACGCGTCAGTGCTGCAGTACTCTCCACCTTTTGAAGCTCGCTACTCCGCTGGCTCGCCAGGTTGGGTAATACTATACCCCGAGAAACGGAGATGTCATATACGTGCGCGCCGACGGCTTCTGCGCAGTGGAGCCGTGGACAATGCGGGCCCGGTCTCGATCTGCTGCAGCTTGTCGCCGGATCACTCTCCTCCAGGCTTGGCTCTTTTGCCCGCGTCTCGATGCGACCCGTTCTTTTTTTTTTTTTCGCCTGTATACGCGTGACGTAAACAAGTGCCGCAACATTCGTAATGCTCAGAGCGGTGGAAGCGGTACGAATGCAAGATGCTGTGGCCACTCGGGCGTCGATTCGTCATCGGTCGTCTAACTCCTTCAGTCAAAAAATGGTCCTCTCTTTTGTGTGAGACATCGTTCGCGCAATTCCAAGCACTTTCGGTAGACAGGCTGGTTAGCGTAGAGTGTCGGAATTCTCCGCTGAAGTTGCAGAGACCACGTGCCTTTTCGAAGTGGTATTACGAGAAACATTATACCCCGTTTTCTAGGAGGCATCATAGAGATAGGCAGCCTGAAATAGTACAGTACAAGAATGACGGCACGGGACAATATCCGCCCCGTGTCGCCTTGCTTGTTCTTTCTCATACCCCGTGATCATTAGGTGAAACTATGTGCGTGCGCAGTGTAGGGTAGCATACCGCCCCTCCCCCCCCCCCCCCTCCAGATTGGTTATAGCATCCCTGCTTTACCTTTCTCTCCTATTCCTTCCTTCCTTCCTGGCAGATTCCCGAGCGTGACATAAGGAGTGGCATAACAAGTTGCGTATTGAGCATCATCGAAATATATCGGAATTTGAGCGCGTCACTCTTCCCCACAAACGATCTTATTCGAACCAGCCGTGTACGAAAGTTATACTTTGATGAAGATTGGCGGGATGGCTACCAGGTGTGCACGGCACAAGATGGCTTTCGAAGCCAGGGTGGTGAAGCGGAGATTAAATATGCGTTTCTCGATTTCCTCACGGAAATTTGGCGCGTTAATTGCTGTGATTAGAAAATCCCCCTCCAATAGTGTTGCTCTTAGAAAAATAGCACGTCGCAAAAAAAAATGTACAAGCGTAAAATTGGCAGTCCGTCAAACCACGACGACAACACGCGGTCTTTTCTCTGTAGCTATTTTGTCCCTATTGATGCTAATCGCCCCAAGAAGCGCCAGTTCTTTTCCTTTGTTCTTGAAATTACGGGGCGTCTGCTTTCATATTATAGTGCGTATACTTCTATATATGAATACGTGTGCGTTGAGACTGACGAAAGACTGCTCTTTAATGGGCTACAACGTTTTGTTTTAGAGAAACCTGTCAAATTAGCCTCCCGTGCCTCAGCACGATATGTAGTGAAGTTGCGTGCAACCATAGGCGCGAACGTAAGCAGGACAAAAGAAGCCTGTTTTTCTTCGGGCTCGACGGGGAGTGAGGGTACGCTTCGGGGATACTTGCCTTGCGCAAGCCTACTCATGCCATGCAACCATAATGCTTGACCCTCAACTCAACGGCCAATGCTATAGCTGTAGCGACAGCTTTTTAATGCGCATTGAATTACGCACGTGTGCTCAACGCCTCTTGCTTTTTTTTTTGTTCTACCGCTTCAACAATGCAGGACAATTACTAGGTGCGACCCGTTTTACTTTTCTAGTCCTACTTAGTAAGTATTACGAGAGAAAACTTGGCATCTCTATAGCAAAAGCTTGGCATTACTAGCAAAACTTAGCTAGGGTCGAACACTGTTGCTCTGCTGTTGGTTACAATGTTCCAGTATTTCGCCACTACTGCAAACGGCACAGTCCCCCCACCCCCTTTTTTTTTCTTCTTATGGCTTCCAAGGGGAATGTGCGACGTTTCACTGTGGCATCATTAACGACATTCAAGTTGAAGGTTGCGTGACGACCGGTTGTCTAACTGCTGCGTTAGCTTCACAACTATACACCGCTTTATCGGTGGTCCAGAGTACACGTGTTCGTCCCGACCGACAGCACTCGTGACACGTGCTCGCAAGACTAACGGAATGTGACCAAATACGTAAAGGAGTGGGTGAGAAAGGAAGGCGCACCAAGGACTACGCACGTGTAGCAAGGGAAGTTCCAGGGTCGTTACGGGATCCCTTTGAAATTCTCGTTCTCGAAACGCGCCGTCGACGAACTCCTTAGCACGAGTGTTGCCTTACTGGCGTTCAAGAAGTTTTGCGGGTGCCTCTCTCGTTTCGCTGGGTTGAACGATGTCACTAATAGCTTCGCATGGGCGACAGCTGAGAATCTTTGACGCCGGTGCGGTTACACTGGTGACATCAACAGCGCCTTATAGGTTCCACAAGCGGGAATGCGCATTGAATTGAAAGCGCTCCTACATAATCGAGGCTCCCAGGATGCGGCGCCATGCGAAGGTGGAGATTAAGTCGAGTGTTTGACGATTTTGTAGCAGAAGCGGCATCGTCCCATAGTAATAAATATAACGTGCATGTGCCCACCACTCCGGGCGAAAAAAATCAATTGCACAAAATCTCGCATCGAGAAACATTACTCGTTCATGAAACACTAATTGACAAGATTCGCCAGAAAGGCGAGGCATTAAGAGCATAAGCGAGGTTTAGCGTTTCGCTCGAGCCCCTTAGCGCGATTTGAAAGTACCGCGCGTGTCCATATAAGCGTCCGCAGAATCTTCCATTAGGTTCGGGAAGAAGCAATGTTTCACCAGAGCCACTCCTCTTTGTCGAGTTCGAAAAAAAAAAAATAACCTTCGCACTGGTTGTAACAATGAATGTTAAGCAATGATGATGTGCTACTCACGACAGCCTGCCTTTGGTGCTCGGCTCTGAGGGAGTAATAATGGGAAGTAAGCGACTCAAGAATTGCGACGTCATAGGTCTTCGGCCACTATTTTTGTCAAAAACTTGTGTTTCAACCAAGGCGTAGGTTAGTAGTTTTGGGACGTTAAACTCCACATATCAATCAATCAAAAACTTGTGTGTTTCTAGCCTTTCACATTGTACGATGAAGAAGCAGGACCGACTCATTAAAGATATAGGGTTAATTTGCCCCACCCCCTCTCTTATGATTGAAGGGGCACCTCCCCCCCCCCCCCCTCTGTGCGCATGTTTTTTCACGTGTCACAACGCTGCCGGAACGGCGAACGCCAATCAATGCGCCTCCTGAATAGGTGTCGCACCTCTCCTCTGTCTGCAAGCGAATAGTCGAAAGCTTCTGCGAAGCTCTTCGCTTTGTTCAACGGATGAGCTTAAAGACATGCGTTCTTTATAAGCGCCAATTGCTTCATCATGCGCGATTGCGTAGTGAACAGAATGAATAACGAGCACACCTGTGAAGGAAGCGCGTATGCTTCTACACGTTTGCCGCTGTTCTGGTTTAGAGACAATACGCATTGCCCACCACAAAGGTGGCCACGGTCGTTGCGTTTCGATGGCGGCGAAAGGTAAAAACGCCCATGTAGCTTAGATGCCTCAGGTGCCTTACGAAACGCACAACTTGACTAGCGTCGGCGTCGTGGGCATGTGTGATGTAAGATATCATCATTACGGTTCGGAATACGAGCGTGACACGTAGACGACAGGGAGAGCTCGGACAAGCGCTTACTACCAACTGAAAATTTAATGGGAAAGCTGTGAAACAGCTTCTGGTAAATCATATTGACAAATCTTCATAACGCAAAGACGCCACGACGTGTCACGTGATAGATCACCATAATGTGTGACATCATCATTGCGCTATTAAGGCATCCGACTACACGCGACGTCACGTGACGAAGTTGTCACATGACATCGGCGCTTTGTCAAACGCGGCCGATTACGGAGGCAGTGCAAAAACAGGTCAGGTGCAAAAGGCTTGAATTACTTCCGATCCTGGAGCCAATGTAAATCAACGTTAGGTGCAGAGAGCTTTCGTCTTAGCAGAATGCATAAGGGAACATGATTTTTTTTTTTTGGAGGGTGGGGGGTGGTGGCACGTTGAATAAAAACCCGAAGAGTTTCAAACTCATGGTACAGTATCCCGCTATTCGCGGCGAGATCGGGCTATAGACGGCAGCACCATCGCCGCGCTTGTGTGGATAGGCGGTCGGCGGCGTATACGCAGCAGCGCTTCGCTGTAGGCGGTTTAAGTCGATTGCCAGCTTATAAAGCGCATTTACCGCAGCCTAATTAGACATGTATGACCTTCACTTCCACATGGATCTTTTTAAGGCGTAGGCTTGTCTGCCGTCGTAGTCCACGGCCGGGCTAAACTATAGGCCGGCCGTGTGAGCTTCTCCTAGTACTCAGAGTGCTCGCGAGATTGCGATGGCGCTGCGCCACTCGCACCACTCCTACGCATAGGAGACAGACAGACAGACAGACAGACAGACAGACAGACAGACAGACAGACAGACAGACAGACAGACAGACAGACAGACAGACGGACGGACGGACGGACGGACGGACGGACGTCTTTGATGATGTACTGGGAAAGACTCGCGGAAGATTCACGGTTTTGCCGATGAAGCTCCGGTGCTTCGCAAACTCATCATCATTCACTCCGTGGATATGCTGTGATTTTTTTTCGTTGCCAAAAGTAATGCCATGACCACCTTCGAAGAAACCGTTTCTGCACGTTCGACGCCATTAGGTATTCCGCGCACACGATGTCGCCATGAATCACGTGAGTTATAAAAGATTCTCTTGAAGATGAAAGGTATTCACTTCAAGAATTCTAATGACACAATTGCGGAGTGCAGGGCAAGCAGTTACAAAAAAGGAAGTGGGTGAGAGAAAGAGATGGTGGTACGGAACGACGCGTTTACAGTCAGTTGATGAATCGTGTTTCAATTTTGAACTGAGCGTGCGCCGCTATTGATCTGACCCTGAGCCCTACCAATTACCCAGATCTCCTGGTTCGTGCTTTGCGCACTAGCCGTGCTTCTGAAAATGTTTGCTGCTCAGAGAGCAGCGGCGACTCGCGATGGTTCCATCGATGCTGAGACGAGGGGTTCGCGGTATCGATCTCGCTTCTAAGCTCGACCACCACTGCCGACGTCCGTTTTTCGAGATGAAACGGGCACGCTGTACGATGCCTCCCTCCTCGGTCTGCGCCTTTGGTTGGCTGCCCCGTTATGCCCATTAGCTGATGAAAGCGGGTCGCGTAGCACTCTATCCTGTAATGAAGAGAGTTATTTAAGGCTGCAGCTTTCTCTGCCGAGCCTATGCAGAGATACATAAACTTTAAACTAGCCAATTTCTCTAGGCTGGATATCAGCAGGAAGGAGCGGCACGTATTGGGGATATACACATGCGCGTGCCCACATACATACATACATACATACATACATACATACATACATACATACATACATACATACATACATACATACATACATACATACATACATACATACATACATACATACATACATACATACATACATAGAGATAGATAGATAGATAGATAGATTAGATAGATAGATAGATAGATAGATAGATAGATAGATAGATAGATAGATAGATAGATAGATAGATAGATAGATAGATAGATAGATAGATAGATAGATAGATAGATAGATAGATAGATAGATAGATAGATAGATAGATAGATAGATAGATAGATAGATAGATAGATAGATAGATAGATAGATAGATAGATAGATAGACCGGATTCGGGCATCCTGTACGAGATGGAAATCGGTCGTGTAGGCCGACGAGCCACTCCAGTGATCTCCTTCCAGCGATCTTAGACAATACAAGAATTTCGAAAATTGCTGGAGTGAAGAATATGCTTCGAAAAAATGACTAGATACCATTTCAATATCGGTAGTTTGTTGGTCGACGAGTGCCATTGTGTTAGAGTTTTCCTTCAGAAGTCTCCACAACTAGACCCAATTATATAGAGATCAACTCATCAATACTCTTCTCGACAGGTTACTTTCACCCGGAACAGTGATCCCTTACCTTATAGTTAGCTTATGTCTACATCGAAGTCTATTGTAAAGCCATTTGTGTCCGTGTTTGTTTGTGTGTGTTTGTGTGTTTGTTTGTGTGTGTATTTGTGTGTGTGTGTTTGTGTGTGTATGTGCGTGTTTGTGTGTGTGTTTGTGTGTATGTGTTCGTGTGTGTGTGCGTGCGTTTGTGTGTGTGCGTGTGTTTGTGTGTGTGCGTTTGTGTGTGTGTTTGTGTGTTTGTGTGTGTATGTGTGTGTGTTTGTGTTTGTGTGTGTTTGTGTGCGTGTTTGTGTGCAGTGTGTGTGTTCGTGTGTGTGTGTGTGCGTGTGTTTGTGTGTGTGTGCGTGTGTGCGTTTGTGTGTGTGTGCGTGTGTGCGCGTGTGTGTGTGTTTGTTTGCGTGTGTGTGCGTGTGTTTGTGTGTGTTGTGTGTGTTTGTTTGTGTGTTTGTGTTTTGTCTGTGTGCGTGCGTGTGTTTCTGTGTGTGTGTATGTCGTGTGTTTGTGTGCGTGTGTTTGTGTGTGTTGTGTGTGTTTGTTTGTGTGTTTGTGTTTTGTCTGTGTGCGTGCGTGTGTTTCTGTGTGTGTATGTGTGGTTGTGTGTGTGTTTATGTGTGGTTGTGTGTGTGTTGTGTGTGTGTTTGTTTGTGTGTTTGTTTTTCTGCGTGTGTGTGTTACGGTCGCCACCATAATCTTTTCGGTGATGATGACCTCACCAAACGGCTTTCATCTTGCGTACTTGCAGAAGAACAATAAATATTATGCTGATGATCCTTATCATCATCATCGACGATGTTGATAGTAATCTTCATTATGATCTTCTTCAGTCACGATGATCATCATCACGATAAGAAGGATGATAATGACCTTTGAGTGAACAGTTCGCAAACCTTCCCGACACAGATTTCAAGATGTTATTCTTGAACAACAACAACAAGAAAATAATTGCCCGGATGCACACAGCTTCCAGTGTGCACTGGGCACATCAGCATGAGGCGAGCATGGGGAGCTTAGGCAGCGGAGTGGACTTGAATATGTTCATTAGTTCGCAGCTACTTCAGCACGCTGTCACCAATTGTGTGCTCGCACACTAGTTAACACGCCTACGAAAGAATAGAGAAGTTTTTTGCGCCGTAACCTGGCACTCTAAGGTTGTAAAGAACTTGAGAAAGAAAGAGAACCTCGCTCCCTAAAGCTGCATGTATGTGACTAAATTGTGGTCGTCTAACATAGCTATTGTGTTCACACGCAATACAGCAGACACGCACCAAACACGTCCACTAACACAGGCATCGCTTCTGCAACTAGGAAATACAACAGCTGAGTTCACAGGCCTGCGCTGGGCTCTCCATTAGAGTAGGGAAAGAGGGGGGAAGGCAACATTTCAGTAAGTTCCATCTTTTTCCTTTCTTGTGACCCTCTCTTACTAACCCCTTTACGATCAGAACTCATTGCAGAGACGTGACAAAAGTGGGTGAAGAGGGGGGGCGGGAGCACTTTTTGGTGTAGTTGCCTCGATTGTGTAGGAGACTTATTTTAGAAGGGAAAAAAAAACAAATGAACCAAACAGCCAATGAGGCCAGGAAAAGCGTAGGGAACGTTAATTGCTGCCTTTAACTACGGCGCATTACATATAAAAAACAACAGTCAATGTGCTCAATGCTGTATAATCGCCAGTTCGATTCATTTGGTCGTGTCTAACGGATAAAAGAACCCCTCGGTAAAGCTTGACGTTTTTTTTTTGTTGTTGTTGTTGTTGTTGTTTTCGTTCATTAGAAGGAAAAGGTTGTGTGATGCGCGAGAAACAGCGTGACGAGCAGCTCGCGCATGCGCACGCAGGCTCTGCGAAGTGATGGACCTGGACCCGAAACTCATCCTCATCTGGCTGGTGATATTCTCGAACATCGGCGGTGCCGCCACTCCCGTGGGAGACCCGCCGAACGTCATCATCATCTCGAACCCGCAGGTCGCCGCCATGGTGAGAGCGCGATCGCTTGCCTGCTTTTCTACCTGCCTGCCTGTTGCGGGAGGCCAGCCGGAACCGGTTTGCACCGGTTTAGATGGCACTCACTGCCGTGCGCTTTCCAAATGCGCCTGCTTGCGGCGCCATTCGCGCGTTCTACATTCTACGTTTCCTGATAAAGAAGCAAAACAAACAAACAAGCAAAACCAGAAAGGAAGAGCTTCTCACTCTCAGTTTTCCGTTCTTACCGAACACTGCTGTCTCACTTAACGTCCGCACACCCGTACGTCGAGGGTACCTCTTAATTTTTCAAGACGAAGACCAGGACCAGCGAACAAGGGGCGACGACGAAGATGCGTGGTCGTTGCAAGTGCTTCCGTCGTCACCTTTCTTTTGTGCTTTTTCTTTCTGTCAAAATTACCATTTTCTGTTAAAAACAAGGTAATCGTTCTTCCTTTTACCCTGAATAGAGCTTAATTGTTCACTTGCATTAACTTACATTACCCACCAGCTTCGTTGGCCAGGAGGAGGGATAAACAACAAGAGGGAAGGCAGGGAGGTTAACCAGGCACATGCCCGGTTTGCTACCCTACGCTGGGGAAATGGGAGGGGGGGCATGAAGATGAGAGAGAGAGGAAAGAGAAGAGAAAGAGAAAAAAAAAAGAGGATTGTCAGTCAATCGGCTGGCGTGTATGCAGCGGTGGCACTACACAAAAGTTAAAGGTGGTCACGTAGGCCTGTAGTCCTCAAAAAGCACAAGACAGCTTTGACTGCCAATCCCCCTTAAAAAGGTAAGAGCCAGAACAGAGGAACAAGGAAGCAACCAAGCCGTCAATTAATTTTACGGCTTGTGCCTGCTGTGTTCCTACTGAAACGAACGCATCTTTGCTGCCTGACTACCGCAGAAGTGTGCATGCGAAATTTCAAAAGATTGAACCACGGCGCACTTTGCGGAGAGAAATGCACTTATCATTCGCTCGCGAAGGTTTCGAAAACCACTGAACATTATTGTCGTCGTCAGGTGTCATTGTCATAGCACACGCGTTCATTTTTAAATATCTCAAGCGGGTTAGCTCCGAGGTTCAACACACCGAGCACGGACTATGTGCGCATTTTACAGCTGACGGAAAGGCTGGCATTTGATTCATTTGAATATACGTCATTATTAATACAATACAGTTAAGGACAACAAATAAATGCACCTGTGCTGTCCCAGGCCTAATTTTATTTCGTTGCATTTGGTTGTCTCCTGTTTCGCTCATGAACGAATTGTGTGGTCTATAAAACGAAAAATGCGGTAGTTTGCTTCCCCGTCCATTCTGCTACCGCCGTTCGTGCCTGCTACATTTTGCAGCAAACTTCATTATTGCTTCACACAAAAGTCTCTTCTGGCCACCGAACTTCAGCGTTCGCATATACGAATTGGAGTGTGTGTTCAGAGCACGCGAAAGCACGACGTCTATTCACAGCGTTTCCTGACGCTCTGCTGATTAACGACGAAAGTGCGGGGGTCTCACGTTTCGCTGCTACAAGCTATCATTCGAGGGCAATCTGCGAGCTTCAAAATTGCACGTAATTGGTTGCCGTGCGGTGGTGTGGGGAAATGACGTCCGGTAGTCCCTCGCAGGACGTCCTGTTAAATGCTTTTGGCCGAGTGCTGTTAACTAAGCGAGAAAAACGCGAGGTACACCTAATTGACTCGCGCCTTTATTTCCCAGCGTTCGACACTCAACTAGCAACTGCACAATACTGTTTCGCTTCTGCGTCTGGTGCGATGTTTCGCACTGCCGCCGCCAGATGCCAGCGTGCGCGCTAAAGCTGAGAGAAAGACAGAGATGAGAAAGAGGCGGGGAGTTAAAGCTGATTTGCAGCGGTCCGTTTGCTACCCTAACCCAAGGGGAGGGGTAAAGAGAAATAAAAATGGCAAGGGAACCGTAGAGAAGGGCAGACACGCAAAAACAACAAAATTAAAAGGGGGGGGGGGGGTGGCAGTACAACACGCTATTCAGTAGGCCTTTACCGTGGATTGTACATATATAGACACATACGAACATCGTTACTTCGGACTGCTGAGCGAATGTTTTCGGATGTTTGTGCATAGCCATGTGCATTGGTAGGTGTTTAAATGTTCAATGCGCGAATCCAATCGTTTTTAGGCGCACATATCTAGTTGTTCATGATAAGAAACGGCAACGTTGACAGCCCAGTATGCCAGCACAGAAAACCACCCGTATAATAAAAATGTGGATGGGCTCTAGCGTCAGCGCGGTTCCCCTTTATGGGTGTTGGGGGGCCAGTTTGACTCGCTGGCTCTCGTACTGACCCGCCGACCCTCGTATTGGCTAAGTCCGAAATCAAACACTCTTTGCAAGGGAAGCAGAAACGAAATTAACGGGACGGCCTGCCATTGGGCCTCCGCTTCCAGGGCGCAAAGTCGGGAAGTAAACAGTTGTCGGAACGCTACGCCTGAGGTTCTCGGTCGCCATTTCATTCTTCAAAGTGTATATACACATACGTTAAGGTAGACAGCTAGGACCCTGCATGACTTTAACCCTGTGCATTAAAAGATGACTAAACAGGTCCGACTGAGTAAACCTGACTTGGCGTTCCTCAATGGTAATCACGGACTGGGGGGAGTGGCTGCCCCTTTCCACCTGGCCACAAGCCAATGCGAATGGGCGCGCACACGATTTAGTGATATTTACCCATGAAGGAAGAAATAAACTGAAGGAGAAAGAATGCTTGTTTCTCAGCGGGAGAGGGCACATAGTTTCCCGTAAATACGCCAGAGGGAACTCAGTCGCTAGCGTCAATGAAAGCTGCAATTTACGGCGCTTCAGCCAGCATCGGAATGATGGGCAGTATGCGGATTTTTTCTAACCTTTGCTCTTTCGGCTCCATTTGACCCCATGTGGCCTGAATTCGCTTTGTGACAAGAAATTCAGCAAAGGTTGAGACGCTTCAGTGCCTTCACCTTTCTAGGCTCGCCAATTCAATTGATTGATTGATATGTGGGGTTTAACGTCCCAAAACCACATATGATTATGAGAGACGCTGTAGTGGAGGGCTCCGGAAATTTTGACCACCTGGGGTTCTTTAACGTGCACCCAAATCTGCGCACACGGGCCTACAACATTTCCGCCTCCATCGGAAATGCAGCCGCCGCAGCCGGGATGCTCACCAATTCAAATCCACTCACGAAGTTCCCAATGGTTCGTGCTTTTATTCGAAAAAAAAAACAGAACACATAAAGAACGAAAGGTACAAGTGCGCTCACCGACCGCAAGTACGAAGACTAAGCAAATCCGTGAACTACCCATAATTCCTTTGGTGTCTGAGCGATCTAAGCGCCAAAGTTCTTCGCTCTTGTAAATATTGTAGGGAACTCTATGGGAGATAGTATTACGTCAAGCAGCTAACCTTAGTCCTCTAACCTTGGCAAAGAAAAGACCTTCGTGATGTAATTTCATTCGCTTTTGTTTTGTAGCATAGGCCCGGCACGTGACTTCTCAGAGACAGTTTATTAGCTGAGAATATATATATATATATATATATATATATATATATATATATATATATATATATATATATATATATTGTAATAAACGTAATTCGTTACAACAATATATATATATTATTTTGCTGCGCTGCCATATGTAGCTTCTCCTGCGCGTTGTAGGGATCACGTCTTGTGCACTATACATTTATTGAACAATGAACGAGAGGGGGGGGGGCTGAAATGCGGTACTGTATTTCAGCACAACTGAACTTGAATGTTCGTTCGTTTGTTGCAAAAATGAGAAGGATACTCACTAGTACAGCACAAATATTAAATAACGCTCAAATGTACGCGAGTGTTCAGTCACATGTAGTACCAAACTACGTGGAATGGTTAATTGATTGATTGACTGGTATCGTAATTTGAGGTTTAGATTCCCACTTGCCGCATTCAAAGTTTGTATAGTAACAAGGGGCGGGTTTGTTCCTAGATAAAGTATACATAGCGAAATTCGGCAGATACCACCTGCCTTGGGAATCGATGTTATGCGATCCATGCGGGGGGGGGGGGGGAAGAAGGTTAATGTGTTGTATTGTTTTTATTGAAAGAAACATTCCAAAAGGACGCTGAATATGTGTACAGATGTACGCACGGACATGTGTTGAACAGTCGCACGTTTAAACATGGATATTGGCAACACCAGAAGCGGTGAGCTGATATGTAGAGGATGTACCAGTGAGGATGGCGGCCCTGGACATTGCTACATAAATGAGCTTCAGTGGATGGAGCTTCCCTCCAATTGTCGTTAACCCGACGTGACGGCTGTATGATAGGAGTACAGATGCACTGTGTATAGGATTGGATAGCCAGCACTCCAACCACAATCGACGTTTCACGAACGTTGCGGTCTACTTAAAAAGCAGTTCCGAGACTTGGCGTGACCCTGTGGTAGAATACTTTATTGCCGCGCAGAATGCTGGCGTTCGATTCCTGCTGGGAGCACAATATTTATTCTCTGCGTTCGTATAGTCAACACTGCTGATGGTAGCTTTTAGGGGCAAAGCTCTTTGGTGCCAAACTAGCTGGCGTTCATCACGCCCCACAAAACGTTAACCGAAACTAAACACCTTCCCAACAACAAAAAAACGGGAACAGAAGTGTAAACAATCGACTTTATATGTAATAAACTTTACGACACCACAATACATGGTCACCAACGCCGTCCATTCGTCCAGCCTCCCGTGCATCATACCATTCGGGCATTCGGCCACCGGGCATTCGGCCACCGGGCATTCGGCCACCTGTCCATCCGTCCATCTGCCCGCCCTTTATACTGGTCGGTGACATCAACGTGGACATTATGGGCCTTAGGACATAGCTTCGCCCACTCGTCATCATTCACTTCGTGGAGGTGCACTGTTTTTTTTCTTCTTCTTAACGCCCTCAGACTAAAATTACCAATGTCTATTCGTGCCGTTCCTTGAAGGATTTAAACTATCAGTCATCTTCAGTGCATTGCGCTTAACTACTATTGATCCTAACCCGACGTGACAGCTGTATTGTAGGAGTACATATGTAATGTTTATGAATTTGTATAGCCATCACTGAATGCCCAATTGACGTTTCACGAACATTACGGCCTACTTGAAATGCAGTTGTTTGACCTGGCGTATAGCTTTTATCCGGTATTGTAGATAATGCAGGACTAATTGACATCGGAGTCTCGAATCGGGCAACGGCATATACAAGAGTACAGGGCAGTTCTCATGCTCGCCTTGACCGGATTTACGTGTCCTCATCACTCCTATCTCGTAAAATGTCCTGCAGCACCGAAGCTGTACCATTCATTCCCTGACCATTGTATTGTCATAGCGCAAATTGGTGAAAATCGTCACCAACAATTTTGTTTCCAGTGGGCCCTTTAAAAATGAATGCGAAGCTCTTCTGTGATCAGAAATTCATGAATTGTGTCCAGATGACAATGAGACAATCCTTTTCGATTGATTTGCATATCTTTGCTGGTTGGGAGCTTTTTAAACAAGATGCTTGTGCTATCGATTTAGAAATCGGGGATGTTAAGTCTTTCTACAGAAAGAATTGTGAAAAGATACTTCTTAAAAGTATTTGCAATCTTTATGAGATGGAATGCGAAATGCCGGGAAAGAACATAAAAGACATTGAGAATATTAAGTGCCAACTACCGGGATATGATGCTGCTCGCTACCAAGGGGCACGCATTAGATCTCGGAACCAGCGCACTTTAAATTCTGAGCAACCGACGCGCCAAGCTTTACTTGATGAGCAACGCCATGCGATTTCTAAAGTTACTCCAGACTTGTACTCTAACGGGGGCTTCATAAAAGATCATAGAAACATTACTTTGGCGTTCGAAAAGTACTATAACAGTTTATTTAGCTCCCCCTCTGATGATCCTGACATTCACCTCAGGGCTAGTTTTGTTTGTGAACCCCTTGAAGGACAATGATTGCGCAGTCATTAATGGACCCATTACTATACAGGAAATCGAGCAAGCAATCGACAACTTGCCTTTATTGAAAACGCCTGATCCTGATGGCATCTCAGGCGAATTTTACAAAGCTTTCAAGAAAACGCTTGCTCCTATATTGCTGAATATTTTTCAGATGAGTTATGACATGAATACACTCCCACAATCTTTTTGCAAAAGTCACACTGTGTTAATACCGAAAACAACTGACAAGGAAAAACTTCGCTTCGTCGAGGGCTACAGACCAATACCGCTCTCAAACGTGGACTACAAAATTTTCACAAAAGTATCATCAAATAGGTTGCAATTTGCTATGTCGAATCTCATTGGGTCTCATCAGAAATGTGGAATTAGGGGTCGATCCATAAAAACCAATATACATGTCGCTCGTACAGTGCTTCAGTACTGTCATGGTTTTCAAAAAAACATCTCGTGATGCTACAGGTAGAACTTGCAAAAGCTTTTGATCGCGTTTGTCATTCCTTCCTTTTTTCTCTTCTCGAACATGCCAATGTTGGCAAAGTTGTTCTTAAAGGCGTCAAACCATGCTATAATGTACGCTCAACTCGTCTGATAGTTAATGGTCAACTCTTCAAGCCTGTTTCTATTCGCTCTTCTGTAAAACAGGGATGCCCGATGCCACCTCTTCTATTTGCACTTTATCTAGAACCACTGGGCTTAAGCATAATACAGTTGAGTTGCATTCATGCCTTCAATATATTAGGCAGTGAAGTTAAAGTATTAGCTTATGCAGACGATGTCGCATTCTTTTGCACAGATAAGCCATGTATCGAAAATGTGGTATATACTATTGAAAAGTTTCGCGTAGTCTCAGGAGCCCGTTTAAATGTCTCTAATAGTTTATGTCTGTGGTTTGGCTTGTGGGGTAGTACACCAAACCACTTTGCAGGGATTAATAGGACAAGAACTCCTCCAACATACCTCAGTGTGTTATTGCATGCATATACGTTCAGTGCGCAATACTGGAAGGAATGCGTTCCTAAGCTTGAACGACAGGCTAAGACATTTGTTGCCTATCAACATTCAATCTTTAGGAGAGCTGAATCTTGCAATACTTTCTTAGCAACAAAGCTTTACTATGTATTGCAACTTATTGATCGCGCAAGATTTTATATAGAACGCTTTTATCGGATTGTCGCTACTTTCACATGGTCTTCGACTTTTGAGCCCATGCGTCGTGATAATATATTCAAGCCAATTGGTGAGGGTGGGTTAGGATTAAAACACCTTTCTCTATGGCCAATAGTGTCACAATTCTTTTTTCGAGACAATTCCCATCCTGTAATCCGTTCCTTCTTGCAGGTTACACTTGTTGATTGCTTACCAGATTTAACTGTTTCATCCAAATTTTCCGAACGCCCATGCTTGTGGGGATTCATGCAGAAAGTTTACCTCGCAGATCAGTTCCTTAAAGCTCGCTTTTCTGTAGAATTCCTGTACACAGCATCGCGCAAGGTGCTGTATAAGGATCTACTGAGTACACTCTTCCCACCTCCATTGTACCGCTCACTGTTCTCCAATCTTACAGGCCGCGACGTGTTGAAGTGAGTGCACAAAATGTTCATTCCACCGAATTCGAAAACATTCTTCTGTAAACACCACTCTGAAACATTGGCGGCAAACACATGGTTAAAAAGAAAGGGTATTTTTATTCCGTCTGTTAACTGCCGTCTGTGTGATGTGCCGGAAACGATGGAACATTGCTTTGTTAGCTGAAAAGATGCCATACTGTTTCGGGATGTCCTTTAGCGAGCACTAAAAAAATGTTTTGTCATTAATTCTCACACAATACGTTATCTTCTACCAGCAGCGCTTGAAGTGCCGTGTGATATGTTCTTCCTCATGGGTATGCACAGCTTGTGGAAGACAAGAATGCAAGACTGCAATGCAGAGCCCACCACCTCTTCAAGCACACACTTCATTCAAATGGCTATCCACCCTTAAAACATTTACAAAGAGCTGGACTTTAGACCGGTTTGGTACTCCATCTTAAAGAGCGGTTTGACCTTACCCCTTTCTTGTTTGCACAACACGATGTGAAGAACTCTCGATATGAAGAACTCACGCTGTGTTAGCCATTGAGTGTTTATGAGTAACGCTTGGGTGCTTATTGTCGCCATTTCATTGTACTTTTGTGTGCTTGATTTTGTCTTTATTACGCAAATACTTTAATTAATACCATGAAAAAACCTGGCGTATAGCTCTGTGGTAGAATATTTGGTTGCCACGCATAATTCTGGCGTTCCATTCCTGCTGGCACCCTGACATTTTTCCTTTAAATTCGTCGGACCAAAGCAGCCAATGTAAGCTTTCTTTTTAACGATCACGCGTTAAAATTACCCATGTGTGTTATTGCCGTTCCCGTGTAGCTGATAATCACCATCATCAGCCAGACTACGCCAGCTGCAGGACAAAGGCATCTCCCATGTTCCGCCAGTCAACTCGGTCCTGTGCTTTCTGCTGTCACTTTATGCCCGTAAACTTCCTAATCTCATCTGCCCACCTAACTGTCTGTCTCCTCCTCACCCACTTGCCGTCTCTGGAAATCTAGTCAGTTGCGCTTAATGACCAGCGGCTACCCTGCCTACGCGCTACGCGCCCGGCCCATGTCCATTTCTTCTTATTGATTTCAACAATGCTATTCTTAACCCTTGCTCGTTACCTGATACACTCTGTTCTCTTCTTTCTTGTCTCTTAATGTTACATTTATCATTTTTCTTTCTATCGCTCACTGCGTCGTCCTCAATTTGAGCTGAACCATCTTTGTAAGCCTCTTGTGTAGATATGAAGTGTCCATCAACAGTGGCACTTAGCCGCCCACGAATGTGTGCCACTGTCTGGCGAAAGTATTTGACGACGTACGTGACGGTACTGTGACATTACCGACACGACGGTATCGCGACAGCATTGTGACCAGCAAGTCGTATTCGTCAAGCCATCTGACCCTTTCATACTAATTTTGGAGGATAGATAGATAGATAGATAGATGATAGATAGATAGATAGATAGATAGATAGATAGATAGATAGATAGATAGATAGATAGATAGATAGATAGATAGATAGATAGATAGATAGATAGATAGATAGATAGATAGATAGATAGATAGATAGATAGATAGATAGATAGATAGATAGATAGATAGATAGATAGATAGATAGATAGATAGATAGATAGATACCAAACGTTTTTGCACTACGCAAAAAAAAACGCTCCGCATTTAAAATTTAGGCCATCTTTCACTGTGGAGGGAACCACGTGAGGACGAAATTGCACTTTACCTATTGAAGACGTGCCGAACGGAACGACGCGTAGAAACGATGCGTAGAAACGACGCTTTGAAGAAACTAATCGGGAACGTCATGGTCATGATGCATCACTAAACTTTACCAGAAGCACTGCGAGATTGCAGTGTGTGAGTGCAGAGCGTGCAGTGTGAGACTACAAAGCCTACAGAGTGTGTGACCGTTGCAGAGTGGATATAGTGACTGGCATCATTTGTCGCGGATCGGTAGTGGGTTAAATTACTGTCGGCGGAATTTTTTTCTTTGTCTTTTGATCAAGTGTATTTTATAACGTTATTTCCGTGACAAAAATGCGTCACTAAAATGTTGGTGGATCCCGACATAACACACCTTAGTGCTGAAAAAAAAATGCTAAAAAGAAAAAAAAAGGTCACTGATTTGTGGTGTGTGCAGCGTTCCGTAAAGAGAAGCCAGTCAACTTTCTTTTCGATTTAACGTGAATGTGTCACAACACTCGTAACAAGAAAATGGTCGGAAATCTTGTTTTGCCTCGAATAGGGCTCCCCCTTTTAGAACTTTACCTGGAGTAACGAGCCTGGTTAGCCATGTACGCACCCTAACGTGCCATGAGTTCTTTTTATAATTACCACTGGATTGCTTCGGGCATGGTGATCTCTTGAATACACAATTACTTTCCTGCAATGAACAGGCGATATGTACTTAACCCTTTTTTATTTTTTATTTGTAACGAATTGCTCGCTACCTCCGCTTTACCAGTCACGGTTCATACGCCGTGAACTGAAGTGTTGCGTACACCCAAGTTCAACCCACTCTTAGTCATGTTGCGAATAATAAGCAGTAATAAGTCAGTGGTGGAAATTCCTATTCATCGTCACGCGCCTACACCGAGGCACGGACATCGGGGAAAACTATATCGCTCGCTCACTTCCTCCTATGACTATACGACGAGGGATTTTCACATTCGGTGCAATGGTTGTTTTGTTGCAATCTTTTGCGCAACGCACCGCCTTTATGGCCATATCACAGTTGGCTTCGTCGCATCGTATACACTGCCAATTCGGCTTTTAAAATAGTGGAGGCTGTGTTCAAAAGGCTAAAACCGTATGGTGGTGTCGATGCAGAATCAATCATCGTATTGCGCTGCTAAGCTATTGAGGATGCTGGTTCGAATACTTGCCAAAGCGGCCGCAATAAGATGGTGGTGAGATTATCTATCTATCTATCTATCTATCTATCTATCTATCTATCTATCTATCTATCTATCTATCTATCTATCTATCTATCGATGTAATATCATACTTCTCGCACTGTCCACACTTTATTTACAAAGCGCAATAGCACAGGCGTAAGTGATTTGGAGCACTGATATATAACGCTCTCAAGGAGGCGGACGTGGTTTTCTTTATATTTGTTCTGTTATATTTCTATTATTATTATTATTATTATTATTAATATTATTATTATTATTATTATTATTATTATTATTATTATTATTATTATTATTATTATTATTATTATTATTATTATTATTATTATTATTATTACCGATGGAAAAGGATAAGAGGAGGATTTGTCACGGGGCGTATAGAGGCTTGCACGTTTCGAAATGCTCCTTGAGCCCGGAGCAAACAAACATCGGGCGTATGGCGCCGATAGCGATGTGGCAGCGAATCTGAGTCGTTTCGAGAGCGATCCCGTCTCGAGTATCAAAGCAATGCGATCTCGCGCGGTCCTCTGCTCTGAAGTGTACGTCGTCGGTCACTTGGCAGCGGCTATGCCTTTCGAAAGTGCACGTTTGTTTGCTTGCGCAGCTCTATCTCGCTTCTCACGCTTTCCAGGAATAGGAAGGCGTCCGAGATTCAGTAATGTTTATGCTGAGCAGGTATCAAAGAGGTTCCAGGACTAGCCCCGAGGGTGCATAAAGATCTAAAAAAAATGCTTAGACTAGCCCTTCAAGGTTTGGTGGTGCGACCTTATTTGGAAGGCAAATATGTCCAAACCTTTGGCGAGATATTTATGAATGTGCAGAAATAGAAACGGCACTGGTACATTATTCAGTGCGTGAGTGATAATATAACAAGTCGATATTGCAAAGTAAGTCAATGTGCATGCGCATTAGCTGATCTCCATTCGTCCATGGTCGCCAACCGCTTTGTGGCTACTCGGCATACAATGCGGCGTGTCCAGCATCTGAAATGAGACCTTTCTCAACGCGACGTCGAAATAAAGACCGCCAAAACTAGACTTGAGAAGTAATTCTGAGGTGGACAGATATGGAAACTTGGAGGTGGTAAAAAGGCGTGAAAAAATAAAGGGGAAAGTGATCAATTTGACTAATACGTTTTTGACACCATCAACAGGTCAAGGCCGATATGTGACGCTTGTCCGCTGTTCGCTCATCATGTACATAAACGAGGGAAGAAAGGTTTAAGGGTTTTTTCCATTCGTAGGGGCCTCTTGTTTCAATAAGGCACAGTATCGTCATGACGCAAGCGCACAGTATAAACAACGTGGTGGTCAGTTGCATGGATGTACCCTCCTCCTTTTTTTAACAAGAAAGTGCTTTATGCCGGCGCCCACCATGGCTTCACTGACGTATTTACGTAACGGATATGATGGTGTAAAATATATATTATTAACATATTACTAAGAAAAAAACAGGAAGAAAGATTCTGTCGCGTAGCGTCCAACCAGCAATCTCTCAATGTGCAGCGCGCGGCGCTAGCTACAATACGTGGTCTGGGTGCTAACGGCAAGCCATTTATGCCCACCATACACGGTTTGAGAAGCATTAGCGTGTTTTCGTTATCAGTACCGAGATGGCGCGACGGGCTCACGTCGCTTAGGGAGCCTCCATGTGCGCACCACCTCCGAGCCGACGTGCACATGAAGGCTTCCTAACGTTGCGTTGGGCGCGCTCTAAAAGGTCGTCGCTTCCAGTAAGCGCCGTCTCTCCTGCGCGCGCACAAATCAGACTCGTCATTGGGGAGAGGACGAAGGTCACTTCTCTCGCTGCCGATGCCGCGTTTACAAAAGGAGCGCGCTGAAGGTTTCCTAACGTTGCGTTGGGCGCGCTCTAAAGGTCGCCGCTTCCAGAAAGCGCCGTCTCTCCTGCGCGCGCACAAATCAGACTCCTGATTGGGGAGAGGACGAAGGTCACTTCGCTCGCTGCCGATGCCGCGTTTACAAAAGGAGCGCGCTGAAGGCTTCCTAACATTGCGTTGGGCGCGCTCTGAAAGGTCGTCGCTTCCAGTAAGCGCCGTCTCCCCTGCGCGCGCACATATCAGACTCGTGATTGGGGAGAGGACGAAGGTCACTTCTCTCGCTGCCGATGCCGCGTTTGCAAAAGGAGCGCGCTGCTGACCTACGATGAATTGTGGCAGTTGTTCGCGCTTGTCCTGTGTATACTTGTGCGCTCGTTTCGTGCGTCTTTCTCTCTGTGTGAACAGCGCGCTTTAGGTGTCGAGGTGTGACAGTTGTTAGTCCGCGCTCGTATTGTGTATGCTAATTTATTGCGTGCTTTCTTCTCGAGGTGTGCGCTGCAAGCTTCGAGCTGCTTACCATTCTTCGCATGACTTGGCAATTTGTGGCTGTTGCTGAAGCAATGCATATAAAGCTCCAGGCCTGCGCGGAAGGCGCAGCACAGTCACAGTGAAGGCTAAAACAGTGGCCTTTGAGATACTTTTCAAAACACTCGTTGGGTCACTGATGCAAGCACACTTGCTTGATACCCACAGGGCATTTTTTTAGTAGTAGGCCACCAGTCGCTATGCTATTTGTCGTCATTCTCTGGGAAGCGTGGTATCCACTAAACACTTGCAAGGAATATTGTGCCAATTGTTCATGCAGCGGCTGACGACGATGAGGAATAATGGCTGAAGAGGGTATCCGCCATAGCTAATAGGGGAACAAGAACAAGCTCTTGCATTTGATTGGAGCATTTGACGGCCCACTCGTTACGCTATTCGCATTGTGCTACGACTCGTTGTTCTTTCGCTGTTTTAAAGCGCTTTATAAGTCGTATTAACGCGATTGCTTTCCCGACCTCAAGCCTGCCTAAGGCAAGTTTGACAGCAAGTCACAAGCAATGGCGTAGCTCAGTGGTAGAATACTGCAGTGAACCTCCTTCGAGCCCCACTGTGTCATTGGTGCTAGGTTTTTTTCTAATTTCACGCGATGTGGTTACGGACACCGGCGACGGCGGCGGACAACTGCACGTGACCCGAGTTCTGATCTCATAACAGCTTTCGCTGTAATAAACGCTCAACTATGTCTGTTAGGACAAGTTTCACTTTCGTGTTACGCCCATTTCTATAGATAGGAGGATGAGCCACGTTTTTTTCTCCTCTTTTCATTCTCTCTCCTCTCACTCTCTCTCATCTTTATACTCCCCTTTCCCTTTCCCCCAGCGTAGGGTAGCAAAACAGGCAAGTGCCTGGTTAACCTCTCTGCCATCTGTCTTGTAGTTCTTCCTCCTTCCTTCTTTTTTTAGGACGTATAAATTTTCGGATTCTCATTTGCTGTAAAGAGAGACCACTTCACCCTGGTGAAGCGGTACAGAAACCCTAATACTTCACTAGCGCGGCGTACAGCCTGTCGTCCTAAAAACTGGCTATCTTTTCCTGTCTATTGACGCGATAGCGTTAAAGAGCTCGTGTCACAGAAATTGTGGCGTCGGCGTCTGCGACGTTATTCATGAGCGAAAAATCATTACGGATGCAACGAATCAAAATAAGCGGTCAGACCCCTCCCCCCCCCCCCACCCGCCTACTTCTTTCACTTCTGTGCGCACGCCTATAGTGCTGTCACGACAGAAAGTTCAGGCCCCTAGAGTCGTTCCATAGAGTTGGTTTATCCTCTGGCGAAACATAATTAGTTATAGCAGCGTGCGCTAAGTCACACAAGGCTGGATCACACGGGACAGCTGGTGGGCACCAGCTGGTCCTGGCTTGGCCGGGCCTTTCACGTGGCACATTCACACTCTTTTCTATATGCTACATGATTGTTCTACACATGGTTTTTCTACACATGGCTACGCAATTTTTCTTTCTTTTCTTGTGTTCCTTTTTTTTTCTCTTTCTGTCTCTGCAAATTTTTTCTATCATTTTCCCGCTCCCTTTTTTTTTTCTATCTCCCGCTTACTTGTGCCTTCTCCCTCTCTCTGTGCTGTTGCTTCCTTCTTCTTTCCTTCCGCTCAGTCTCACATCTCTCCTCACTCTGACTTTCCTTTTTCAACCCATGACTACATTATACTATGCTATGCTATGCATACTATGGTATTATACTATATAGAATATGCTCTTCTGACGTACGTTGATCAATAACTTAAAACCACAAGCACAACAAAAACAAGCAGTAACGCGCCTATAAACAGGCAATAAAGCAAAAAAAAAGTTGATCGATAACTTAGCGGTTACGACGCTCGGCTTCGGATCGTGGGTAAGCGGGTTCGAATCTCACTTGGCTAACAATTTTTTTTTTCGACAAGAATTTCTTTTTGTTGCTCTTTCGGTGTACCCGTTATCTCACCCGTCAGAGTTATTCCATCCCACGCCGGACAAATGGGCGCCCGTATACTGGCCGCTAAAGAGGAGGAAGATGAATAAATACGCCGCGTGTCGGTTCATGATGCTGATGATTTTCTACTTACTACACACGGCACACCTCGAGCATCACATCTCTTCTGGAAAAAAGTTTACGGAAACTCATGGACGAAATTCTCGAGCAGCGCGTAAACGTTGGGGCTGCTGCATCCATTACGGAACCTTACGCCAAGTCCTCCTAATGGTCTGAGTTGGTGATGACGATATTTCAGAGCGCTGGAACAGAGGGGAAATAATAGTAGAGAGTTGGAAAGAACGATGCGATTCGGCCGCCTCTTCGCTTTGGTCGAGCGATGAACACGATTCGTATGACGACCATTGAATGTATATTTATTCGGCACAGTGGATACGCGTTGGCTTCGAAGTGTGACGGCATGTGTTTCCTTAACACCTCAACGTGCTGGCTTGCACGAGGAAATTTCTCCAGGAAGCCGTAAAAGTTTGCGGAAAAAGCGTCAGAACCTACTTGCCTACAGGCGGGACATTCCTTCAAAGCCGGCCCCGCCGCCGTGGTCTACAGGCTAGGGTACTCGCTTGCTGACCCGCAGGTTGCGGGATCGAGTCCCGGCTGCGGCGGCTGCATTTTCGATGGAGGCCAAATTGCTGTAGACCCGTGTGCTCAGATTTGGGTGCACGTTAAAGAACCCAGGTGGTCGAGATGTCCGGAGTCTTCTACTACGGCGTCTCTCATAATCGCGTGGTGGTTTTGGTACGTTAAACCCCACATATCAAATAAATCAATCTTTCAAGGCTCTTGCATTGCGATTTATCAGACATGCGCCTGGGTCGTAATGCTTTAAGCACCCTTATCGTGCTCAGGTGATTTCTAGTTCTCGATTTTACGGATTTAACGAAGTAATTCGAGCCTGATCATCACTTCGTTATATGTAGTTTAATCTGTATAAATCCCATCTTTCTCTTTACGCTAGCTCATTTTCCTTTACGATAGCCCATCATCCCTGTGCACGGTAGCAAACCACAAGACGATCTGTTTAACCTGTAGCTGTCGTTAACCTCTCAATGCATCTGGATATGGCCAACTGTGGTCGTGATTATTTGCATAGCACCGAATCCCAACGTGCGGGCCATCTGATAACGTTATTTTTTTTTCTCTCACTGCCAACGCCTTTCAACAAGTCGAGTTCCGTAGAAACTAAAAACTCTATCACGAACAATCTAAGCTGCTTCTGTGTTGACTTTCGCTTTGTTGGTTTCTACACTGCCGCTTCCATATAACCGGCTCGCATCTGCTACTTTTCCGGTTAGAGCTATCTTTTCCCACGACAGCTTCAGTGGCGCCGCGTCGGGAGGATATGGGAGAGCAGGGGAGGAGGAGTGAGTTCACGTAACCTACTCCAGGCCGCGCGCGCGTCCCCTCGCTGGAGGGACGCGGCTCGACAGGAAAACAAAAACAAGCAAGCAAACAAGCGGGCGACTTTGGTGCCAACCTCTGGCCAGCGCGCGCGGAGGAGCAGAAAACGGCCGAGATAAAAGAAGGGGTTGACTCGACGCATTTCAAGCGACCGGCGGATCCGGCTCTCTCCGCATGGCTGCTCGTAAAATGCTCGACTCGGGCGCCGTTTTCACTGATCTGGCCCCGATCTTGCGGATACCGGCTGCCGCCGGCTCGGGGGAGACATTGCGCCACTTTTTACGAGTCGGCTGTGGAAGGCGCCGGTTGCGGAGACCTGCGCGCACAACACCTTCCGAGGGTACCCGTTCCGCGAGCTAATTCGCCGCGCCGCACCCTCCCTCGCAATTAGCAGCGTTTCGCTCGTCTGTACTATAGCGTAAATCTTTACGCGTCGCCAGAGTTCTGTTCGAAGCGCGGACGATTTCGCCAGTGTGTGGTCTTTATCGCACGCGACCGTTGAGCCACCATTAGGCACGCAGACAAATGAATTCACGTGAACGTTGAATACACGGACAGTGAGCACACCTGTCCAGTCAGTATGCTGACTGTTGCATTTTCGCGCTGTTGTGTCTTAACGCTTACGAACCGACTAGCCCAGCTGAGAGCAACTGCGCGCTATCGCCTACCTCGCACAAAGCCAAATCGTAAGGTCGTGTTATTAATGCATGGCAAACGAGAGCGAGAAAGTTACAGGTTTTCTCTGTATTGAGATAAAAGCAGAGCGGGAAAAAGACGGAGTGTGCATATACACAAGAAGACGCGTCACGAGCGCTCTTGTTATGCCAACTTTCTATTCTTTCCAGTCTTTAATAGCGCTTTGATTTCATTTGAATACTATAAACGAGCTCGCTCAGCGAAGCATTATATTTAATCTTTGAGTGGCTGTTTGTTTATGTTGTGGTGTTTATTTATTTATTATTTATTTATCACATACTGCGGACCAAGTATGGTCCATGCTGGAGAGGGCAATACAGTTCAAAATTCTTCTACATACATACACTTCCGCTGCAGTATACATTCACTGCAGAACAAAATTCATGTACATGAAAAATTCGTGAAAAACAAGGGACAAATACAGGCAAAGAAGCAGACTTAAGCGACAAGAAAAGGGTATAGTTTCATCTCGGCGTGTCGAGCATAGGGGAATCATGGGGCAGAGCATTCCAATCAGAGACAGTTCTCGGGAAAAATGAATACTTGTAAATGTTAGTGCGTGCAAATATAGGTGTAATGCTACGACTATGTTTATGACGTGAAGCCCTGGTTGTGTCCTGTGTTATGTAATCTGGTGCATGCAATCCTGATCTGGAAAAGTATAAAAGGCGGAAAAAGTTAAGCCGTGCAGTTTTCCTTCGATCGGCCAAAAGTTGGAGGTTCGCATCCTGCAACAGGGCTGTGTCTTGGATATGGGGTTACCAACCGTTCCAGATTTTTTGGGGACTGTCCGGACTTTTCGTCCATCGTCCCGAGCCCCGCGCTGTCCTTGTCGGGGCAGCTAAAGGTCCCAGATTCCTTCCGGACGGTCCAGTTAAAAAAAAAAAAACGTTTGTGATAGAACGCGCACCCAGCAACGCGCCTCACGCTAAGAAACGCGAAGTTCGCACGAATGTTGTGGTGGTTATATAGTGGCGGCCACGAAAGGCTTTTCCCGCATTAGCTGATCCACCGCGTCGAGTGGCGACAACTCTTACATTACGCAGAAAGAGGGAGAGCCGCAAACAGCACGTAGCCAGTTGAAGTGGTGGTTTAAGAGGGCGCAACCATAAGTGAACCACTGATTTGTCTGAAAGATACCGCAATATTGAAGAACTGGTTTTGCTGGATTGCTATCGTAGCGTACTTGCCGCCCCCCCCCCCCCACCCTGTCTTCACTTTCTTTATTGAATGGTTGGTATCCCTACTTCGACAGCGTTTGGCCGGCTTCCATGTCCGAGAGCAAGATTCGTGTAAGAAAGTCCCGTCTACAGCGCGTTCGTCGCCAAGCACCGATTTTCTCCTTGTCATTATTTTTGTTTAGATTGGCGTATTTTCGTTGGAGAGTTGGGGCGTGTGTCGAGGTTTAATGTGAGATTTATTAATTTCCTGCAGAGGGGCACCCCTGCAGCCTTTATTGCTCAGATTTATTCGCCGCGAGGGTGAATCAATGAATGCGATCGCAACAAATTGAAATTTCATGAAGAACGGCAACTTAGAGAACGCCAAACGGCCGAAATTTCTGTAGCCCTCCCCTACGGCGTTTCACATATTCAAATCGTGGTTCTGCGACGTGAAACTGGAGATAGTTTTAACGCGACAGAGTTGAAAAAGCTCGTTTCGCAGAAATTCCGCGTCGGCATCGTTGGTTGTGAACGAAAAGTCACGCTTGCATCACCGCAAAATTGGGAAAGATGCGAATAAAGTAAATATTTAAAAAAATCACAGCACATCCGAGGAGTGAATGATGATGAGTGGGGCGAAGCGTCCGTCCGTCCATGCGTCTGTGGATATGCCGTGCTGGCTACAGC
The DNA here is from genome assembly GCF_043290135.1 of Rhipicephalus microplus. Classification (NCBI taxonomy): domain Eukaryota; kingdom Metazoa; phylum Arthropoda; class Arachnida; order Ixodida; family Ixodidae; genus Rhipicephalus; species Rhipicephalus microplus. Next base: position 259,785,468 of record NC_134701.1, read on the forward strand.
CGGAGGCATGGACTGCCCTATACATGTAACTTAGAAGTGTGGCAGCTTGGGCTAGTTGGTATGGCATGACGATAGTTATAGCGCGAGAACAAAACGACGACACAGAGACGAGAAGGAACTATCGTCATGCCATAGACCATAAGGAACTGCGCACGTAAAATTTCCGGGTCGTAGTGCGAATTTAACCCGGTTTGTTTGCGTGGCAAGTGAGTATACACAGCCACGCCTCCGCTTGTGAATACAGTGAAAGTAACTTCCTCTGCTTGGACGTCAGTGAAATAACTTGCATGCTCTACAAGCATGCGCGTCCTGTGTGCATGCTTCACAATACGGCATGAAACACAGCCGTATTAAAGTGGGGTACAAGCGCGTATTGTCATCGGGCGTCAGAACATAGGATTAACGTAATGACTTCATCGTTTAAAGCCAGACACCCACTACAAAACGCAGACACGCTACTGAACCATTAAGGATACGTAGTGGGTGCATAGCGAGCTGGAAAAGATTTCATACACTAAGTATTCGAAGGGCACACTAAAAACAAAATGTTGCTATCACGTTCAACTCTTACAGGCGAAGAGTAAGGGTTTCCAAATTTGTTATTATTATTATTATTATTATTATTATTATTATTATTATTATTATTATTATTAATATTATTATTATTATTATTATTATTATTATTATTATTATTATTATTATTATTATTATTATTATTATTATTATTATTATTATTATTATTATTATTATTATTATTATTATTATTATTATTATTATTATTATTATTATTATAAAAACTGCAAACAGCTTGAAACTTGCAGTGGCTGCTGAAGCATAAAATACGCGCGAAAAAAACACACAAACAGGACGAGCCTAGTTAGGCAACCGCTACAGCTGATACTTCTTTGTGTTTCAGCAGCGCGCTCCTTTCGCATACGCTGCCGCTGCAGCGAGCAATGAGACCTTTGTTGTCATTGTGCGCTGTGCAAATTCAAGTCGATCTTGTTGGGAAAGCACAAGACGTACAAAGCATCCCCCTCACGAAAAAAGATCGCGCGCATGGGGGACCCCTGTATAGGGGTCCCCCATGCGCACAGGTGGGTGTATAGGGGTCCCCCAGGTAAGTGTATAGGGGTCCCCCAGGTGGGTGTATAGGGGTCCCCCATGCGTACAGGTGGGGCGCGCGAGTCACAACAGAAGCGCCTCCGGCAGAACGTTTTCTTCATCGTCTGTTAGTGCACACTTTAGAGCGCTAAATCCTTGACATAGGAACGTCCCAGAGCCGGGCATGAAAGACTTTCGTGTAAAAAGAAAAAAAACGTGACGGAGTTGAGCATTGAGCGCATGTAACATTTATTAAGACGAAGTCCTCAGATGCCTCACCAAATACGAAAGTTGACCTCCGACCGTCGTCCCGCAGCATCACTGTCGACACGAATAACTCAAGAAATTATCATGTTATGATGTCATTATAGGACGTCAATGACGTCACAGATCATGGAACATTTTAACGTCAACATGACATCACTAGACCCGTATGTCCCGGGTCTATAACCCGGGAAATGCGGGATGTAAAGCTTTCCTACGTGATGCATACATTCATGTATAGGAATTATGACGGTAAATGTCGCTTCGTATTGGAGTTCCACACAGGTTAAGGAAGACAAGGCCAACAGCTGCACTGTTCTCTCGATCTTGGCACCACTATAGTGCGAAGCTGCCAGTTGTTTTGCTTGGAATGATGATCGGAGGACCAGAAGGTAGTTACGTGTTCCTATTTCTCTGTTTCTCTCCCTCGCTCTCTGACTCACACAGATCTATCTATCTATCTATCTATCTATCTATCTATCTATCTATCTATCTATCTATCTATCTATCTATCTATCTATCTATCTATCTATCTATCTATCTATCTATCTATCTACCTTTCTATCTATCTATCTATCTATCTATCTATCTATCTATCTGTGCATGTATGCACGTATGTATGTATGTATGTATGTATGTATGTATGTATGTATGTATGTATGTATGTATGTATGTATGTATGTATGTATGTATGTATGTATGTATGTATGTATGTATGTATGTATCAGTGCGGGTATGCACCACACGTGTGGCACGCACCCATATACCGTGGGCCACCACATGCGGATATGCGCCACAGGTGTTTGACAGCTTATATTTACCGAGGAACGGATAGAACATGGAATGGTAACTTCGAGAGCGTTAAAAAAAACGACATCGGCAGCGTTGACAAGATGAGTACAAAAAAGAAATCTGAGGGTCCCCGCAGGAATCGAACCCAAGCAATCTGCGTGGCGATCAAGTATTCCGTCACAGAACCATGGCAGGTCTCGGAGCTGCTTTGGAAAAAAGACCCTATGCAGGCGTAGCGTTGGTGAAACGTCAATTGTTTTTGGAAGTGGTGGCTATCTAACTTTATAAACATTACATGTGTACTCCAATGATACAGGCGCCACGTCGGGTTAACGTGAATTGTGGTTAAGCGCCTTCCACTGAAGTTGGTTACGTAGCACTTGCCAAGGCTACCAATCTCGCCAGCACAAGCTCTACATGCCAGCTTACTACTTTCAGTATTGGTAGTACTGATGATGCCGTTAGAATCGTTACGCGACTCTAAACTGCTTGAATGAAGCATACGCGACTATTCAACATACGCATGAGCGTACAGCATTTGTATAAATCCCTGGCTTCATTCTATAACATTTCGCTCGAAAACGTTATACCACAGTCACCTTTTCTCCACCTACTTCGTATACCATCGATTCCTATGATACGTGGGATCTGCCGAATATTTTTGGAGGGCGCGTCTATTTTCTCAGTTTTTTTTTTTCTTGCTTGCCTAATGATTCGATGTAAATTTATTTACGTTGTGATAGCTCGCTCTAACTCAGCCTGCCTTCCAATGCTTTCACATCAAAATAAATGAAAAAGAGCAAGACATATACAAGGCTTTGCAAAAAAAAATGAGCTTTCAGAAGTCACATTTCACTTCCTCCATTCGTATCGTGGTGGCCTAATGCAGCGGACTTCATTCGGACCGGTTTAGAAGCCAGATCTGAGCGATAACGTTTCTGCTGTTCTCACGCATCTGAGCATGTACTCCGACTCGCAAAGAGTGAAAAGAGAGAGGAAGGAAAGTTAATCTATGTGCATCTCAAGGATTTTCTGAACCTGGAAGCGAGCCAGTCCTTTTCCTCGATGCTTGGACATAGATTTTTTTATGCATGTCTCGATGACCGCAGTATACACGTTCACCTCGCATGTAAACGATGGTTGTCTGACCTAATGTGGTCGCAAATGGCGGCTACCGCATAGAGAAAAGCTGTCGTATGTGGGTTTTTCGTATGCCGTAGTTGCCGTTGGGTGTAGCCATCTGAGCCCGCGCTAGCGCCACAGTTATTCTTCTTCCTCTTGTTCTTCGATCACCCCGACGCTGATGTTACCGCACGCAAAACCGCTTGTAGCATTGCCTTCTTTAAGAAAAAGAGTGCCTGGTCGTGCCAAAGAGTCTTCTATCTCTTGGTCTTTGAGCGCTTTGGTGGGGACATTAAATGGGGAGGGCTGCATAAAAAACCAGCTATAAATGTTGAAAGAAAGCAAGCAAGCGAGAAATAAAGAAAGATGTGAAAAAAGTAAGCAGAATAAAAATAAATAGATATAGAGTGAAAAAGACAGAAAAGCTGGAAAATAAAAAAAAAATTAGAAGGACGAAACAAAAAAAAAAACAAGAGAAAAAAAACGAAAGAAGGCTGCCCAACTCTACAGTTCTCTCTGCTGGGCACCGCTAGTTCAAAGCTGTCTTAATTTTTTTTCATTTATTTTTTTGTCGCCGTGTTACTAACGTCGACCACATTCGCGGTCGCTGTTTCCAACACGGCGTAGAAACCGCCCTTTTAAATTATCTTCTGCTGCCCTCGGCTGTTTTACTAGGGTGGGCAGGGGTTTTTTGGCGGGGTTTGTAGTGTGAGCGGGGCCAACCGAAATCCACCTTTTTCCATTTTTCGGGGCTGCCCCCTAGCGTCGGGTTCGGTAGGGCTGGGAGAAGTGGCGTTGCTGTGAAACGAAGGCCCCCGAGACCGGGAGCTGTTACGTGGCTTTTCCGCTAGGCAAGGGCGCGCGCGCTGGGGCATCGTGAAAAAGGGCGGGTTCGCCAGAACAAAAGCCTCCGAGATCGAAACTCTTCCACAGCATTTCGCGACTTTCCCGTCAGGGAATGGACGCATGCGCCGTGACAGTGTACAAAAAAAAAGGGGGTAACGGTGTCTTTCAGGGATATATTGAGAGAAAAAGGCCCCTAGACGAAGTACACAATTTTTATTTATTTATTTATTAGTTTAGGGCAGCCTCGAACTAGGGGTGCCAAGCTTGGAAAAAGGGTGGAACTAGCAAACTTTCTTTGCTTCTGTTCAGTATTGTTTTTTTCTATCCTCCTCTCTTTTTATCTATTTCTTGAAGGAAATTGAACCTGCCGTTTCACAGGAAAATGGGTTTATTTATAACAAACCGCACCCCGACTTCATGAGTTGCTGCTGCAGCGCGTGACAGTTCGTGGTCCTCTTTTTCAATCATTTTCCAACATGTCTTTCATTTTCTTGCTTCTTCAACTTTTATTCTATGTTTTTCTTTTCACTCTCTTTCTATTTCGCGCTTGCTTCCTTTTGTTCGATTTTTATTCGTGGTTTTGTCTGCGTTACGCCAAGCGCACTTTTTTTTTGCTAATGAAAATAAGGAATTATAATGAAGGTACTCGAAGAAGAAGACATTTCTAGACATGAATGCGTGCTGAGTATGCTACACACTGAAGGCTACGTCAAGCGACGGCGGCAGCACACGATAGCATAAAGTGGGTGGGTCCCCTGCAATGCCTTGTACATAAAAGAGTGGGTGTAACGATTGGGTGCAACGCTTTCGGGACTCTGAAGTGCGTTCGCGCTCGGTCACGTGCCGCTAAACACGGTATGCAGTGCGTGTGGAGAGGAGGAAGAAACTTTCAAACACTTGACAATGTTCTGTAAAGGGGTTCACCCTATAGCTCAGGATGATGGCGCAGAGTTTTTGCAAGCACTGGAATTTAGGGACAGGGAAGGCAAAATAGACTTTAAGCGAGTAGAAATAACCAGAAAGAGGTTATCTGATTGGTGGCTACAAGCAGGGCATGAGTGTAAATTAAATTCTTCACGGCAAAGTGCCAGCCCTTAACTTCACAATTTAAAGGTGAAAAAAAAAAGATGATAAAACTAGTTTATGTTCACGGAGTATTACGGCTGGGTGGCGTTAGCCGCTGCTCTATCTAAAGGGTGCAGTCATATCAATCAATCAATCAATCAATCAATCCATTCATCCGTCCATCCATCCATCCATCCATCCATCGCACCAGCTGTTGAAATCGTCAATAAACGTGCGTAGTATTGGTTGCACAAAAAAGAAAAAGATGAAAAAAAAGAAACAGAGATTAGGTTGATAGAACGAATGCAATTAAAGACATTGAATACATTCAGGCTTTTCGGCACATCTCGTCAAACAGCACAATGAGGAACAACCTGAACGCGAGACAAGAGCAGGAGTCAGAACAGCGAAATTCTCTTCCGCATGGTTCCTTTCTTGTCTTTTTTTTTTCTTGCCCGCGTTTGATTTGTTAGTAGTCTACTCTTTGTCAAACCCTGAAAATGGGTTATTGAGAGCACATTATATAGATAGAGGAATGCAGTAAGAAAAGTGGTCAAACATTGAGGAAAGTAGACATGGAGACATTAAGAAAAGTATTAGACTGTAACAATTGAAAGAGGGTGCAAGGGGAAATACATGGAAGTTAATCTGATGTATGTACCCAGTTTACAAACGCGCAACGCGGTGGATAGATAGATGTGATAAATCAGTGATACGAAACGATAAAACACCCGATTACAGCAAGCACGGGGCTATAACCCTCGCCACGTTTCAAAGGTATTTCCTGTGGATTTCGTCATCATTATCGTTTACAACGGCCACTTTGTGCTGAGTCAGACGTTGTGAAATCGATGCACCATAAGTTCGTGGTCCGTTGTGTATTTTTTTTTCCGCACAGGGGCTTGCGATGGCGAGCATAATTTGTGCAATGTATTCTGTCACGACCTTGCTTTAGGTGTTTGTGCTCAAGGTCTGTTGACAAGCACAAACCGCGCATTTCACTTGCAAGGTGAACGGGCGAATTGTTTGCCCGCGCTTTACGACGCGGACGTGCAGATAAGATAGAAAGATGGCTGTTGCAGTTTGGACTACGTGATCCGAAGTGTTGTGTTCCACCGGTGGTTTTCGCGCGTGTTTCTTCGTGCTCAAATGGCGCGTCGCAAGTGGCAACGAGGCATAGAGTTTTGATATCGACGTCGAACGCCAACTTGGCCATTAACGTGTCCTGCCATTACGTCATAGACGAAACGGTGTGTTTGCGTGCTTTCCTGTATAGTTTCACACATATTTCCCTGCGGCATACGTATGTAATTATGCGACAATCTGGACGCCGTCTTCGTTGATTGGAGAAGGATGATAAGGAGGATAAAAAAAGCAAAGAAGTTAACCACGCCTGAGCCCGCTGGGCTTGCTTGCATTAGAGAAAGAAGTAGGTGAAAGGAAAGTTATAGAGGAAGAGCGAAATGTCCCTGATGCCGTCGACGTAGTTCCGCGTGTGATATCACAAACGGTGACTTAATCCGGTATTGTTTTTAAAAAATCGCAGCAACTCTATTGTTGACCGGAGGAATGGACGAAACAGGTTCTATTACCGGCTTGTCAATGCGATGTGCAGGTGCTCAGATTTGGGTGCACGTTAAAGAACCCCAAGTGGTCGAAATTTCCGGAGCCCTCCACTACGGCATCTCTCATAATTATATGGCGGTTTCGGGACGTTCAACCCCATATATCAATCAAATCAATGCTATGTGCAGTTCTGCCGCCTGGACAGGAGTCATGGTTTCGTTAAACTTCTTGTACTCAGTGTACACTGACGATGTAGTGGGGAAGACTTTTTTTTTTATTTGGCAATTTCGTGTTGAGGCTAATCATAAAATTGCGAAATCATTAGTATTCTCTTTAAAAAAGTCACACTATTTCTTCTAACAGAACCGATCAGCTAGTTCGTTACATTTTGACATAATAGTTTTCCAAGACCAGAAATCTTGGTCTCTTGCTAAACAAATTTTATTCAGGAAAAAAAAAGTTGCGACTCATTTTACAGCACCTCCAAAGGTACGTGAACCTCAAGCAGCATTTAGCGATTGCTTGCAAGAAATTTCACGCAGTACCGTGAATAATCTCCGGCGGCGAGCTGGCATAAGATTTTCTTTTTCTCATTTCTTGGTTAATATATGGATGAATGGTTCCCTCAACAAACTCACTATGGACAGCTGATCGAATAGCTGTATCAACAACGCTGTTTTCCGAGATCTCCCACCAGTTTCCGTGTGGATTATGATATTCATACATGTATGCTTGCAGACATTAAGCGACCTCTAAATTGCTTTGTTCTCCCGAAAAGCAAAGGACGTGTGCTTGAGACCGACGTTTTTGGCTAGGCAATGCATTATCAATGATCTCTAGACGTTGAAGTGTACGCGCTGCAACGCTGTATGACTCTAGTTCGGAGAATGTTCTGAATCTAGAAAGGGTAGGTATTTCGCGCGCTAAAATGAAATTGGAGCGTTTCGGGCGCGCCTTCCATATGCCAGCCTGCCCAGACACTAGCATCCATTGTTGGCTTGTCGTGGCTTCTTAGTATCTTTTCACTCGCCATTTTCATTCTTCAACATCAAGATGCATATTTTCAACAAGCCAGTCATATGAATCCTGCTGGAGTGATTCAACGCGCCGTGATATATACGCGAAATGTGTTATCATATCTTGTAATGCCCTCGTCGCTTAGACTATACTTTGTCCGGTTAGACATATTTAGTCAATGGGCAAATTCACTTGTGAAAACTTTTTTTTTAATTTGTCTTCACTGAACTTTCAACCCACAGTGCTAAGACGAAATAATGTCTTGGATATCTATATGTGCTTCAGCCGCCAAGTCTTGAGCACTGGAACGTTTTGAAAGAATCTATAATCATTTCGCGTGCAGAGGAAGGAAGAAATGAATTCGGGGCACGCCTTCACACATTGGTGAGGCGCGAGTGCATCTCAGAGTCACTACCACGCATGTCCGGCGCTCGCAAATGATTACGTAATCGCTTACTTGCTATTACTTATGGAGGAAGAGAAGCCGATGTCATTAGCAACGGTTGTCGTTAAAGCATTGCCGGAACGGGTGTATGATTGTTAGGAACATACCCTCTGAGTTGGGTTGATGGCTATTGCCACAAACATCTCTATAGGTTATCTTAATGACCTGCTGTTTGTACTAACCAACTACCACTGCTGAAGCTTCCATCATTTCTGGCCCCCTTTCTCACTTTTTATATATAGCGCGACACATTTTCATGTTTTGTGTTGCTTAGTTTTCAGCCACCTATATATTTTCTAGTCTTTACTTACCAGTCTCGACAGCTGGTTTGTTTACGTTCACCTAACTCCTTATGAAACATAGCGGAGGATTAATACATCGACTGAGACGAAAAATAGGCAGTTTGATATCGCCTTTGCATTGTCTTAGGCAAATGCCAAAGGAACACTGACTTTTTAAGGCTTGCGTGTTGTGCTGTGCGCTTGTCACCACACAGGGACCACTAGTTGCCTGTCTATACGGTTGGATAATTTTTGTTGGGAATAAGAGACATGAATATGAAACTCCTTGTGGGAGCGCGTTACTACACCAACTGCTCTCTGTCTAATTTCATGTCGTGTGGCAAACGACAGCCTTCTTTTTGCGCGGAATGAATCCGAAAAGTTTTCTCAGTTGTAGGGCAGTGTTTTTGTTCGTCCATTTTTTTTTTATTATCTCCTGTTCCTCACCCCAAGTGCAGGATATACCCAACCGAGCCGAAGCTCGGTTAACCTGCCCACCTTTCCTCTTCGTTGCCCTCTCTTCTGTTGTACCCCCGACCTTTGATCTCTTTCGGATGGTGTATCTTCGAGCTACGGGGTCAACCTGGAGATCACCGGCAATGCCTTCATGGATGGAACCATATTATCTGACATTAGTTCTTCCCTTTCGCCCTGGCTTTTAAGATGCCGACGATATTTTACCGCCTATCGTGTACTATTGGTGAATCTCAGGCAAGTGGCCTGCGAGTCCGTGATAATTACTAGAGAAAGCCCGGACCTGTTGCATTCAGCAACAGCTAGAGAGACGACAGCCTTCTCCTCTGGAGGAATGGCTGATTGGGCGGGTGAGTCGAGGGATTAATGACACTTGAAATGGGAGTGCATAACTACACAGGGACACAATGAGACAGGCTTGTTTTGCATGCATTCTCCCTGCCACTTGTCCCCGTCTCATTACGCCCCAGCGTAGTTTCGATCGCGCTCGTATTTTAAATATGCTTCTTCTGCAACATAGTCCACCACCACACAGAAAACTAAGCATACCTGAAGCTCTGATCCTCAGGCTTCTTGAAGTGGGGTATACCCTAACCCCGCGCTATTGCACGAGATTCATACCGAAACACAGCAAGCTAATACATATTCCTTCTACAATGATATAGTATTTCAGAACACATGCTCTGACGGTGCCCCGCGTTACGCTGTGGTGAAGTCATCACTCCGTATTCTTGAGTGATGACTTCACCACAGCGTTACGCGGGGCACCGTCAGACTACTTAGGGCAGGTAATAACCGCGGAGTCAAACCATGAGATTGAAGTAACTAGAAGAATAAGAATGGGGTGGAGCACATTTGGCAAGCACTCTCAAATTATGACAGGTAGATTGCCACTATCCCTCAAGAGAAAGGTATATAACATCTGTATCTTGCCGGTACTTAGCTACGGAGCAGAAACCTGGAGACTTACAAAGAGGGTTCAGTTTAAGTTGAGGACGACGCAGCGAGCAATGGAAAGAAAAATGGTAGGTGTAACCTTAAGAGACAAGAAGAGAGCAGAGTGGATTAGGAAACAAACGGGGGTTAAGGATATCATAGCTGAAATCAAGAAGAGGAAATGGACATGGGCCGGGCATGTAGCGCGTAGACAAGATAACCGCTGGTCGTTAAGGGTAACTAACTGGATTCCAAGAGAAGGCAAGCGGGTTAGGGGGAGACAGAACGTTAGGTGGGCAGATGATATTAAGAAGTTTGCGGGTATAAATTGGCAGCAGCAAGCACAGGACCGGGTTAACTGGCGGAACATGAGAGAGGCCTTTGTCCTGCAGGGGACGTAGTCAGGCTGATGATGATGATGATAGTGATGATGATGATGATGATGAAGTCATGACGCCTTCCAAATGGGAGGGTGAAATTACCAGCTCGGAACTCGAACAACAGTTATGGGCAGTCCAACGGGCCCATCGCGCAGCAGGCAGACTTGATCTTTCTGTTCTGACGTGGGAGCGGCCAGCAACGTGCTAAAGTGTGTTCAGAAGGACCTAATAAAGTTCATCCATCCATTTTCCGCAACTACTAGGTCTCCTCGCCGCAGTTCTTCAGAGATGCGCAACGTTCTCGTTTTAGTCAGTAGCCGATTATCGTCACTACTACGTCTCTTACGGTCACGTCAGTAGTTGCGTTAATGTGGACGCTGTTCTTTGGGCTTTAGTGGGTATTCGTTGTGCCTGCCCGCTGTCGTGCTCTGCGTCCGTCTTGGGAAGCGAAATGACACATTTGACTAGGGAAAAGAGCCGCCTTGAATTTAAACCTAACCTCGCCTGGTATACGCCTACCGCGTGCTAATTAACATACGTGCTGTGCTATCCCGGTGACCTAGACGCCGTAGCAGGGCTATAGTCCTGTCATAGTACGCAATAATCTTGCATTTTGAGAAGCGAGCTACGTCACCATCTGTTCATCATAGTGTAAGACTCACTCGTTTTCTCATCGTGATTCCTCATCGTGATGGTTAGTCGTGATCGGTTATACATATCAGCGCGCAACAGAAAGAAATGCGACGCAGAAACGTGAGAATAGAAAAGAGAAATAAGATTTGAAGCTCCACTCGTATTCTTATGTTCCTGTTGTTGCCTTTCCCTTATTTCATTTACTCTACTATCCCTTTTCCAACTCCTACTTCTCCATCTCGGTGAAGCAGGGTAGCAAACAGGTACCGGGTTAACATCTCTTCCTTCCTTTTTTCATACGCCTCTCTCTTTCTCTAAGCCACAGACCAAAACGGCAGTCTTATTGCATGGTCCGCCCACTGATTAGATTGAATCCACATCTCCAAGATCCTAACGCCCTCATTCACTAAAGATCGTCGACTCGAAACTCGACCTCAAGGGATCCTTGAGTCTTTTCGCGTTGCGGAAATTGCAACGCGAAACTGTCGTCAAGGATTCCTTGAGGTCGAGTTTCGAGTCGAGGCGCGTTTGTGAATCAGGGCCTTAGTGTTTGTACCTCCGGTATGTGTACACTGCCAGCGAAAACAGATTGCTAGGTCTGCATTGTCATCCTTGTGGCGTCTGCACACCCGTACTATTTATTAGTTTTCCAAGGAGGAGAATAGCTTACTCGCCAATACTGCGTTCACGTCAACGCAGTCGGTGGCCGATTCGAACCTCTCTTCTTCATAGTGAGTGCTCCGTCGTCCACATTGTTATTTCCTAGGCATACATTACATGTCGGTTCATGTTAATGGTTTCCGGTGTCTTCGCCAGCCCGGCCATTCCGATGCTGTAGCGAATAGGTGAGATCACGGATCCTTGAGACGTGCCTGTAGAAACCCTGCAATAAACCGAAGTATCTGTTATTATTCAATGACCTTGCGAGAAAAAAGAATACTTGCATGACTGTGGAGCTCCTAAATGAACAAATATCTTTCACCACATTTTTAGTTTGACAAATGGTACGGTATTAACTTTCGTTAGCGGAGGGTTGCCGTTTCTTTCAACGCAACAGGTTTAAAAATTTTGGAATGTCACGCCTGAGCAAAAATACTCAAAATGATGGTATCTGTTTGAAAACATCGGGCTGTCTGACTGTAATCCTGTCAGTTCCACCATCCCAGATCGAGGTATATGTAAACTAATAGCGTGACATCCATAGAAGCCCTTGTATCCAATAGTTGGCGGCTCGTTCCCACCATCGCCGTCTACGTATGTAGGGGACAACTAACAGGAAAAAAAAACAACTTAAATATCACGTCACAATTGAAAGCAGCAGCGATGTGGTGCATCTGCCCTACGTGGCGTAATATTGCCATTTTTTTTCTTAATTTCTGACCTTTTACGTGCTCTTATAAACACGTGATTTTAATGCGCCTTATGGCTCGCTATCTGTGTGTGTGAGAGAAACGAAAGACCAACAAGAAAGATTAAGGAAGCAAAGTTCTTTGACTAGCCATATGGTGTACTTGGAATATACACCAAAAACTTCGCGGATGAAGTTATGACACAGCTGTTTACTAGCACAATAGCATATACTGTAGTTCGAAATTTCACGTTCCCCCATCGTCGAAAACCACTACAGCGAGACAGCAGCGTTCGGAATATCGCTCTGGCGACCGTAGACTACAGTCTCGTTGCTGAGCGAGTCACATTCACCGTCACCAAAGGTGAGGGCACGCCTGTCGTGCGCCAGCGAAAGCAGTCGAAGGTCACAGGAGCGACTATCTGCACCTACTGTGAGCCTGTTCAGCTTTCAAATGTTACGCCAGTAAACAGCACATAAGCAAATGAATAAACTAACGATGGTATGACGCACGAAATCACAACGCAAAAGTTAGCAATGCCTCGTGTACCCGGCAATGCACCGAACCACACAAGCTCTGATAGAACGTTGCCTGAATACGCCTCCTCCCCCCCTCAGACACACTTATGACATTCGATTAAAAATTGAGGCAATCAACCATTTAGCCAGGTGTAAGATAAGCCAAAAACTAAAGTTATAATTAACTTTGGTACGCATTGAATGACGACTATATATATATATATATATATATATATATATATATATATATATATATATATATATATATATATATATATATATATATATATATATATATATATATATATATATATATATATATATATATATATATATATATATATATATATATATATATATATATATATATATATATATATATATATATATATATATATATATATAATAAAGGAAAGAAGTGTATACCTAAGGGCTCGTTTTTCCGTGTTTTAACACAATAATAATGAGATCTAACAGACAGTAATGCCAAGGAATGTACAGGGGAAGTTATTAGAATGAATGGAATGTAAATAAGAAGACAGAAAAGTGGATGAAAAAATAACCAGCCGTGTATATATATGTTTGTGTGTGTGTGTGTGTGTGTGTGTGTGTGTGTGTGTGTGTGTGTGTGTGTGTGTGTGTGTGTGTGTGTGTGTGTGTGTGTGTTGAGCTTTTCGCTTGTTTATCAGGGGGTGGGCGTTCACACCTGTACCATAAGGTTTTCGACACTTCTCGTTCGAAGTTTCGCGACCTATATAATTTGACTATATGTTAGAGACTGCCGCAGGAAAGCGCGCTACCATCCACACGGTTCGATCGGGCCGTACGGCATCCTTGTCGATCCGCGCTACGCAAGTTCTCCGCCAGAATCAATTCGCTCTCTCTCTCTCTCTCTCTGCATTATTGTTGTTTCTCAACGTCACGCAGTACGTCACCATGGGAGCGCCAAGGTTGGCCGTGCGACCTCCGACGTCACCTGAGGAGAGGGCGAAAGCTGCCGAGACCACTGAGACGACGCGACGGCCTTGCCTGGGGTTGCCTTTACGTCCAGCAATACCTCGCGTACGGGAGGGGGGGGGGGGGGGGGGAGGGCGACGACGGCGACTACGGCAGCATCTAGAATTTAATGAGGCGCGCGCTTACTTGCTTTCTTGGATTTCGTTCGCGTTTCCTTTCTGCCTGCGTAAGAACTCGTCGAGTTTATAGGTTGCAACGGGGCCGACTGCTTCCTTAGTGGCGCGCCGCCGGTGTGTACCGGCTGCTTGTTGTTGACGCGCCGCAACCGGGCAATTTAACCTTGTCTCGATACAAGGATGCAATTTCCCCCTGCGATAGAACGCGTTTTATGAGGCTGGCTTCGACGCGGGCTGCCAGAAAGTATTGAGCTCGTCGGTGTGGCCGCGAATACATTTGTGGACTATGCTTGCCTTGGGCGAACCTATTGATTTTTTTCTTTTTGTGTTTTTGTGCGTGGGGGTGTTTGTGTGGGTACGCTTGCTTTTGTGCGTGTGCGCAGGCGTGTGCGTGTGTTGATAGTTTTTTATTGCTATAGTAATGACACACGGATTCTCGAGTACGTTTTCGCTGATGTTGGCAGCAGTTGCGCGATGTTTTCGTGTCGTTTCAGCGCGGAAGGTTTGATTGGCTTTCGTGCCGACAGTCAGTGACAACGTCATATAGGCACTGCCGTAATATTCAACTACAACGTAAGGCTGCAGCGACGCCAGCATCGTGATAACTCTGCAAAAAAATCAGGACAGGTGCACCTGTCAGTTGTGTTCACTCGTTTCGGTGACGTCAAGCGTTGCTCTGAGTCTGAGATGTTTTGTTCACCATGAAGACGTGTGTGTGTGTCTGCTTTCGCTTACCTTATAGGACGAAACTTGGTTGCATTGGCAACTTTTGTTGACTAAATTTGTTTTCAGACTCGCATACTTTGATTTTGTCAGCGAGAATCATAAAGTGGTTGAGTCGAAATTGTTTATTTTGAAGCGCATCTTAACGGGAGAACAATAGAGAGCTCTTTGCTCACAAATTCTGACGTCGGCGTCGGTGGTGACTTCGGTTGTAGGCGAAAAGTCTCTTTTGTCCATGAGATAAAATTCTAGATTGATTGATTGATTGATATGAGGAGTTTAACGTCCAAAAACCATCATATGATTACGAGAGACGCCATAGTGGAAGACTCCGGAAATTTCAACCACCTGGGGTTCTTTAACGTGCACCCAAATCTTAGCACACGGTCGTACAACATTTCCGCCTCCATCGGAAATGCTAGTAAGAAGTACATAAATGAATAATAAAATATCATTGGTGCCAGTGTGAATTCGACTCGGACCTTCCACGTGAGAAGAGTGCGTTCTTCCACGGAGCCATGCGAGTGCTTGAAAATGTTTCGTTCTGAAAAGGAAAAAGAAAAACGCTGTAATAAGGTTTTACCATGGGCCAGTCTGATTCCGAAAACGTGTCCGGCTTTGATGACGTCATGCTTGGGAACGCGCAATGGAGTGCTTTGCAAACTGCGATGAAAATATAATTACGGGCAGAAGGTGTCCCGACGAGCCGACGATATTACAATTTGAACCAACACTGGCTCCCAAGCACAAATCGAAGAGCGCCTACAAAAGGCTACCCGTCTGGTGAACGCCTACGCTGCTTTATGTGGCCTAGAGTGCTCTCCAGCTAAATCGGTTATTCTCTCGGTATCCGACTTACCTCCACACCAGGTTTCACTTGGGCTCCACATCACTTCATCTTTGTATCCCAAGGACACAATAGCAAGCCTCCGACGCACCAGCGAACAGGTAAGCTGTATGAAACGGCGGGTGTCTACCAAACGCGGCGGCCTCCATGGGACTCAGTCCATGTGGTTGGCCCATGCGTTTGTGACCAGTCGCGTCCTGTACGCCTCACCTTACCCTCTCCTGCGTCTTCACCACGAGCACCAGCTGGACGTCCTCCTTCGTTCAGTATACAAACGTGCACTTTACCTTCCCATTGCCACCTCCAACAGCCGATTCGCGGCACTGGGAGTACATAACTCCTTTTCAGAGCTGCGGGAAGCTCATCGTGTTAGCCAAATTAGTCGTCTGTCGCAGATGCCCTCAGGGCGACGTCTACTACAGAGGCTCGGCATCAATGCGATCTCCAATCAAGACCTTCCGAAGCCCATACTGGAACTTTGGGTGCGAAAAGTATGGGTGGAACCACTACCCCGCAACATGAATCCCGAGCTACATCCCGGCCGCAGACTAGCACGTTCCACGGCCCTTCAGGCGCGACACTCCGAGCGCCCTGGCGTTTTCTACGTAGACGTCTCGGGCCCCTCTCCCTCATGTCACTTTACGGCCGCCGTGATCACAGAGGGGAAACACGTTGATGGCCTCAACTTTAGAGCCAACACTGTGACGCAAGCTGAGGAGGTGGCCATTGCTTTGGTTGCCTCGCATCCCACATCACGCATCATCCTGACGAACTCGTGCTATGCCTGTTCCCAATACCTTCAGGGTTCCATCGCCCCGCTGGCAGCTCGCCTACTTCAGGCAGCTTCTTGGCGCTTCAAACCTCACCCCATTCGTATACTATGGACCCCAGGCCATTCGGGCCTGCCCGGCAACGAGGCGGCGAACGCCGTTGCCCGCGCTTCTCTCATCCGGGCCGTTGCCCCTCTATGTCTTGAGTCCGGACTCTGGCAATACGAATCTGACGCGCTTTCGCGAAATTCTTGCCTATTACCGGGCTATCACCGGGCCGCCTGTACCCGGACCCAGCAAGTGGTCTCGAGAAAGTAGAGGAGCGAATACTACGCCGCCTTTAGACGAACACCTATCTCAGTCCGGCGGTAACCAGGCATTTTTTGCCGGAAATCAGTGGCACCTGCTCGACCTGCCAGGTCTTGGCCGACACCTACCACGTCGTCAATTCGTGCCCTACTAACCCCCTTCCTTTTTCACCCCCTTTCCCCATCCCAACTAGAGAGGCTTGGGAGGAGTACCTTGCTCGGCTGCTCGACCTTGGATGCTCAACGCTCCTTGGTGAGGCGCGCTCGAGCAGCGGCCGACTCCATTGGCATCCCGGAATAGGGTCTTGCCACTCAATCATACAATATGCCGCAACTCTCTAGTACACTTTCTGTAATTAAATGTTTCTACCACCACCACCGACGAGCTTGTTCTTGACTCAGTTTATCTGTATAATATATGGGGCATAAGAGACGTGAAGAAGCGCTTTAGTTTATAATTCCGCACACGCACACGAGTGCACGCAGAAAGGCTCCTGTCTTTTCGTAAATCGGCGGAGAGGGAGCGAGGCGGCTGCCACGGAGCAGTGGAATAAAAAAGAAATTACAGCATATCCACGGAGTGAATGACGATGAGTGGGGCGAAGCGTCTGTCAGCCCGTCCGTGCTTCTGTCGGTCGGTTCGTTCTTGCTTCCGTCCGTCCGCGCGACCATCCATGCGTCCATCCATGCGTCTGTCCGTCTATCCGTGAGCCCATTCATCCGTGCGTCCGTCCGTCCGTCTGTGTGTGTGTGTGTGTGTGTGTGTGTGTGTGTGTGTGCGTGTGTGTGCGTGCGTGTGTGTGTGTGCGTGTGTGTGTGTGTGTGTGCGTGTGTGTGTGTGTGTGTGTGTGTGTGTGTGCGCGCGTGTGTGTGTGTGTGTGTGTGTGTGTGTGTGTGTGCGTGTGTGTGTGTGTGTAGGTTACGGGGTTCGGCTGATGATTCGAAAGGCATGGGTTGGAACCCGGTGGCGACAGTCCCATTTCGGTTGAGGGTAAATGCTAGAGGTCTGTATACTTAGGCACACCTTAAAGAACCCCGGGGGGTCAAAATTTCCGGAGCCCTCCACTACGACGTCTCTCCTAATGATAGCGAGGTTTTGAGGCGTGAAATTCAAGCAACATTTTTCGTTGGCAACTGTTACTGTTTCAAAGAGTATGCTGGAGAAAATTTAGTAATATTCAGAGATGATGTAGCTATAAGATTTTGAAGCGTCTTTAAAGGAACGAAAGATTACGGGTAAGTGTGCCGGCTAACGAGCTGGCCAAACTGGCCATCCTGTAGAAGCAAGCAGGTGAGAATCTGGACAGTGGCCACATCCCAACAACATCCGGCAGCTGAAACAGCGGCTCATGTCGTACGCCTAAACGGCTACAAGTCTAGAATTAAGGGATCGATGCCCGCGTAGCTAAGTATGATCTATTTCCCTCGCTCCGACTTTTCAGCTGCGGCCGAACGCAGTTATGCGGCGCCACATACGGCAGTGACGTAGACGCATTTGCAAATCGTACGATCTGCGCAGTGTTTCGGCGCAAGCATTTCACAGAGGCAGGCGAATCTTTGTCGCTCGGTGCGTCCTTTTGTTTGCGTTGGCAGGAAACAACAGACGCAACAGCAGAACGGGAAATGTACCGGCGCACATGATGCGTTCATGCGCGCCAACGGGCCGGCCTGCGCCCCAGACGAACTCGTGGTGCTTATTGTGGCTCGGGCCTGTTATATATGCAACAGCTGCGTGAGCCTCCCGTGATACACTGTTATTTGTTTTGCTCCTCTCTGCCGTTTTGCATTAAGTTTTGTATCACCTATTTTCTATTACCTTCTGTTCCGCATGCTCCTATCCCAGCACAGTGTAGCAGTTCTTTTTGAAGACTGGCTAATCTTTCTGTCTTTCCGTCTATTCCGTCCTTGCTTTCCTGGCCAATATATTTACGCTTAGTCTGAAACCACTCTTGATTGATTGATATGTGGGGTTTAACGTCCCAAAACCACTATATGATTATGAGAGACGCCGTAGTGGAGGGCTCCGGAAATTTAGACCACCTGGGGTTCTTTAACGTGCACCCAAATCTGAGCACACGGGCCTACAACATTTCCGCCTCCATCGGAAATGCAGCCGCCGCAGCCGGGATACGTGAAACCACTCTTCACTAACAGGTGATGAGAAGGAGAGCTTGAGGAGATGAAAACAAGCTATTTCTGCGGGAATAGTTGGGAGCACAGCTCAGCCTCTGTTTGAGAGTGGGAAAAGGGCCATAGATGAAAAGGGGGGAAGAGAAGGGAAGAATAGGAAAACGGTGTGTTGTCTATTTCTTTTTTTTTCTGGGAGAGAAAGCGTGAGTTATCTTACACTCTGTCGCGCCCCCCTCACTTACCTGCGATCTGTTAACGGTGAACGACTGGGGCTGGTGTACTTGGTTTATCCTTTTAGGACGACATATCCACTCCTCCACGTACAATCCCACAAAACAGCTTGCACTGCTAATTTGACCTTCTAAAGTCACTTGATGCTTCCCTCTGCTGAGAAAAATCTAGAGACTAAGCAAAGCCAAGGCGATTCGAGCGTATTTGAGCTGTGCAGCGCACAAGAAAAAATGTTTGCAAAATGCCCGCTCTAAGGCACGAAGGTTGCGCCGACGTTTCTCCCACGTATGGGTGGTGTGGGTATTCAGGGGTACAAGAGGAAAGAGCGAGTAGGTGGGTCCCTATTCCAGGCCTCCAGTGGTCCTCGCTACAAGCTCCGCCCGGTCCAAAAGGCTACTTTGGGCCTCCAGCTCTGGCCGAGCGAAGAGGCTCTCCCATGGCTCCCTATAAGTATAAGCCCGTAACCCAGGCGAGTTTGCCTAGTGTGGTCTGTTGCGCATTCCTACGTCACAAGCGACAGGGACAGCCGTGCGCGACACCAGGGACAAGCGCTGCCATATAATGGGGGATTCATGTGGTGACCCCGCTCCAAGTGGGGGGTAGGTGTGCGTTTGATTTATTCTGTACGCGCGAGCTTCTGCGGTTCCGAGCGGTGGATGCGGTTGGGCTAGACGTTCTCTACGCGTCGTTGGTGTTAGAGGATGTCTTGCGTCGTAGGTGGAATATCTTGGCATGGGCTGTGGCTTCCTGTTCAGTTTGTAAGTTCTCAAGCTAAGGCGTTCGCTCTCTTATTCTCTGGAAACTTCTGATTGGTTCTAATGGGAAATGTTCATTTGGTTTCAATGGGATTCAATCGAAAATTTCCAATTGGTCAGGGATTTTTTTTTTCTGAGTCCTACTAAGACCTGGCCAGAACCTCCCATGAATACAGCAATTAACCCTTGGCCCTCTGTCCCTAGCGGCTGCGAAGCAACTGTCCAAAACGGCGATGAGACCTGCGACGCAGCGGAGGGTGCTAAGATTATGCATGTGAGTCTGGACAGGCTGCCAATGGAACCTGAACTTGGCTACCTAAGGCTTCAACGCTAGAGCGCGATCTAGTGATGCTAGTCTAGGTGTGCTATTCGAGGAGTCGGAGGGTGTTCGATGGGATATACTAGGGCTCAGCTAAGTTAGGAGGACACGTGAGGCTTATACAGTGCTTAATAACGGACACGTCATGCTATACCGTCAAATATTTGACAGAAAAGAACTAGGGGTGGGGTTTCTCATATACAAGAATATGGCTAGCAATATGGACGAATACTATAGCATCAGTGAGAGGGTGCAAGTATTATAATTAAGTTTAACAAAAGGTACAAGATGAAGGTGGTAAAGGCCTACGCGCCTACATCGAGTCATGATGATCATTTGGTTGAACGCTTCTATGAAGACGTAGAGTTAGCCATTAATAAAGGAAAGTCACAGTATACTTATCTGATGGGCGACTTAAATGCCAAAGTAGGCAAGAAACAAACTGGAGACCATGCAGTGAGGGAAAATGGCACCGGCTCCAGAAATGCCAGAGGGGAGTTATTAGTAGAGTTTGCAGAACGTAATAATTTACGGATCTTGTATACTTTTCTCAAAAAACGGGCTAACCATAAGTGGATGTGGCGAAGTCCCAATGGCGAAACTAAGAATAAAATATACTTCATTCTGTGTGCCCACTCAGGCGTTGCACAGGACGTAGTAGTAGTTGGCAAGATCTGATGCAGTCACCACAAAATGGTAAGAGCTCGTATTCACCTATATTTGAAAAAAGAAAGCAAATACAAAACCTCCTACGCAAGAAGCCGAATAATGAACTAGCGGTGAGAGCGAAAATACAGGAATTCATAGTTTCGCTTCAGAATAGATTCGAGGCACCAAACGAGGTAACCGACGTGAGCGTTGACCCAATGAACGATAGTCTTGCTAGTATCATCAAAGAGTGTGCAATGGAAGTTGGAGGTGCAGTCACTGGACAGGACACTGGCAAGCTATCCCAAGGGTATTGATAATATTGATGTTAGTCAAACTCAGCTGCAAGCCTTCCTTACCTATAGTGACTTTGCATACAGCCCAGCCGCAAACCAGGTTAAAGAAGCTATACATCTTGCGTTAATGAGTGTTGCGTGTCATCATTTCGGTTCCTTCATTTACCCACTCATTTGACTGTGTAAATACTTTCATTCTGTAGCTGGACTTTCACAAGGCAGCCGGGTATATTTACAAAATCACTAAGAAAGCTTTTCAAGGACGCATTATCATTCAGTCGCAGTCCACAAACTTGTGTATGTGTTTGTTTTTTGTCTATAGTATTTACCTTCTTAGAGCACCGCTCCGCAAAAGCCATCGTAAAGCAACAGCGTATCGGAATAGAAAAGCACTTATTTCGCTCCTCTTTACATCCCATCTTCTTTTTATTGATTACGTGGCCTTTTCTCGTATTTTATTTTTTGTTAGCCTCGTCTAGGCGCGAGGCGCAAGAAGAGAGAACGTGCATGTGCTGTGAAAACGGCCCCAAACAACTGGGCGTGTAATAAATCACGCACGAACAGTAGGAAGCAAACGACACACCTTGCGCAACACAACATCAACCGAGTCCAATTTGCTGGCCGTCTTTGTTCCTGGGCGTGCGTATTTTTCGCACTTATTTTTCCGTGAGTGCATCCTGTATTAAACGTTGCGCCATTATGCGAGAAAAAAAAAGAACAACCGCATCGTTCTCTATTTAACGTCTACTGCTAGAAATAACGTTCGCGAATGCACTTCCTCGTAGTCATTGTAAGAGTGTTAATGAAGGCTTCCCAGATGCTCAACCAATCCGGCGCTTCCTTTCTGGAAGAAACTAACCATTGTCCCGCTGCAGACACTGGTTAGTTTATTCACTTATTCAGTCACTCTACCCAGCCAGCTGTAACTGTAGACACGTCCGATTGCGAAAAGTTCTGGGTTAGCTTGTGTTTTCCAAGAGGGAAAATATTTCACATGCGTCATAAGTGCCGCATTCGCCAGTGCTTTTCAGTGTGTTCGTAACTGTGCGCTTTCAAGTTTAATGCTGATAGTAAGCAACGCTTTGATGTATACGCCCATCGTTTCAACGTTGCCCCATTGACTACCCCCCAAAAAAACTTGAATAACATAAACTTATTGCGACGTACGCTTCAGAATACTGGCTTGTTAGCTCGCTAGCAGCTATAGTATTATCAGCTATAGTATATTTTTACTTTCTTAACCCTTCCGCCACCCTGCGCGTCTCTGCAGAAGCCCCGCCGTGGTGGTCTAGTGGCTAAGGTACTTGGCTGCTGACCCGCAGGTCGCGGGATCGAACCCCGGTCACTGCTGCTGCATTTTTATGGAGGCGAAAATGCTGTACCCCCATGTGCTCAGATTCGGGTGCACGGTAAAGAACCCCAGGTGGTCGAAATTTCCGGAGCCCTCCACTACAGCGTCTCTGATAATCATACGAGCGTTTTGGGACGTTAAACCCCACATAGCAACGCATGCTACTCATAAACGTTCCACTGAAACTGAACCCGCCCGTTCATAACTTCCCAGCCCACGACAAGTTTCCTGGGTTCGGTGTGTTGTTTTCCAATCATTTTCATGATGTTTGTGTCTGCGTGAGAGAGGAAGAGAGGGAGGAACTAGGCTTCCTTATTTTGTACCAGTGACGTCACTATGACAAGGAGTTTGTCCATGAAACGTAGTACCGTGACGTCATCGAGGCTGCCACGTTGTCGCACAGGGCCAAAGCATGGGCTGATCATGTAGGCCAAGACTAAGCCGCGTCGACACGTCTCAACACAGCGTCGACGCGTGCTTTCGTTGCTCGAGGAAAGATTCGCCACTTGTGGTTTTCCTGTAAGCTTCCTTGAGCGGAAATAGCTGGGAAATTGCTTCTGGCGCGCCTGACCTTCTGGCTGCATGCTGCTGCTGCTCGGGCGCCATGTAGGGAGGTCGTAGCATGCCAAAATACTCGTACCGGTGTTGCATCAACGTCGGACATTCCGAATAATGGAGTTCGCTTCGTAATTGGGTGAGAAAATGACAAACTTGAGTTTCGGGGGCCCTATTTGTGTAAGTATTGGTCATGTCGCAGGCGTAGTTGAGAAGATTGTCGGTGGATGAAACATCGCTTTTAACCGCTTTTCGCAACGGGACGACCCTTCGTCATTAATAGCGACAAAAACATGTCCTAACTCATTACATTTGTCCTGTTTTATTGAAGGCGATGCGTGACAACTATACTACATTGTAGCACGAAGCCTAAAGGAAATTCATATGGGTTTCTAAGAAAGTAAAGTTCTTACTTGAAAACAAAACTCGTCCTTGTTCGGATTATTTGCTAGTATCCTGGTTAGCTAAATTGGCAGAGCAACCGCATCGGGAAGCCCTTGGTCCCGGATTCCATTCTCTGACCAGGAATATTTTTTAACCAGAATGAATTCTCTTGGCTTCGTGGTACAAATTAGTGATTGCCAATCATCCCTTTCGAAATCGTTCCGCCTACGAGCGGGCTTCCGAAGAACTCATGTGCAATATCCCCGATTTACGGCCGTCTTCAAATAAGGCGTGTAGTTTACAAGTTGCTTCAGGCCTATTTCAATCCCTGCTGAGCCCAAAGGTCACGTGATCAAGTGCCGGCAGTGACGGCCACGTTTCAATGGCGGAGAAATACTCAAGGCCTGCCTACATGGGCTAAGGTGCACGTAAAAGAGCGTCAGAAAGTCACGATGCTGTTTTAAATACAAAAGGATTTACGAACTAGCCCAGTGTCGCATTCATTTGCCGGACATTGTCCCTGAAATTCATTAATTGAGGTATTCCAATAAGCACAAAGCTCGTAAATGCGAGATCACTATATGCTCTCCAATTTCAACACCACCATTCATGGAATGTTACCTTCATATTCATGACTTCGTAAAGCGAACGGGAACATACGGCCCTTCTGTGCTACTGAAAATCTTTTTGTCCGCGATGAAACCACTCGGCGTGAATTCATTCCAGGGTTATCGGGTCTTCGACCGCACGTGGATGACCCCCCCCACCCCCCCACACGCGTTGCATCCGTTTCTTTTTATCCCATTAACCTTTCCCTACATTCGTTTTTGTCGAAGAACAAGTTGAAATTGGAATCGCTTCCGCCCCTCCGTGGCTGTTACAGAAAATATACAATCATTCAAGACATGTACATCTTCCAGTAAAATGCAATTTTCCTTTTTGAGGGGTGGAGCGTGGTGTATTTAGTATTTCTGCAGTCCCATCCTCTGTGACGTCTTTTACATAGATAGATAGATAGATAGATAGATAGATAGATAGATAGATAGATAGATAGATAGATAGATAGATAGATAGATAGATAGATAGATAGATAGATAGATAGATAGATAGATAGATAGATAGATAGATAGATAGATAGATAGATAGATAGATAGATAGACAGACAGACAGACAGACAGACAGACAGACAGACAGACGGACGGACGGACGGACGGACGGACGGACGGACGGACGGACGGACGGACGGACGGACGGACGGACGGACGGACGGACGGACGGACGGACGGACGGACGGACAGACAGACAGACAGACAGACAGACAGACAGACAGACAGACAGACAGACAGACAGACAGACAGACAGACAGACAGACAGACAGACAGACAGACAGACAGACAGACAGACAGACAGACAGACAGACAGACAGACAGACAGACAGACAGACAGACAGACAGACAGACAGACAGACAGATAGATAGATAGATAGATAGATAGATAGATAGATAGATAGATAGATAGATAGATAGATAGATAGATAGATAGATAGATAGACAGACAGACAGACAGACAGACAGACAGACAGACAGACAGACAGACAGACGGACCTCCGTCCGTTCATCCGGTAGGTGAAGTTGAGAGTCCAATGGTACGATAAAACGTGCATGGGCACTGCAGCAAGCGTCTCGTCGCTAGATAGCGCGTCGACGCCTTCGGCCACGCGATCCCGTGGTCTGCACACTTATGCTCACGCCTGTACGTATGTGACGCGGCTTTGTTATTGAAAAACGGCGTGTCACATCGAAGCACATATTATTGGGGAAGGCCCGCCACATGAATGTCTGGCAGTATTAGCGTCAGACAGGAAATGAACTACGGGCTGGTTTCTTTGTTAGACTTGACCTAATTTAATCGCCAGACAGTGAAGCCATGGGGGCAGAGAGAACATGATTTGTAGTTATTTAACTGTGATGTAGCAATTATGATACGAGTGCAAAAAGTTCGTAGTAATTGTTGGGGATTAATTAACCTACTAAAACAACAAAGTGATAATAAGGGACACCATATAGTGAAAAGCTCAGGAAGTTTCGACTACCTGCAGCCGGGTTCTTTAACGTCCGCCTAAATCTTGGTACGCGAGCCTCAGTCATTTTCGCCTGTATTGAAAATACGGCCTGAGTGAAAAAAAAAAATGGCAGCATATCCACGGAGTGAATGATGGAGAGCGGGGTGAACCATCCGTCCGTCCATTCGTTCTTGCTTCCGTCCGTCCATGCGTCCGTCTGTGTAACCGTCCGTGCGTCCATCCGCTCGTCCGTGCGTGCATCTGTTCGTGCGTCCGCAAGTCCATCCGTGCGTCCATCTCTGCGTTCGTCCATGCATCGGCCCCTGCGTCCGTCCATGCGTCCATTCATCCGTGCAGCCATCCGTGCGTCCGTCCATGCATCTGTTTGTCTGTCCGTTCGTCCACCTATTCAACACTCCAAGTACCACCATCTCGAATCTTTTCATAATATTGCCACCCACACGTAGTGGATCGACTGCAAGAGCGGCTCTACCATCTGGAGGAAAGAAAGAAGTTCACGTGCCTCTTCTCAACTCGAGAGCCAGCCACGACTGACGCATCGTCCCAGCGCTAGCTATTCGGTGGTTCAATAAAACCCCAGTACCTGTGATTCATCGTGACAAATCGGTGGAGGTGCTGGGTAGTCTCACGGATGCTACAGACCCCCCCCAGGAAGCCGTAATACGAGTCCAGTGCCAGTTAATACTGCCGTGCATCGGACCAGCTGCCGATACAGGGGATTGCCTCCGGAAGTCGACGATACTGCTCACACCACGTCAACAAACCTGACCAGCACTTCGGTACAAACCTTGCCAACCGGCACGGGAAGCACGTCGTCGAACCGCTATACGTTGGAAAGCCCACGGGCACCGGCGACGTTCCATGGTACGGAGGGCGAGGACGTTGAGGACTGGTTGGCGGACTTCGAGCGCGTAGCCACCTTGAACCAGTGGGACAATTAACGCGGCTAAACTGGGTCGTGTCTACTTCTATCTCGAAGACGGGGCACGCACTTGGTATCAAAATCGAGAGGAGCAGCTGACGACGTGGCCGGAATTCTCTCGTAGACTTCTGCAGACATATGCCAGCGCTGACCGCCAAGAAAGAGCTGAACGAGCTATTCTTGCCCGCGTCCAGTCGCCAAACGAAACTGTGACCACATACGTCGAAGACATGACGTGCCTCTTCCGACGGGCAGATTCAAGAATGACGGAGGACAAGAAGTTGCGTCACTTGATGCGCGGTGTCAAGGACCAGCTTTTCGCCGGCCTCGTGCGAAGCCCTCCGAAGACGGTCGCGGAGTTCTTCTCCGAAGCCGTGACAATGAAAAAAATGCTGCAACAGCGATCAAACCCATACGACAGGCAAGTCAGTGGCATGTCCACTGCTGACATTTTCACCGCCGCTGGGACCAGCACTGACTCCTTACGTGAACTCATTCGTAATATCGTACGCGAAGAGTTGCAAAAGGCTGGTGTAACACCTCATCCTACGGTTAGCTCTATTGCAACTGTGATCAAGGATTAGCTGCACCAGGCACTCCGGGACACCTTGCCTCCTGATACAGCTGCGTCAGCTCCTGCTGAATACCGCCGTAGGACAACCTACGCGGAAGTTTTGAAACGCCCTGCTGCATCGCCACCATTGTTTGTTCATCCTGTCCCTGCAGTTTCACTCAAGTCAGCGCAGCACATACCATACTACGAAGGCATGTACACGCCACCGCCCCTGCCCTTTGCCCGTGGTGCTTCTGTCGCCCATCGTTCAGAGCAACCGGTCCAGTACATCGACGATCGCCACTCGTCTCCTCGGAAGTCTGATGTCTGGCGCACACCCGGTCACCGGCCTCTGTGCTTTCACTGCGGAGAAGCTGATCACTTGTACCACCAGTGGTCATATCGCCGTCTTGGGCTTCGCGGCTTCTCTGCGTATTCACCGCCACCCCGTTACGGCCAGAGACCACGCGACATCAAAAACTACCTCTCCCAGCAGCTTGCACCACCGTCTGCCGGGCGCCAGTCGCGCTCGCCATCACCGATGTGATTTTCATCAACGCCCCAGCGGTATTCTACCACACGGTCTCCCAGCCCCCGCCGGGAAAACTAGCCCAAGCGACCTCTGGGGGCGGGGTCGCTGAACGTCAAAGCGCTGAAGACCTCCTATTGACGCAGAACCGTACATAAACCGGTCCGACATCACATACTGCTGCAAAGGATGGCCGACTTTCACTCGACATAGCAGTGACAATTGATGGTTGTGCTGTTAATGCGTTAGTGGACACCGGCGCCGACTATTCCATACTGAGCGGGAAACTGACAACGCAGCTGAAGAAAGTCATCACGCCGTGGTATAACTCACAGATTCGGACAGCTGGTGGCCACTTCGTTACTCCACTTGGTGCCTGCACAGCTAGAGTACAGATTCAAGGGTATACATTCGTAGCTAGCTGCCTTGTTCTACGTGAATGCTCCCGTGACGTCATTCTGGGAGTTGACTTTCTACAGGGAAATGGAGCTATCATTGATCTGCAAGAGCGCCGCATCAGGTTCTTAGCCCAGCGAGCAATCAACGTGCAGGATGACAAAAGGCGTGTCGACGTACTCCGTATTTCTGAACAGAGCGTGACGCTTCCTCCCCGACCAAGTGTTCTAGTCGACGTAACATGTTGTGGTTTGAGCGATGGCGATGTGGTGGCCGCGACAAACTTAGAACACCTCCTGCAGCAAGGCATCTGTGTAGCGAGAAGTGTAATACACGTTCGTGATGGCCGATCTGAATTGCTCGTTACAAACTTTAACAACGAGCATCGACACCTTTTCCGTGGCACTTCGATAGCGTATGCCCACGAAGTAGCAAATGTAACCAACTGTCTCACGTCAGAAATGGTGGATAACGCAGACACGTCAATGAGCAACATTGACATCAGTCCTGATCTGTCCACCGATAACCATACTGCGCTGTGAGCGCTCTTGTTCGAGTACAGGTCTTGCTTCGCAAGTTGCTCAAAAATCCGCCAAACGTCCATCACTCAACACAGGATCATCACGTACGAGGACGCACGCCCAATACACCAGCACCCCTACCGCGTGTCAGCTAAAGAACGTGAAACGATACGTACGCAAGTTCGCGAGATGCTTGACGATGGCGTTATCGAACCATCCAACAGCCCGTGGTCATCTCCAGTCGTGCTTGTCAAAAAGAAGGACGGGTCGCTATGTTTCTGCGTCGATTACCGAAAGCTTAACAACGTGACCAAAAAGGATGTGTACCCGCTCCCGCGTATCGACGATTCACTGGATAGACTTCGTCGTGCCCATTATTTCACTTCTCTCGATCTCAAAAGCGGGTACTGGCAAATCGAGGTAGATCAGCGAGACCGTGAGAAGACAGTCTTCATGACTCCAGATGGCTTATACCAATTTTGAGTACTCCTTTTCGACTTGTGTTCAGCGCCGGCAACTTTCCAGCGAATGATGGACACTGTCCTCACAGGGCTCAAGTGGGAGACTTGTCTTGTCTACCTTGATGATGTGGTGGTCTTCTCTGCCACGTTCTAGCAGCACATTCACCGCCTGCGCAGCGTGCTGGAGGCTATCCGATCGGCGGACCGCCCACTAAAGCCACAGAAGTGCCACTTCGGCTATTAGGAACTAAAATTTCTTGGACATGTAGTTAGCGCCGAAGGAGTCCGGCCCGATCCAGACAAGCTTGTCGCTGTTGCCGAATTACCAGCTCCTGTCGATAAGAAAGCCGTCCGGCGCTTCCTTGGTTTGTGCACCTACTATCGCCGGTTCATTCACGGCTTTTCACAGATAGCAGAACTTCTGACTCGTCTCACAAGGGACGACACGCCGTTTGTCTGGGAAAACGAGCAACAAGCAGCTTTCGATGAACTGCGACAGCGCATGCAATCAGCGCCCGTTCTCGCTCATTTCGACGATGACGCTGACACGGAGGTCCATACTGACGCTAGTAACATTGGGCTTGGTGGAATGCTCGTTCAGCGTCAAGAGGACATCGAAAGAGTCATAGCCTACGCCAGCCGCTCTCTATCCCGTGCCGAGGCGAATTATTCCACAACGGAGAAAGAGTGCCTCGCAGTCGTGTGGGCAATCACCAAGTTTCGCCCGTACCTTTATGGTCGTACCTTCAAGATAGTGACGGACCACCACGCCCTCTGTTTGTTGGCAAGCCTGCGCGACCCTTCAGGACGGCTAGCACGGTGAAGCTTGCGGCTGCAGGAATTTTACGTCACCATCGTCCATAAGTCCATAAGTGTTACGCCGCGTCAGTGACGTGAACTACGAAGTGGTTCCGGACACAACATCGCGGGCACGGAGTAGGACACGACCGAGGCCGGACGTCGTTCATGTGTTGCGCATGAAACCATTTATTGCGCGCTGTTCGTAACTTTTTCTTTGCCGTACACTGTTCTTTGTGCTATTTATTTATTTTTGTGAACTTGCTTCTTCGTTCACTGACTTTTCCTATATTGGCACGCTCGTTAATTTCTACTTTTACTTTATGCGAATTTCCGATTTCTTTTTTTTTCACGTGCCTATGTCGTAACATCGGGGTGGTGCTATGTACTTTTCTTTCCCTCTTTTTGGACTTGTTTTTCTTTGCGAAAGGGGGGATAATGCCACCCACACGTAGTGGGTCGACTGCAAGAGCGGCTCTACCATCAGGAGGAAAGAAAGAAGATCGCGTGCCTCTTCTGAACTCGAGAGCCAGCCACGACTGACGCATCGTCCCAGCGCTAGCTATTCGGTGGTTCAATAAACCCCCAGTACCTGTGATTCATCGTGAAAACATATTCCTCATATAGAAGCACCGCCACCCAGCGGACATTCCAAGGACTGAACGAGAAGAGGCACACTTTCTTACGGCTTGCGCTTCGGGTCTACTTCCCACCTGTAACCACCCCGAGTTCATGGTATATACTAGTTCACTGTATTCATGGCACTGCGGCCCAACGCTCGCTAAACCTTTCTAAAATCAAGGACGTTGCGCCCAGCGAGTATAACGTAGCAACCTTTTCTTGTCGAATATTGCTCAATGTACATGCCAATGGCTGCTAATGGGGCATGAGAGACAGGAGAATTCGGCTTTTAGTTAACGCGCACGCTGCAAATTTTTTATTGTTCAACAACGCACAGAATAAATCTCCCACCGGCACCACCTTGGAGGTCAAAATGTAAGACTGGTTACCCACTACGGCTACTACTACGACTTTACGAGGGACAAACGGGTGCCGCTATAAGGAGCTTCGTGCCTAAAATGAACGTGAGAAATCAACTTGCCGTTGCTAGGGTCCACTGCTACAGCATTGATCGTTTTGCCATCCACGTAATTGAACATTGCTGTGTGTATATTCCAGGGAGCGTTGAGCAGTACATTTTATCCATTTCATGGCGTGATTGTTGCTCGCGAGTGCACTTGATTTCAGATACGCGTAACCACAAAAAAGAACAATGAATGAATGAATGAATGAAACATTTATTGCAGAATATCGTAAACTGGAATTCGGGCATTAGGGGATTGGGTGGGTTCTTATTCCAGAACTTCGTTCGACTCAGCTGAAACCCGTGCGCGCTAGGTTTCAGTGATCGTTTTGAGCTGGGTTGGACGAAGCCGCCTCCTCCCACCCCTCCCACGTCGGCTGCGTAATTAGCGCTACGATTGCATTAGAAAGGCAAGACCACACCATCCGGAATGGATCAACGCGGCTGGCACAATATTTGCATATCCCGCTAAAGAGGTGCGGATCATACGCACGCGTTCACGATGCGATATTCGCGCCACGCCTTCCGGTGCAGGGAGGGGCGACGCCGCTTCTGGTGGCGCTTCATCCGGTAGCAGCAACACTGTCCGGAAGCACAGCTGTTAAAAAAAAAGAAAGATAAGCGTAGTTCCGCGCAACGCCTGCGGCTTCATCCCGGAGCTTGGGGCCCGCACCTCCGGCTGGGGCGTTCTTTACCTGCATCCAGCACGATACGTGCGCCTGCTGCGACGATAAAACAGGAAACCTCTAAGAACTAGCGTTGTAACGCCAGTCATACGCAGTTATCGATAACTGCGAAAAAGCGTTAACCCATCGAAGGCTCTCTATTTCAATGCGAATGGCAGTAGCATTTCGTCGTTTGTACAGTGGTCAACATAGAAGTGCTCAGGGGTAGCCAATTGAGATCCGTCGTAGCACACTCCTCCACTCCCCACTCACTGGTCGAGTGGGAAATAAAACATGCTCGTAGATAAGCCAAACCAGCGAGGAACAACGGACGCAAAGAAAGAAGGCGACAGGACGAAGCTGGAACTTCAAGCTTCGGAAGTTTCACAATTAGTTGCAGAGTAGTTCGTGAATTAGTTCCAGCTTCATCCTATCACCTTATATTTGTGTGTCTGTTGTTCCTTGCTGGTTTTTTTATCATCCACAAGCCAGCTCGCACAGATATCGACCTCGCCGAAGCAAGCTTCTTTCACCTGTCCAGCACCCCAGTGGCTAGAACCATACTCGGCATGCTGGGACGCAACCCCGCCGTCGTCAGTCCTGATGCTGTGAAGGTGCCCAACGAAGTCAGGTCCAAAATCTCCGTACAGCAGATGCAGCTCAATATGCATCCAATCTACAACGAAGCACGAACACGAACAAGAGGTAAATCTCTGCTCGCCAGTACCCACTTGGACAAGGAACGAGCCTGCTTCGTAGATGCCGCTTCGTACGCTCGAAAAGAAGCCTTCTTTTCAGTGGTCATCCACTGTGATTCCAAGGTCATCAGCTGCGCTACCATCTCCACATCAAGCTCCAACGTTGCAGAGCTTGTTTTCATTGCTCTTGCATTGAGGGGGGGGGGAGTGGTGTAAGTGATTTTAAGTGAAAAGAAGAGAAAAGTGAGCCCCGTAACTGTCTCTCAGGGGGAGGACACCTCAACAGTAGCTCACGAGGGGTGGGGGTAGAGAAGGGATTAAAAGGATAAGATTAAAAGGATAGAGAGAGGAAGGAGGGATCGAGGTGGGTGGTGTGCATGACCCAATTTTAATATTCAGACTCCAAGGCTGTTATCAAGGCATTTTATATGAATATGATGGCTCCTCAGGTCCTAGAGATCCTTAAAAAATTCAAAGACCTCAAAAATCACTCATTGGTCTGGTTTCGTGCACACCTTTGAACCATTGAGGGTGCTTCAATCAATCCGAACGAGAAGGCGTACTCGGCTGCTCTATAGTTTTGACTGACCGTGTGCCGGATAAAGTGTCGTCTCCTGGGCAGTCCAAGCATCTCTGCACGTACTACGATATATGCAAGCACTATTGCCTCTCGAGAAGAGTGTTGTCCCTGACTCACTCCTCACTATCAAAGCCCGAGCTGTCACTCTCACACTGTTCCAAATAAGAACCTACTCGAGCCCCGTGGCACTGCACATAACATACCCCGAACGGTTCCCAAACCCGAATTGCCACCAGTGTGGTGGTTGCTCGGACTTCGAGCATGTCCTGTGTAACTGTGCCTTTGCTGGTCCCCCATTGCACCAATAGGAATTGAACAGGCTCATTAAGGCCCAGGACCTGACCTTTCAAGTCTTGGACGTTTAGAGGGCCCGCGCGGGGGCGGCCTAAGTGACGTCGAGTGAACTCGCGCCTCTTGTGGACCTAATAAAGCTCTTTCACTCACTCACTTGGTGGCTCACTGCAAAAATGAAAATGAAGCGTTGACGTGCTTCTAACAACCTTCTGGCCCTTCTACCGACTTTTAGGGCGTAATGATGGGAAGCAAGCATTTTTTGGACTGAAACATCGGAGTTCCTCGACCAACATTACCGTAAAACAATATGATTGGTCATGAAAATAATCCCGAACCTTCAATGTCCGACAGGGTAAAACTATATATGGACAGGGTTTGGCTATTACGACAGTTTTGCTAAAGCCCCCCCCCCCCCCCCCCGATCTTTACTTGTGCGCACGGTGGTGCTTATCAGGAGGAGCTCAAAACAACGGTTCAAGAAAACAAAGTAGCATAGTCTTGCAACATGACTTCAATTGAAAGAACGTGTAAACTGAGATGGTGATGTGGTCATAGCTTGAAGCTCGTTTACAAAGGAGCTGATAACGCGTCAATTAAGCGTTATCGCGCTGCATATACCGGGACTCCTTGTTCTAAAAAGTAAGCGATTAGAGATACCCAGTGCGGGAAGTGAGAAAGAAGGAGGGAAGAACAGAAGAGCGCTGCAAACGTCTTGGACGTTGACCATCACTTACCTACTACACCGAATTTCTATTCAAGCTTCACCTTCCTGTTTGTCACTACACAATTTTGAAGGCTCTGCTAATTAAAATCGTACCATCAAAAATCACAACAGCTCTAGCGTTGTGCCAATCGTCATCAGGTCAGTTTTTTAGCTATATACCCTACATGAAGTGTATTTAGCAAGGGTTATTTGGAAGCAAGCCAACTAAACGAACTCTGTTGTACTATGTTCTACGCTATTCCTTCCAATTGGACCCGGCATGCCATACTCTTCTTGAGATGTTTACCCGCCACAGTGGTTTAGTGGCTAAGGTACTCGGCTGCTCACCCGCAGGTCACGGGATCAAATCCCAGCCGCGGCGGCCACAATTTCTATGGAGGCGCAAATGCTTGAGGCCCGTGTGCTTACAATTAGGTGCACGTTTGGGAATCCCAGGTAGTCGAAATTTCCGAAGTCCTCCACTACGGCGTCTTTCATAATCATGTGCTGGTTTTGGAACGTTAAACTCCAACAAATAATATTATTATTATTGTTACTGACATTATTGTTGCGATTTACACTGCCACTACGTTATCGATTGTCTGGAAAGAAAAGAATGAGAGATTTCGGGAGAAATTATGTTACGATGACATTAGAGGAAACTACAAGGTGTAACGCCGAGACGCCCGGCATCAGCGCAGAACCGTAATTAAGGGCGCGACGTGTTCTAATGCGATAGACGTGTAGGTGGTGCGATTGAAACGCTAAGCTCAAAATGCCACGACTCAAAGCAAGAACACTCGCGGGCACTCTGCCAAAGGACGTCGGCAAAAGCAGTCGGCAAAGGCGCCGCTACTAAAATCGGCAAGCAACCGTCAGCTACACTGCGCTGCAAGGCCTTATCTCTGCACTGGCGCCAGGTGACTCCGGAGTCGCTAGAAGTGCTATTCGTGCATTTCTACACGCAAACAGACGCGACGTTGCGAGCACGCTTACAAATGCATGCGGACGCCACTAAACGCATAAACACTACTTTTGCGAATGCATTCGGCTTAATAAGTACTTTTCTTGATGTGGGGGCAGTTAATCACTGGTTGACGTATGCAGCTTTCAGCGGCATCTCATCAGTGGTGCCCACATTTGACGTCTTCTTTTTTTATGCTAGTACACGCGTTCTTTTTTTTTTTTCATTAACTTTTCACCAAAAGTGTAAATGATTGCCAGTATGAGCGTAGGCATGTATGCAAGCTTCTGAATAACTCCTTTGCGTATGTCAGAACCTAATCAAAGTTTTGTTACCCATTGATGAGCCTCTGTTCATTGATCCTCTGTTCCATTCTTTCACTCATTCCACTTCTTCCGTTCAACTGTGTGTGTGTGTGTGTGTGTGTGTGTGTGTGTGTGTGTGTGTGTGTGTGTGTGTGTGTGTGTGTGTGTGTGTGTGTGTGTGTGTGTGTGTGTGTGTGTGTGTGTGTGTGTGTGTGTGTGTGTGTGTGTGTGTGTGTGTGTGTGTGTGTGTGTGTGTGTGTGTGTGTGTGTGTGTGTGTGTGTGTGTGTGTGTGTGAGAGAGAGAGAGAGTGAGGGGGGAGGAGTCGTTCTATTACTATAACCATCACATGGTGCCACTTATGGCAAATCTGCCAGGCTGATATCCCCAATATAATTTTAAGCTATTTCTTTTGCTTTCGACCACTGTAGTCCCGTATCCGCATTATAAATCGGCAGTTTATATAGCTGTGGACTGTAAAGCCAGCAAAATATTGCACACAGTCCATGGCTTCGTATCTAATATTAATTTAAGTAGGTTTATTGGGCGAATTAAACGGGCAGGTGGAAGATTCGAGACAGCGACAGGACGAGGAAGATGGAGGAGCTCGAGCGCCGATCTTGTGGTGCCTTACTCTGCGATGATGCTTGTTGTTCCCTGGTGTTGTCATCATTCCTTCATTATAGTTGCCCCCGTCGAGAAAGATGAAGCCATCCTGGTGATCTAACAGGTGGGAACGAGCGGGTCGAAGTACGGCCTCAATCGGTCCACATGAACAATATCGTGTCCACGCTGACAATGGTCACCGAGTGGCGTAAGTGGTTCAATGGCGTAATTGACGGGCAATGTGCGCTCTACCACGTGGTATGGACCATGATAATTCGAAAGTAGCTTGGTAAACAGACCAGGTGCACAGGGTGGTACATACAGCCATACAAGAGTTCCAGGGGCGAACTTTGCGACAGGAGAGGGGTCGTCATCGCGGGCCTTTTTTTGGCGTTGCTGGTCAGCCGTAGTAAACTGCTTCGCTAGTTGGCGGCATTCTTCGGCGTGACGGGCGGCTTCGGACACGGTCGTGCACTCAGATACATCTGGTGCGTATGGCAGCAAAGTGTCAATCGTGTGCGATGGTTGACGTCCGTATAGAAGGTAGAATGGGTAAAAGCCGGTGGTGACTTGGGTAGCGGTGTTGTACGCGTCGGTCGCAAACGGAAGAACCAGGTCTCAGTTCGTTTGGTCAGATGCCACATGCGTCGCGAGCATGTCAACCAGGGTCAGATTAAACTGCTCAGTCAGGCCATTCGTCTGAGGGTGGTAAGCAGTACTCATCCGGTGTACAATATGGCACTGACGGAAAAGTGCTTGGATTACGTCGGATAGAAATACACGGCTCTGGTCACTGAGGAGCTCGCGAGGAGGGCCGCGGCGCAACACAAACCGATGCAACACAAACTCTCTTTGGGAGAGTACTTTATTGTCCCATATTTCACTCTCTTTCCCAGAGTAAATCACCCCTTCTGGAGGCAGAGCACATTGATTCCCCCAGAACGGGTCAAAGCACTCCCCTTCAACCGAGTAACATAAGGCTGCCAGAAGCAGAGTACCATGACCTTACATGACACCTTACAAAGAAATAGCTGAACTTCAAAAGGAAATATGTTTTTATTGTTTTTGACAGATCCCCACGCGCGCGGATTGTAAGAATGGTGAAATACGAGCACTATGACAAAACAAAAAAAGGTGAAAGATGACCCCCTGGGGCTTGAACCTTCGAACTCTAGACGCATAGACGCACTGCAGAATGCGAGCCCAATACGCTAACCACTACACCACACTATTTTTTTGCTTTAGAACCTGTTCACCGGCTCGTACATCAAACCACAAGCACAATAGAAAAAAAAGCAATGACAGTCCTACGAGAGGGACACAAGTTAAAAATTTCCAGGGTTCTACCCTCGACAACCACTCAGGTACAATCTCCTGAGCCTTCTGCAGTTCAACAAGCGTGGTCATACATTCACGAAAATACATTCGTGCAGGCCATGCATCCTTATCGCAATAAAACCCGCCATACGGGCCCGCCATAAACAGTGAAGGCCACTTTGCATAACCAAATCAAAACGCATTCCATCTTCGTCAACTATTGGAAAAAATCTTATACCATAAGAATTTAAAGGTAATTCCTTCTTTATCGTCCTTTGAAGTACGTCCCAAAAATATACTCCTTCCCAACAATGTGAGAATACATGGTCTATAGTTTCGGGTTTTTTTACGCCTAAGGCAATTTGTCTCCTAAGGTTAGTAAAAACCATGGTCTGCTTGAAATGTCCTGAAAGATAGTGTACCCGTGTGAAGCTTGAAAAAAGAACTTCGCGGCAGGAGCCACTTGCATTCTCTTCACTCACTCACTAACTTCACTCACTCACTTCACTCACTCACTTCACTCACTCACTCACTGTCAGTGGAGCCGCAGCCTCACCTGCTACCCCTGAGGGTCGATAACAGGGCACTGGCGTCCCTTGACCTGGAGTTCTTTCAATTCAGTCAACCTCTTAGTCGCCTCCCGGCTGTTTAAGGTGATGGCACCCACGTGGTTGCTCTGGTAGGCGCCGAATGATATTACGTCGGGAAGCAATCGTTCCTTGTCCAGGGCATCCCGGAAATCTTCGACTTTGAAAGGCCTCACTGGAATATCTCCGTGAAAAAAACACTGTGTTCAAAACAACACGTCCTGTTGACAGATTCGCCAAGATTATATCAAAATCCATGTCACTTTCATCTGTAATCCAGTGTCAGCGGCCACCAAGAACCACCTTCGCTGCTCCGCTGGAGCCCATCATTTTTGCGTCTCACGTGTGCGAGTGCCGGCAAAAGAATTCACTACACCACACTAAAAGACGGTATATCATCGTGTAAGTATTCATGTCATAAGTAATGTTTGTGATCTGCTTGCGTTTTCTTGTTGAGAAGTGCACATTTCACAGTCTCCACGCTTCTAAAAAGCAGCCGGACTGGAGCTAACGTTATTACTGCTATTGAGTTGTGCCTCGTGAGATTAGAACGCCTATTCGACACGCTTTTTACAGTAGAAAATGGAGTATTAGTGCAACCGATTATATAAACGTCATTTGCACTGAATCGCTAAGTGGTTAGTCATTTTTGTGTCCGAAACATTGCGCTTTGGAATTGTACACCTAACAGTTTTATTTATTTTTCATCCCCTTCGACGTATTTTCGGTTGTTCTTGTTTACGTTATACGACTAAAGCCACAATACTTCTCTGTAGCCGTACCGTACGTTAAACTCACGGCATCATCTCCCGTGTGCAATGGTCGTAGGGAAAACATTAATAATAATATAAGAGGAATGTCATAGTCGTTTGCGTTGAATTTCAATTGTGACCGATTGAATATGGTAGTCTTCGCTCATTTCGCTACACTGGTTCGAAGCTAAAAATGTCAATATCAATAGTTGCGCAGTGCACCTTCCAGTGCACTGAAATTCACTGGTGCGCGCTGGAAACGCTGTTCTTTTTGTTAATCGTCTCAAACGCCTCAACAAAGAAGTACGTTTTACTGCATATATGTGTGGTTATTAAGTAGTGCTAATCAGTCGTGATGTGCCGACTTATCTAAATGTAATCAAGAGCAGGAGTATAAACACGTTTCAATCTTTCATGCCTGAAGAGTATTTGGGCATTCCACTCTCTCAGAGAGAGGTACAGTAGAGAGCAGTTTCACTCTCTCATTTCGCACAGAGTCGCATTTCACTCTATCCGATGTTTTGCGAGAGTAAAAGAGTAACTTGGCCTTTTTACCCCTGCGATACCCTCCGCATTTTTAAGAGTGAAAGTATCTGTTATAAACGCTACAAAACTGGCTAAGAAATTTTGACTAAGCTGTCACAGCGTCGCTTCCGTTGAACACGTCATCCCAAAGATTAGTCAATATTTCGTCAGGAAAACTTTCTAGAACATACATTAATTGTACCACTAAAGTGTGGCTTGAAGGGGGGTTCATTCAGAAACGATAGCAACCACGTGAAAAAATCGCACGCAAATAGGGCTACAGCCTTTTCTGAAAACAAGCAGGATTTGTAGTTGGTTTGCATGCGCTGAGGGAAACGCTGCGAAAAAAAAAAGCTAAAACTGTGGTTTGGTCTAATTGGAACATATGTGTCTTGAAGTCTATGCGCTGGCACCCGGAGACAAATATGAGACACACAAACGGGAACAATCTAACAACTGGTTTATTTTTCCAAAAGCTTTCGCTCAAAATACCTTTAAATCTGCGCAATCTGGCTGAAAAACGTTTAAACAGGGCACATGGCACATGAATAGAGATCATGGAAGCCTTTTACAATGACCATCTGAAAAAAAAAAAAGTGTTACCCACCGGTCGGTTGCCTTGCTTGAGAAAGAATTTTTGCTTTGTCTTCTGTTTATTGAGCATGTGATCACAAGTTGTGCAATGTGCGCTCTTCAAGTGTTTTTTTTTTAAACCAGATTAAGTAGATCTGAGTGTTTTCAAGTGAACGTTCTCAAAACATGAACCAGTTGTTAGACTGCGCCAGTTTGTGTTTTTCATCTTTGTCCCCGTGCGCCTGCGCAAACGCTTCAAGATGAAAGGAAAGCTGCTACCGAGGGGGAAAAAAAGCCAAACTATTCCTGTCCTTCTCCATCAGTTGGAGTTCGTACTAGCCTCCGGCTGCGCTGCCTTCGGCCAACAGCTGTCAAAGATAAGAGTGCTCCTGAGGCTCTTTGCACAACATAAATTGCGGTTGGGGTAGGCTTAATATTAACGTGCCAAGATGTTTTAAACTTGCCTCATATTGCCTAAACACTGAATTGCTGCAAGTAGAAACGGTGATTCCTCCGCATAAGGGTACAAGAAGTTTGTGCAAACCTTAATAGTTGTAACATACAGGGTGCCCCAGCTATTTTTAGCCATAGTTTAAAAAATATACCGACTCACGCAATGACAAGACCAAATGCATGTTACTCATCACCGCCTGGACTGAGCTGGACTATTTTTTGTGTTCTGATTAATTGTTCAACTAGTGCCGCCTAATTATTACCTCGCCCCGCCGCGGTGGTCTAGTGGCTAAGGTACTCGGCTGCTGACCCGCAGGTCGCGGGTTCAAATCCCGGTGGCGGCGGCTGCATTTCCGATGGAGGCGGAAATGTTGTAGGCCCGTGTACTCAGATTTGGGTGCCCGTTAAAGAACCCCAGGTGGTCGAAATTTCCGGAGCCCTCCACTACGGCGTCTCTCATCATCATATGGTGGTTTTGTCAAAATTTCTATGAGAAAGTTGTCGACAGGTGTTTAAAACGTACGATTAGACAGTTTTGAAATTTCAATTTATATCTGTTAATTATTAGTGTTTTGTTGCTGTCGGTATCTCTCACCTGCCCGCCTTCACCTCAAATTCCCGGACATGTACGCAACCTCCCACTGCCGACTGAAAATAGCGCTAAGAAACGGGGACACAAGAAGAGGACACACGGCACAGGCGCTAACTTCCAACATAATGTTTATTACCACCGCACGCTCGCCTATATCACCAAAAAAATATATCACATGACATGAATGATGCGCACAAAAAATTAAAGTCTTAAAT
This sequence comes from Rhipicephalus microplus, assembly GCF_043290135.1. NCBI lineage: Eukaryota > Metazoa > Arthropoda > Arachnida > Ixodida > Ixodidae > Rhipicephalus > Rhipicephalus microplus. The sequence continues at coordinate 259,825,884 of NC_134701.1, forward strand.
TAAAATTAAAGTAAAAAAATTAAAAATTTCAGTCATCACAATGCACCAACAAGCCCAAATTTCGACAGTGTTGAACTTTTATCTCCCACTGCCGGTGCTGCGGCACTCAGCCGGCTACGCTTCCGCACATGCTGTGGGAGTGCCGGGCACAGTACAGACACACTGGCGCCACGACCCTTTCGTCGAACCTGCATGAGGCTCTGCGGAGCCCCGCTCTTGACGACCAAACCTGGGCGACCCAGCACGCCCGTGAGGTGGCGTCGAGGCGAGCCCTTGACGTCCCCTCATGGGAGGCTTAGGGCCGGTCACCTAAACCTGCTGGTTTCTTGTAATAAAGTTTATTCCTCCTCCTCCTTGCCGTCGGTCACTGCTGTTACCACCCCGTATCGAGTGTCGCTACCAGGACCACAAGAAGGCAGTTAGCAAGCAGATTAGACCTCGTCACGCACCCGCGCATACGGTGGTCGCCTCGGTCGTAACTTCACGGCAAGCCGGCGTGGCACCAGTCGAACGAGGAAGTAGACGAATGTGGCAGTGTCGATCCTACCGGAGATAACATTTCATCCGGCCCTCGCTTTTGATGGCATCATTTCGAGTTTCTTCCTTGAGGATGTTTCTTGCGCCCCCCGGTAATGACCACTTGTTTGCGTTATCTGGTTTGTATGCATGAGAGGAGACGCGGGGACGTTAGTGTCGTCCACGCACAGTGCACCATTTTTTTCCACGCCGCCCGAGTGTTCTGCGTGTATATATATATATATATATATATATATATATATATATATATATATATATATATATATATATATATATATATATATATATATATATATATATATATCAACTGGTGCTCGTGGGAATGGGAAGACAGAGTGGCGAAAAAACAAGGGAGGGGGGGGGGCTCACGACGTTGCATGGCGAACCGCCGTACCGGGCTGGAAAGAGGTGACAGGAAGGGGTTCTGGGGAAAGGAAGGCGCTGGGTGAAGCGTTTGTTTTAGAACCTTGTCAGCGAATGGTCACTCACTGGAACGGAACAGCGAGCGAGGTTCGCGGCAGGCGCACAGCTCCTGCAAGAAAGTTGCGAGCAATCCTTCTTCGAGTGACAGGGTCTGACACCGCGCTCCAGTTGCACAACTCCTCCGTGAGGCGGCGTGGAGTAGGAGTGTCAGTAGTGGCGGCGCGGGATGAGAGGAACGGTGCATGTCTCTCTCGAGCTTCCGTTGGTTTGGAAACGCACGTACAGTCGCGCGAGCGTGGACAAATAACTACAAGAGCGCCATGTCCCAGAGCACTCTTTCTGAAACTATCCGGAGAATCGAAGCTGGTGCGAACCAGACGTGCCGCCTGCTTAAGCGCATTTCTAACAAGAATGCGGGGATGAAGCAAGCCGATCTTTTAAGGTTGGCTCAAGCTTTTGGGATAAGCCATTTACTGCACGTTGCCCTTTATCTTAAATCGGGTAAAGCGGAGAAATGTAAAATTGAAGCCATTATAAGGAAAAACATTGATATGTGGGGTTTAACGTCCCAAAACTACCATACGATCATATAAAAGACGCCGTAGGGGAGGGCTCCGGAAATTTTGTTCACCTGGGGTTCTTTAACGTGCACCCAAATCTGAGCAGACGGGCCCACAGCATTTCCGCCTACATCGGTATTGCAGCCGCCGCAGCCGGGATTCGATCCCGTGACCTGCGGGTCAGCAGCCGAGTATAGCCACTAGACCACCGCGGTGGGGCTATAAGGAAAGACATGAAAACTCCGCTAGGACTTCCCCACAACACCTCTACGGTAAATCTTCTTGGGCTGGTCGTCTTCAACACTTTAGATGCGATAAAAGAAGCCGCCACGATGTCACAGCACCAAAGGCTTTTGAGAACCAGAAGGAAAATCATGGAGTGCTTGGGGTTCGATCCCATGCAGTGCTCCGGACAGACAGCTTGCATACCTTAATCAACTAGAGACAGACTAAAAATTACACCGCTGCTAAATAATATGCATCCGGTGTTCCACGAAGGCAGACGCAAAGCTAGAGCGCTGCAGGCGAAACTTGAAGGTCGGCCTGGCGTGTTTTACACGGACGCTGCAGAATACGAAAGAAGGGGAGAACACACAACGGTAGTGGTTCGCGAGAGCGGGGACCTGGTCTCGTGCTGCACCTCTAAGAAGGCAATCACCATAGAGGCAGAAAAACTTGCGATTGCTTTGGCAATGGCACAAGAAGGCACACGAGTTATTGTTAGCGACTGTAAGTCAGCCATTAGAAACTATGATATGCAGTATCTCTGGTATACGGCCACCAATATTTTAAGAGAAGCACGAATACCCGCAGAGCAAATCTCACTGATATGGTCCCTGGTCCATCAAGATATCAAGGAGAATTAGAAGGCGCACGCGGTGGCCCGGGGGCTCACTTTCTGGTCGATCGCCGCTGACTCGCCGCCTCCGCTCGAGCAACCAACCCCTCTCTACAAAAGACGAACTATTAACGTTTCAGGAAATCCCCTCACAATATAAATTCTACTGTGAGATTTATCCAGAGGCAGCTAAACAGTTTAACAAAAAAGGGGAAATTGTGTGGTGAAAGTTGTAAACCGGGGTGTTTCCAAACCCTCACCTGTACAGTAAACGGCACCCGGAAGTGTTTAACTCCAGGTGTGCGCACTGTAATATCACTGCAGGTTTAGTGCACATGGTCTGGACCTGCCCATCCTACAATGATCCAAGTAAAAATATAGAGTCCTTGGAGGCCTTATTACACAGCCGTGACACCGAAGAACAGCGTCAAGTCATCGGCCTCGCCCTGACCGCCGCCGAGTCCCAAGGGATTCCGGCCGATGGCTAGGAGGATGATTGGGGCAGAGGCCTAAGCCTCCTCCCCCGTATTCCTAGACGGGTGAAAGTAAACGTTATCTCTCTCTCTCTTTCTCTCTCTCAAAGAGAGGTTATTATCATGCAAGCTTCACTCACCCTTTTTCGCTGCTCCTTAAGCTGTGATCACTCCCGTCTTGGGAAGCTGGTTGAACGTAGCAGTGTGAAGCAGCATCTTTAACACAGCTTTCCCAGCGATTTCGTAATCACCCATACACTTAACCACAACGAATGGAAGGCTTGACACAGAGAGGGTATGGAGTTCACTGTAGGGACGATTGCTGTAGCACGAAACAGCCAACGAGGGAGAGAACAATGCGCAATCTTGATTTTAGCAGTTCCTAAACTTGCCGCTACGGCCCTGAAACATTAGACAGGTCGATACTCGTGCGATAACTTTCATATCGCGGGAGACTGTAGAAATGTCCAGCTCGGGCTCGACTGCACTGCGGAATGCCACACGCGACCAACAACGTTCATGAATGGTGGCCGAAAAAAGCAGTGCTTATTTGCGCCCTTCTGCGCACGTGCAGCGCTCATTCTCTCACTGCTTGTCACTTTCTTATCCGCGCTCACTTACCTACATTGAAGGGTAACAAAATATATCGTTGCTTGACCTCCCTGTTCCTTCCAATTCTGATGACTCTTTCGTTACTTGAACAGCGCTCGCGGCAATATTCACCATATATATGGTATATTGTTTCCTGAACTAAATATCGCCTGCTTTACTGCCTGTTCGAGCTCCTACGACAAAATAAAGCTAAGTTCTTTTAACTGATTTTGCTCTCTCTCTCTCTCTCTCTCTCTCTCCCTGCACATTTGCTGCGGCCTGGTAATATCTTCCTTTGGTATCATAAGGTTCATTTTCACTTATCCCAGAGTGTAGGAGGAATGTTAAAATTTATTGGCACCAGCCATTCAGGAAACAAGGTCATGGCTTGGCGAAGAGGGATTATTGATTAGGTGTTTCTCCTAACTTCAACTTGTACCTAAGGTTCACATGCACTTTCGCATTTACATAGGAAGACAATGGGCAAAACGGAAGACATCCGATTGTGAAAACCTGCACCGGCTAGCTGGTCTTGGCGCTCCTTCCGTGTGTTTACACCTTTTTTGTCGTCTCTTGCGTGTATTTCCGTTTGAATGGAACCTTCACAGGGGCACGAAAAGGCCCTTCTGAAAAGAAGGTGCTGAGAACTTGAACTCTTTAAAGAGTTCCTGGGCTACCTTGGCGAAGCATGTTGGTTAGCACATCAATGTAGTGCAAAAACACCTACGTGATTTGCATGTAAATTTGCGCTTGAAATTGAAATGTGGCGAAAAAAAAAGACATGTTCACAAGTGATGGCACAACGACAAGCGCATTGAACTCTGTTTTTTTTTTTTTGTTCATGCAACCTTTTAATTTCAAGCATGTTGATCGCAATAGGCAAAGAACGAGTTCTACTGGCGTTTTTATATGTTTTTTTTTCAATGAATTATGTGCATTGAGAACCGACTGTGTTTATTCTGACAGAATTTAGTTTTGTGTTACAAGGGGTGTAACTTTCTGGGACTAATTTACTAATAATAATTGTTAGAGTTTAACATGCCAAAACCACGATGCCATTGCAAGGGACGCCGTTCTGGGGGGCTCCCGGAATTTCGACGATCTGACGTTTTTTCGCGGGCACTAATTCGCACAGTAAATGGGTCTCCACTATTTTACCTCCATCTAAATGTTTTTGGAACAACTTCAAACCGCAAATCATTGCACGGGCAGCACTGCAACATGTTCTATTGCCCCTGAAACCATACATATTGTTGAATGTTACTGAAATTTTGCAACGTGTTCAAGTGGGCCTCTGATATATGTATAACCGTGAGTCAATTTCGATAACTTATACTATTGGTGACATCGGATTTTTATGCCCATGCTACGTTTACTTGCAGTGGAGCTCGGGGCCGGCGCCTCGAGATGGTGCGTCGTGCACGCGTCCTGGAATTTCGGGAAGGAAGGGAAAAAACGACAGGGCGTCCGTTACTTAAGAAAGACCTAACTTGCGTTTAGCGACATCTGTAGGATTGCTCCCAGACTCTGTACGTGTGTATTATTGGGGACATTAAGTGCTGAGTACTTTAGGTTCTCGTATGCTGTTGTCATCTGATCTCTTGGTGTAACACCATAGTCGTCGTAGTCATCGGTAACACACCACCTGCCACTGCGGTCTAGTGGCCAAGTTTCTCGGCTGCTGACCAGCACGTCGTGGGATCGAATCCCGGCCACGGAAGCTGCATTTTCGATGGAGGCGGAAATGCTTGAGACCCGTGTGATCAGATTTGAAGCACGCTAAAGAAACTCAAATGGTCGAAATCTCCGGAGCCCTCCGCTACGGCGTCTCTCATAATCATGTGGTAGTTTTCGGACGCTGAACCCAACCAAGTGCTAATATATTAGCAGCGCGCGCTCAGGCCGAAGAGAAGTCTTATTCCTCTTCTAGTGCCTTGAAGATTTATTTATTTATTTATTTATTTATTTATTTATTTATTTATTTATTTATTTATTTATTTATTTATTTATTTATTTATTTATTTATTTATTTATTTGTACATACTGCAGGCCCTCATCGGGCCCATGCAGGAGTGGATACATAGAGGTGACATGAGACATAATAACGCTCCACAAAAAGAAAAAAAAAGAAAGTAATGATACACATAGGATACTTCATGACTCACATGCATACATTTTTAGAATAATCAATCTCTTCTAGACAGATGACAAAAGATTCCAGCGTAGAACAATTCACAGCATTGACTGGCAGCCTATTCCAAAAAATAATGGCCATTTGGAATAAAGAATACTTATGTGTGTATTGACACGGCTAGCAGGTCACGATGATGTTAAGTGTGGGGCGCTTTGAAAAAAAAAAACCTTTTTTTTTAATTATAAGAGGAAGCAATCGAGAAGTTGGAAGAGAGAGAAAGAAAGAAAGAACATGAAAAAATATAGAGAGAATATTCAAAACAATACCAATGCAAAAAGAGAAAGAAGATGAAATAGAGAGAAGAGATACAAGGAAGCTACCCAGCTCCGTGCTTCCTTCATGGTTGGCACCTGCGATGAAAAGCTGTCGTAACTTCTTTTGCTATTTGTTTTTACATGGGAATAAACTTCCTGTTTTCGCACTAGCCGTTAGCGTCAGGTGGAGTTGCTTTTAACACACGAACGGTTGCACATAAAAAAAAAGCGTTTTGACTTTTTTTGATGGGCTTTGCCTCACAATACATATTAAAGGGGGAAAGCTAGCTTCGAAGGATGATCACGTACGTACGTACGCGCGGAAAACATTTAAAAGCTCGTCGATACTTGCTGTATGAAGGCTGTACCCATATAACTCGCAAGTTCATCAGGCATGCGAATAGGGGCGTCATCCTGACTGATACGCACGCTCTCTCTTTCTTTCTCTCTTTGTGCCGGAAGAAATTGCTTTTGCGCAGTCTGCGCTGCTGTCTTACTCTCACAAGTCATACAATTACAGTAAAAGCTCGTTTATTCGAATTTACAACCTGGTTCCGGCACATTCCTATGGGATATAACTCCAGATAAATCAAGGGCGTCTATATCTACAACGGTTAATTCAAACTGGGAGCCCCTGGGTGTCGTCGCTCCTCGCCGGAGTCGGGCCCGAGTGATATCAATGTGCTGCAAAACCAAACCAAATTCGTTTGAGATGCAATACAACGAAACGGGATTTCTCAACAGGCGAAACTTTAGATGCCATGCTAGAATAGTTGAGCAAGCTGTAAACAATGCTCATGGAGTCGCGACAGAAGAAACGCAAGCAAATGAAAATTGTTGATTACTTTTAATTTTGATTGCGTTATCTCTGGAATGCAAATAAGCGTGTTTGGTAGTATAAGTGGCGTCATATATTTTAAAATTAAGGCTTACTGCTCATATGAGTGCATTTAGGGGATCAAATAATCCTTTGATGCTGTTAACAGATCCGTAAACCTAATGTAAAAAGAAAAAAAAGTCTCACAAACGGGTAGTATAGCGCTCTATTCACGCTGACGAGTTCAGAGGTGGTTTTCTGGGCTCTGTCCACGCAGTGTGATGTGATTCCCGTTTATTGTAGCATCTGCCCGCTAACTTGAGCTTCGCTTAATTCGAACAATCTTACGGTCCTATTCGAGTTCAAATTAATGAGCTTTTACTGTGGTGCGGTACACAAATCGCCACCAAATTTGGGATATTGGTCTCATTGCATTAGTGTCACTTTCTAAACTGATGAAGTTTCGCTCTCACTTTACACGTTCATGTTCAATCTTTGATATCACAGAAAAAAAAAAGAACTTCGCGCAATGCCTCGGTATATATGATCTACTAGTTCACGTGTGACTGGCGCAATCTTAGTCCCCCACTTCTACAATGGCAGGTCGTAGCCGGGTCCATCGAAAATTTGCGAGTTTGAAAATCATTCCTGACGAACTTGAACTTGACCGGGGTTCATATCAATTCACGTCTTCAAGTCACTTCAATTTTTGTGTAAACATGGGTTGATTTGCTGGTAACTCTCAAAGGGCTGCAGCGGCACGAACCATTTCAGCACTCCTGTTCCACCTCAAGCTGACAGCTGCCGAGTGTAAAGTATTTTTCCCTTGCATGTCCGTTGTAATGTTCTTAAATTTTCCGTGGATTGACCATAAAACATGTAGTCGTTTCATTATCCAAGCCAATATTATCTATTATTAGTCTCAAATCCTCTGCAATGTTGCTCAACTCCTCAGCCCAACATATTTGTGATGTGAAGCCGAGTTATTTAGTCACAAGGAGCTACGCAGCCTGTGGTGCTTTCTTTTGTGTGTAGTACATACACGCTAGTTGTTGGACTAACAAACCAATTTGGACGTCGCTCTTTCATAGCTCCTGCCTGAGGACACCCATTGTGGCTGTAAGACAGATTATAAACGAACAGGTTACTGCTCCTCACCCTTTGCGTAGCGAACGCGAAAAGGCTTTTTATTATGCCATCTTTTTTGCAAACGTAACGCGCAGCGCGAGAACGACTACTAAATTGGCCTGGTGAAGAGACTAGTGTGGATGTTAGACAGCTTCTCTGGACTTATCTCGCTTGTGTACGCGGCGGGCGAGTTGTTTCTGGGCTTTCTTGCTTGGACCAAGCCCAAAGGGTGGCACCTAAAATGCGCAGTTGGTCCCACCCAGGTGGTGGCAGTGTCTGATTACTTCTGTGTGTACTCAGAGGCTCAGAGTGGTAGGGTTTTCGCAGTTGTAAAAACTACCCATTGTCTGGCGTGACCGACTTCCCTTGAATAAACCTCGTTTCTTTTTTTTTTTTTTGTTGTTGTTGCTATTGAAGTCAGCAATCACAGAGCCCCCGCCAACTATGACTCTTCCGTATACCCTCGCTCCCTATTCACCTCCGTCTTCCTTCGTGAACGTTTGTTTCAGCTTGTGTCCAAGCCGCTTCCTATAGCTTTAATAACCACAAATTTGCACCGTTGCCTGTTACACCATTGATTCATCTCGATATACTTCATGTCGGCCACGTGCATGCAATCATGTCTGCGCCATGTTATCTTCAGAAGCTTGGCCCGTGAAGGCACATTGCATGACAGGCGTGCCTCATTCGTACACGCATGCTACCTTCCCCCCACTGCCACCACATCGCACGATTCACACCCCCTTTACATGTCTCCAATTATTATTGCGTCCATCGGAGACCCATATACCTTGTATTCTGCATAAGTGCTTTTAGGGGCGAAGCATTTTAACGTTTAGGCTTGCCCGTTGTGTGGTGTTCATAATCACGGCCCATAACCGTGTAAAATTCTGTATAAAAAGGTTTATTGGTAGGCTAATATCAATCATAATTGTTACAGAACAATGTAAAACGCCTAGAAGCAGTAAGCTTCTATACTAGTCAGCGATTTCAACGTAGACACTTTGGACCTTATGACCTAGCTTAGCTACTCGTCATCATTCACTTCGTGCAGATGCGTGATTTTTTGGAAGTACACTTAAGGCTAAGACTAACTGCAGTGTGCTCGATCACCAGCACTTCGGGTTAATTTGTGTACCACTAACGAACCTAATCGAGATCACTTCGTCGATGTTGTTCTGTGCATCCCCAGGGGCGGTTCCAGGAAATGTGAGTGACTTTTTTTTCGGGGGAGGGGTGGCCATCTACGATAAATGAGTTCCTTCAGGGGAGCAGAGAGGTGATGAACTTGTTTCTATTACGTTTGTTCTTAAAGGGGGGGGGGGGGGGGGCTGAGGGGGGAGACGAAAATTTTAAAGGGGCTCTAGCCTTCCCCATGCCTCCCACTACGCCTCGTGTGTATCACGAGGCGTAGCCAGAAACTTACAAGTGCGGAGCACCTTAGGAGGCCGAGATGCCGTATGCTGTGATCTTATGCTGTCGTCGTCGCTTGGCCAAGGCAGGCAATGTCGCATATAACAATAGCATGCATAGCCATATAAGCGCTGTTGCTTGCCTGCTTGCTTCGCCCTTGTGATTTGGCTGTTACCCACTTTGCGGGATTGGCCGTGAAATGGGCGGTTAATATTGGAAAAAAAGGTTTAGGATCGAGACGAAGGAAGCACGTGTTGGCGCAAGAGAGATGTCTTCTTCATCTTGTTCTTCAAGCGCCTTGATAATGATATCAAGAGGAAACAAATGAGAAATAGAGAGACAAGGAAAGGAAAAACGTAGGAATAAATAGAAATAAAGATAAAAACGAAAAATACTGGAGAAGAAAACAAGAAGAATAGAGAAGAGGAAAGAACGGGAAAGCCGAAGAGAAAGAAATTAGGCTGTCCAGCTGCGCACTTCCTTCGGGTTTGGCAACGCTAGTGCAAAGTTGCCTTATTTTTCGTTTTTTTGTTTTGTGGGGGAGGGGGGAAGGGGGTTAAACAACAGTCTATGTTCGTGCGAGTGTGTTTGTATATTTGAATGTATACACACCAAAAAAATTCAAAATTTAGGTGGGAAGGGGTTGAGCACACCACGCCATCTTTCTCTCTTCCCCCTCCCTTTGTACGCCAACAGGGCATCACTTTTCACCGACGCAGCAATACTCATCTGCTAAGGACTTTTGCATACCAGACCTAAGTGCAGGGTATTTAGGATAGCTATGATTCTTTTTGATAACCTTCTTTGCATTCAAATGCGATAGAAGACGAAGGTTGGAGGGGCGTGGGAGTCGAGGCTGAACAAGAGCAACAGAGATTGCGCACGTGACCGCGACTTATACGATTCCACGGATGAGATGGAGTGACCCCAAAGTTCGAGTAGAGACACAAGTGTCGCAACACTGGTCACGCGAATCACAGTCCTGCGTGTCTCGTTTCCATAGTCGGCGCTCTTTGTGTGCGCAGGGCATCAACTTCACCACGTTCACGGCCCACATGGTGCCCGGTGCGCTGCTGTGCCTGGTGGGCGCGTACCTGCTGCTGAGACTGCGAGACACCAAGAGCCTGCGGCCGCACGAGGCTCCCGAGCTGCTGGAGCTCCAGCGCGAGCTCGACATCTGGCGCAAGGCGTACCGCTCGCTGTCCGAGTACTCGCGGGACGAGAAGCACGTCAAGGACATCCTCGAGCGCAAGGTCAAGCGCCTGGAGCGGCTGCGCTCTCGCAAGGCGGCCGAGCTGCGCTGTTCCGAGGAAGGGTTTCGGCAGAACCTGCAGCTGCTCTCCGACAAGGTTCGTGTGTGCGTGTGCTGGGAGAGGGAGGGTGAAGTTTCAGCAGCCTGCATCTTTGATGCCCTCATCCCAACCTTACAGGCGCTGGGCCGTGCTCCCAACTAGGGCTGTAGGAGTTGCGTCTTTTCGTCAACCTCTTTCTTTCCTTCTTTCTTTCTTTCACTCTCTCTCTCCCTCTCTATCGATTCTTGTGGTGTCCGCTTACGTTACACTCAACCGGTCGTTTGCAAGCGCTGCGGTGGATATGAAAAATGTACGTTAAAAAGCAAGTAAGCACTGCCACTAAAAAAAAAACAATAGAGAAATCGGGCAATCATGACATGATCAGGAGGAAGGGACAGGACCTGCATACCTCCTTGCTCTCGTTTCGGAGCCTTAAGGCTGCTTAACTCACCACTTTCAAAGATAATTGGAGCACTCGCAAACTGCCACCCGAATGGGCCGTCAGTGAGCATGTCCACATCGGTAAACCGAGTTCATTTACGCCAAAAAAAAAGATGATTAGACGTCATGCCACTCTTGACAACGTCCACGGACCTAACCCACTAGAACATTCGTGGCGTGAATAGAAAGAAAGTGGAAGTAATGTATACTGTAACAGGACTCTCAAACAAGCTTGACAAGTCTGAATTGCGTATGAACATTTTCGGATGTTTGTAAAACGATGCAGGGAATTCGTACCGACCTTCCAGGTGCGTGAGGTGGGCGGCTGCGTTAAACCTAATTGAAAGGCTAACGTGCTTTAGAGTTCATGCATGGCTTCCAAGATGTGCGTCCGAAAGTGGATCTCTGCGAACAGCATTCGTTGCGGCAAAACGCATTTCCCGTCTTTCTCAGTTGTGTCGAGAGTTGTGAAAGCTGCGTGGGGTCAAAATGACGTTGCGGAAGAAAGACCGGAAACAGATGGCGTCGCCGGGCTCCAGCCAATCAATGCAGGCTGAAATGGAGATGTGCACTTCTTTAACAAAGTGCTTGATTGGGCTTGTATGGTACTGCATGGTAGACGATGGAAGTTCTTAACAGCGCAAACGACACGAGGGGATAGAAGAGACGAGAACAGAGCGTCCACTTCTATTCTAGGGGTATCCATTAAGTGGATACCACGAGAATTGCTTCCCTGGGTTCAGCACGGAGCACACAGCCGACAACTACACCACCTGAGCTTCTCATGAATTGATAGCGGTCATGTGTCACCAGCTGTTGACGCATTCCCAGGGCTCGAAAAATCACGCAGTGTTTTATGCATTCGCATACACCACTTCGTGAGGGGGTACTGGCGGGCTATCGTAAGTCGTACCTATTCTGACCCACAAGTGCAGTATTTCAGAAACCATAGACAGGCAAGCAAGAATACTCGCGACGTATGCCTGAGCTGTGAACTTGTGCTGTGTGCATTCATCCACTACAACTCAGCAAAACAGCGCCTGTCCTGTGTGTATTCTTTGTTGCCTGTTCTTGTTTTCTGAAATTCTCACAAGCTCGCGCGTGAAAGCTATGTTGCTCTCTATTTTTTCCTTCTCATTCGATTGAATTGATTACACCCCCCCCCTCCCGAAAGCTTTCTGCATCCAACGTTCCTTTGTATTGCCTCCGAGATCGGAGGTGTTCAAAGCTTTTTTTCTTTTTTGCATCTTGCGTGGTTTTTGTGGGGCCTTCGGGATTGCCCACCTCTGAACAGGTGGCCATGACGTGTGAAGACGTAATCACTTCACGGCACTTTGAGTGACTTCGTAGCGACAGCCCAATTTTCGGCGATCTGTGACCTCCCGACAACGTCACAGGGTGATTGATGTCACCGCGTGATGATTCTTGCATCCCTCGCGTTAACACCGGTGCCGCCAACGATGGCTTCCTGCGTTTGGCGAGTCGTCCGAGGTTTGCACCTAAAAATAAAATTAACGCGCAGTCGGTGCGATCTCTTCCTCATTGCCTTGGACCCATCGTGAATTACGTCTTCAAAACCTTAGTGCGCCATACCATTTTCTCAACTGCTAAATAACAGCGCTTTTCTTTCGGGGATCACCGACTAACTTTTACCGCTTTCACTTCTCGCTCACCGGCGTTACTTGCGATGAGCACAAGTCTGGAATGTGCCCTAACCAAACGCACTATCGCTCGGTCGCGCCCGCATTATCCCGAAGAAGAAGGCGAGCGAAAACGTTGGTAGCGGAGGAGGTAATTTCGATAATTACGCCGTGACAGCCAAATCTTATTAAATATCGGTGCTCTCATCTGCACGTGCTATCTTGGTGGCATTGGAAGCGAACGCGTGAAATAAAGAATACCGGTCATATCCTTGCCACACTGCGCAGCTGATTTGACTAAATTAACGCTCTTATCGCGCGACCATATACACATGATTACTCGTCAGACATTAAAGTAACCGAATGTAATAGATAGGTTTGCTTTATCATTTTTGCCTTGATTGTGTTTCGTTACGACGTGGCAACAGGAGCACACACTATGAAAAGAGAAGGTAGAAGTACCGTGCACTATACTTTTCAGAATTATCGGATGACTATCCTTTCCGGGCGTGAACGTTAATTGATTGTGCGGACTTCCATATAACCTGTCAGGCATTACCAATCACTGTTTTAGGGGCGAAGCTCCTAAAGGCGTGGGTATGTCCGTCCCTTCCTTGTTTGTACGTGACCGCCTCTATAGTTCCAGCTTTGCAAACTGCCCAGTTATTAGTCCTTGCAAACATCCCACTCCGCCCCATCACCGACCATAAAGCCTTTATAATGAAGAGGGAACGGAAGCGACGTATAGCTACCACTTACGAATAATAAAATTTCTTGTATATATATGTATATGCAGTGTTTGTCACGTCTTTGATGATGTAGAGGCCGATATTCGCGGATGGTCCACGGTTTATTGATGAAACCCTCTAGCGCTTCGCCACACTCATCATCATTCACTCCGTCGATATGCTGTGAATTTTTTTTTGTTGAAAATGATGCTCATACACAGCAATAACCATAAATTTTCCTTAACGTGAAATGCTGTGTAGGCTTACTAGGGTTAGATAATTTTGGTCTTATTGTTTAACATAATCATGATCTGTAGAACTGTAATTACTTCTTGTGAAGTTCGTTTGGTTTGGAACGCAGTATCTATAATATATTTTCTAACGCATTAAATTCTTTTGATCGTTTGTTCTTTCTTCTAATGCATAACTTTTTTAATCATTTGTTTTTACTTGGGTCATGGAGTATAACCGTAAATACGATACAGCGGTGACGTATAAGGTAAGCGTCATTGTTTCATTCGAAATCTTGGAAAATTTTGCTCATCTGAGACAACTCATGCGACCTCTTCTCTGAGTATTTTGAACCTTATTCTCCCCATCCTACTGATTTCTCAAATCCACCATTACACTATTGTGTACAGCACGACATGGACCTAAGTGCATTCTAGTAACGTTGAATCTAGGTACCACTGCTGCGTAGTCTTACGACTCTTGAAGGTACTCTGTGTACAGTATTTGCGCGGTGCTTTCCCATTTTCTGACGCATACGGCCTTCAGCTTTCACTGACGCATAGTCGTTACTACGTAGTTTATGGCTTGTGCTGGTTAAAAGGCACCAGTCGGATGCTGTATATAGCCCTAGATGTATGCGCTGCCGAAATGTACGCGTGAACGAGTAGTTTTCGTGAGTAACGTGTTATTTGCAGTATGTTCTTCGCTAGCCAAAATGCTTCCCTCTCGCAGGCACCATATGTATTTGTGTGTAAGTGTTTTTGTTTTCAGTATTACGCATTTTTGTTGTTTTACCCTTCTCCCCTTACCACTTCCCCAGTGCGTGGGAGCAAAATTAACGTTTATCTGATCTGTGGATTAACCTACTTTTTATCTATCTATCTATCTGTCTATCTATCTGTCTATCTATCTATCTATCTATCTATCTATCTATCTATATATCTATCTATCTATCTATCTATCTGTCTGTCTGTCTGTCTGTCTGTCTGTCTATCCATCTATCTATCTATCTGTCTATATATCTATCTATCTATCTATCTATTTACTTATGTATTTATTTATTTATCTGGCTATCTTACTCACTCACTCTCTTTCTTTCTGCAATTTCGCATTAACCATTTAATTAGTCGTAAGCGTGTTGGAAGGGCAGTTAGATGTGAAAATGCAGAAGCTGTTTATTTGAGACGAGAACGTAAACAATGACTACATCATTACGATGGTTGTGACGAATACTGTTGACATTAACTCCCTTTGAAACGGGTTGGCGATGCACTCGATCGCATAGAACTAGCATACGCTATATAAAGACTACTCGGTATCCGTGGATGCCAGCCTTGCACAATGCTGGGCGAAACAAAGCCGCCGGGTGGAGTTGAATGCGCCATCACGTGCTATTGTGCCGTGCGGCGAAGGAGCCGCAACCTTTCTTTTTTTTATATAGCCTAGTTCTTGGCAGTAGTAAAGATGCAGCAGCCCTTTCCGCGTGTTATTGTCGCAAGAGGAGGCGAACAACAACGGCGCAGTACACGCGCGCCTCTTTTTTTTTTTTTTTTCATCCAGTGGTAGCGCGCGAACAGGGAGTCACGCGTTCATGCAGCGTTTCGCCAGCGTCACGCTGGAACGAACTGCGCCGGTCGCCGTATAGAGTCGTTCTGCTCCGAGAGCCGGCGAAATTCCTCGAACGGGAAACCTTCTGCGAAGACGAGTATCGCTGGTGATTCTGTTTTTACTTCGTACACAGTTCAACGGGCGGAGATTCCTTAAAGTGAAGAAGCGAACGGGTCATGTGACGACGAACCAATAAGCGGGGCAGACAAGGCCAAGACATTCGCATTAGAGGAGTAAGATAATCGAGTGGCCCTGAAAGGAAGAATACCGCAGTAACTGCGTGTCTCAGACTATACGTTAGGCGGTTCAACCGTCGGTGTGTTCTAGTACCGCAGCAGATAAGAGAGACCGAACTAAGGGCAAAGGACAAGCCAGGATTCCGCACTGCGAATCAGCGAGGGGGGTTTAGAAAGACGACAGAAAAGTATAGGGATATAATCTCGGAGGACAATTTCACTCGTGTCCGT
The DNA here is from genome assembly GCF_043290135.1 of Rhipicephalus microplus. Taxonomy (NCBI): domain Eukaryota; kingdom Metazoa; phylum Arthropoda; class Arachnida; order Ixodida; family Ixodidae; genus Rhipicephalus; species Rhipicephalus microplus. The sequence goes on from NC_134701.1 coordinate 259,841,519, forward strand.
TAAGTCGCCACGTAAAGTTGCACCAAGTGTCAGTGCAATCACTCTCAACAACACATGGTATGCTGCGTCGCAAAACTAGTTTGTCGCATCATTCGATATCTCTCAATTAACGTAATGCCTTTATAGCTGCTCGTCGACGTCATCTGTGCCTTGCCGTCTGACTTGCAGAGATGGATATACGGTCCGAACCACAAGTCCCTCCTATACTTCATTGTAGGAAATGCAGCTACACAATTTTGCGTAACACGTATTGATACAGTATATAGGGCAAATTTATTACGCAATTTAAAAAAAAGCATTTTATGCTTAAAATGGTGCTCCGAGTTGTTTACCGCCATTGGTTGGAGTCGTACTGGATAGAACTTTCAGGGTTAAATCCAGTACGCATATACTTAGAAACATCCAAGGAAGTGGACGGGAGAGCGGTCGCCGACGAAGCACAACCGGTAGTTCAATGGATGCGCGCTTACAGCAGGCGTTGTGAGTTAGCCCTTCTACATTTCTCGTAAAGAACTTCACCCTTGCCTATATATCTCATTCATTCGTTCGGATGAATTTTAATGCCTTGAAATTCCCTAATTCTTCACGCTTCTTACTGGGGATACACTTACTTCTCTGGAACAGGAACACTGTCATGCTGTTGCTATTTAGCCTTCAAGGAATTTCTATTTGTTTCAAGTTCCTTTCTTAGTAGTAGTAGTAGTAGTAGTAGTAGTAGTACTTTATTTACAGTAAGCCGGATACAGAGCTCACTGCAGGAGCAAAGGGCTAAAAGCGAACAGCCTGACAAAGGCCCTTGTCCCTCCGCAGTCCGTGACAGTGCGAAGCTTAGACATCAGCACTGACAAACAATATATATATTCAATACATTGGTTTCAAGCAACCTGCAATTATACACACAAAATTTTCTTTCACAAACAAACTTCCTTGCTGAAATAATTCACATTAATAGCGAAAGTTGGGCTAGTTGGTGGTTCATACTTGGGAAGTAGAAAAGAGCGCAAAAATATAGACAAGGACAAGGTGTCGTCTCTTCCTCTGTCCTCGTCTATATTTTTGCGCTGTTTTTACTTCCCAAGTAATTGACATTATTTTACATTCTATTTCCTCTATTATTCCCCAAATCCCGATTGTCCTCATTGGTTTTCTCGGTCAGAGCACACCACACTTCTCTTTCCTGATTTCGCCCCTACTTTTGGCTTAATGCAACTTAGTGCGCGTTTGGCCATCAGCACTGAAAGACCATGCCTCTCCCATACAGTCAGTTTAAGAAGGTACACAGATGCTACGGGATAGAACAACGACAACAACAACAAAAAAACGATTCGCCTTTTTTTTGCCCTAGCCGTTTATACACGGGAAGACTCTTGCTCTTGGCGACAAGCATAGGTGACGCGCGTGACATCTACCCCGCGGGATAAGCACCACCAGGAGGAGTGTGTTCCGAGGTCTGGGCCGCGGTAGAAGGACGCCACTGAATCATGGAGCGCCAACTGCACGCGGTCTTCGTGCGCCAGTGACGCCTCGCATCCATTTGCCGGTCGAGCTCTTCGCAAGGTGCCCCGGGCATCCCCTCGTATAGCTTACGCTCGTGCGTGTTTTGTGTGTTTTGTGTGTGTGCGTGTGTTTGTTTTGCGCGTCTGTCCGTGGATCCTGCAGCGTGCGTGCGTCTGAGTGCTTTCCCGACTCGTAACCCGAGATGTAAACACTGTAATTTATGGCCGTTCGGTCTACTCTTTATTACTCTTTATTTTTTTCCCTCTCGGAAGCACGCGTTAGCTGATGAACAACAACAGTGAAGAGAGGGAGAGAAGAAGGCGAAGAAAGAGAGGGAGGGAGGTGTACCTGTGCATAAATGTAGAGGATTTCTGCGGCGGATACTATAGCACACGCGCTGTTTACCCGATGCCTGCATGACTTGAGGCAACAGGTGCGTTTTTTCCGCGCATCATGCCACGCTCGCCTCGTACTGTGTACGGCAGGTATAAATTGCCGGCAGCCCGGGCTGCCGACGAAAAGTGGCGCATTGTCGCCCCTGCTCTATCCTTTCCTCCTCTCCCTTGCAAACGAGGCACGCGGCCCCCGCCTGTATATTTCGCCGCGTTCGTTAATTCCGACGTTCCTCGGCTACAGGCATTTCGTTCACCGCGACTGTTAAAGGGACGGCCTGGTGGAAGAAGGAATGGCCTACTTCAGTCAGGCATGCCGCCATATAATTAAGATTGTAAATCGAGGGAGTGTCGATTGGGGTTAGAGTATGACCACTTTAGCCACGCTGATACAAAGCGAAGTCGCAAAAAGAGGTACAGGAGAAACTCGGGAGAACTTCTATCGTCAAAATGGGGACAAGCAAGCCTCCAGTCTTGCGTGTGCCTAGCATACTACTTCTCTCTTTATTTATTGCTCCCTTTATTTATTTATTTATTTATTTATTTATTTATTTTTCTTTATTTATTTATTTATTAGTGTTCGAGAGCCACATTTTTGTACACTCGCCGGGTTTTTCGCATACTACACCACTGCCGCCACTGAAACGCAACTTCGAACTTGTTTTTGTACTTTGAACTTTATTATGAATAAACAACATACAGTAAAAAAAACATGTTAGCAACATCTGGATCCTTAGCAGAATGCTAGTATGGATCCATGCAATTATAATGTACATAAATTACAGGCAGAATATATAGTTGTACAATCAACGAAATTTTAGCTTAAGAGACAGATTAGATTGTTTTGATAAACATATCACTTATACAGAAATACCGAACAGATTGAAAGAGAAAACCCAGTTTATCCATTACAGTTTGAACACGTTCTTCGTTTGCATACTTAACATAATAATACATCTGTAAAGAGGTTTATTGGGCGAACCAAACGGGCAGGTCGGAGATTGGAGATAGCGACAGGACGAGGAAGATGGAGGAGCTCGAAAGCCGATCTCGTGGTGCCTTACTCTGCGATGATGCTTGCTGTTTCCTTTTGTTATCATCATTCCTTCATTATAATTGCCCCCCGTCGAGAAAGATCAAGCCATCCTGGCGATCTAACAAGTAGGAACGAGCGGGTCGAAGTACGGCTTCAAGCGGTCCACGTGAACAATATCGTGTCCACGCCGACGATGATCACCGGGTGGCGTAAGCGGTTCGATGGCGTAATTGACGGGCGATGTGCGCTCTACCACGCGGTATGGGCCATGGTAATTTGAAAGTAGCTTGGTAGACAAACCAGGTGCACAGGGTGGTACATACAGCCATACAAGGGTTCCAGGGGCGAACTTGGCGGCAGGAGGGTGGTCGTCATCGCGGGCCTTTTCTGGCGTTGCTGGTCAGCCGTAGTAAACTGCTTCGCTAGTTGGCGGCATTCTTCAGCGTGACGGGCGGCTTCAGACACGGTCGTGCACTCAGATACATCTGGTGCGTATGGCAGCAAAGTGTCAATTGTGTGCGATGGTTGACGTCCGTATAGAAGGTAGAATGGAGAAAAGCCGGTGGTGACTTGGGTAGCGGTGTTGTACGCGTAGGTCGCAAACGGAAGAACCAGGTCCCAGTTCGTTTGGTCAGATGCCACATGCGTCGCGAGCATGTCACCCAGGGTCCGATTAAACCGCTCAGTCAGGCCATTCGTCTGAGGGTGGTAAGCAGTACTCATCCGGTGTACAATATGGCACTGACGGAGAAGTGCTTGGATTACGTCGGATAGAAATACACGGCCCCGGTCACTGAGGAGCTCGCGAGGAGGGCCGTGACGCAACACAAACCGATGGAGGATGAAAGATGCGACGTCCTGAGCGGTCGCCGTAGGAAGAGCAGCGGTTTCGGCGTACCGTGTCAGGTGATCTACAGCAACGATAGCCCACCGGTTACCTGCTGTGGTCAATGGCAGTGGTCCATAAAGGTCGATTCCGACACGATCGAATGGGCGGTCAGGGCACGCAAGCGGCTGTAGTGGAGCTGCTCCTGCATTCGGTGGCTGTTTTCGTCGCTGACACTCGTGGCAGCCGCGAATAAACTGTCGAACAAAAGTAAACATCCCACGCCAGTAGTACCGCTTCCTTAAACGCTCGTAGGTCTTGAAGACACCGGCGTGAGCGCATTGCGGGTCGGAGTGAAATGATGCACAGATTGTAGAGCGCAGCTTTCGGGGAATAACGAGCAGCCACTTCCTGCCGTCTGGTGAGTAATTGCGCCGGTACAAGAGGCCACCTCGAATGGTGAAGTGCGAAGCCTGGCGTCGCATTGCTCGAGTGATGGGAAGTGTCGGTACCCCAGATAAGACGTCCAGAAGCGAAGTTATCCATGGATCGTCGCGCTGTGCAGAGGTCATTGTGTCGATGTCAAGAGCGGACAGCGCGTGTTCCATAGAAGATATAGAGGCAGCCTCAGTCGACAGTGGTGACCGCGAGAGCGCATCAGCATCAGCATGTTGGCGGCCGGAACGGTACAAGACGCGGATGTCATACTCTTGAAGTCGCAGAGCCCAACGAGCAAGGCGACCTGATGGATCCTTCAGCGACGACAACCAACATAAGGCATGATGGTCTGTAACTACAGCAAAGGTGCGGCCATATAAGTATGGGCGAAATTTCACAATTGCCCAAAGTATGGCTAAGCACTCTTTTTCGGTAACACTGTAGTTTACCTCAGCCTTGTTGAGCGTTCTGCTGGCGTAGGCGACGACATACTCAGGGGATCCAGGCTTGCGTTGAGCGAGAACTGCACCGAGACCGACACCGCTGGCGTCTGTATGGATTTCAGTTGCAGCCGTGGGATCATAGTGGCGCAATATAGGCGGTGATGTCAGGAGACGGCGAAGAGTGGTAAATGCGTGATCACATTGGGAAGACCATGATGAGATGTCGTTGGCACTGCTTAAAAGTTGGGTCAAAGGGGCAATTATGGAGGCAAAGTTGCGCACAAACCGACGAAAGTAGGAGCACAATCCTACGAAGCTGCGTAACTGTTTTACAGTCGTTGGTTTGGGGAATTCAGCAACAGTGCGTAGTTTAGCCGGGTCGGGAAGAACACCATCCTTTGATACGACGTGACCGAGAATGGTGAGCGTCCGAGCAGCGAAGTGGCATTTCTTTAGATTCAGTTGGAGCTGCGCATTCTTCAGACACGTGAGGACATGTTTCAGGCGTACAAGGTGTGTTGCGAAATCGGGTGCAAAGACGACGATATCGTCGAGGTAGCAGAGGCATATGTTCCATTTCAAACCCCGCAGAACCGAGTCCATCATGCGCTCGAATGTGGCCGGCGCATTGCAGAGGCCGAAGGGCATGACATTGAACTCATATAGCCCGTCCGGTGTCACGAATGCTGTTTTTGGACGATCACCATCTGCTAAGGGCACCTGCCAATACCCCGAACGCAAATCTAACGACGAAAAAAACTCGGCACCTTGTAAGCAATCAAGGGCGTCATCAATCCTGGGCAAAGGGTATACGTCTTTGCGAGTGATCTTATTTAAGCGCCTGTAATCAACGCAGAAGCGAATTGCACCATCCTTCTTCTTAACAAGAACGACAGGTGATGCCCATGGACTTTGGGAAGGTCGGATAACGTCGCGCTTGAGCATATCGTCAACGTGTTCGGTGATAACCTGACGTTCCGTGGCGGAAACACGGTATGGTCGCTGTCGTACTGGCGCGTTGGAACCTGTGTCGATGCGGTGGAAAAAACTGGGAGTTCGGCCAAGGGTAGGTTGAGCAACGTCAAAGGATTCACGAAACTGGTAGAGCAGCTGAAGGAGCTCAGAGCCTTCAGATGGCGATAGTCCGTCGGCAATCGATGAATCGAAAAGCTCACAAGGTGGTATATTGGAAGGGTTGAGGGCACTTATGGCGTCGTAGTCACCGGAACAATCGGGAGGCATGGTAAAAATTTGTTCTTTATCAATGGCATGCACGTGTCCAAGAGATTCACCTTGAAACAGTTCAACGGGATACGGAAGGGGATTGATGAGGCAAAGAGCACTGTTTCCTTCAGAAATAGAGAGGGTTGAATAAGGCAGAAGAAGTGATCTTCGACTAAGGAAGAGGCTTGATGGCTCAAAGAATGCAGCTTCGTTCCTAATGCCGTCACAGAACACGGGGAGCAACACAGCTGCTGTCGGAGGAATTTCAGTGCCTTCTTTGACGACGAGTTTGTGTACGGCGGGCTGAATGCGGCTGGTTGGTTGGTCGTAAAACGGGAAAAGTTCAAGCTCCGATCTTGCACAATCAATAACGGCATGGTTACGCGATAAAAAATCCCATCCAAGTATGATGTCGTGTGAGCATGACGACAGGACAATAAACTCAACAGTGTAGTGGTCATTCGCGATCATCAGTCGGACAGTACAGGCGGCTACAGGCTGAACCGGGTCCCCATTCGCTGTTTGCAAGGACATCATGTTAAGAGGCGTCATCACTTTACGGAGCTTGCGGCAAAGTTTAGCGTCTATCACGGAAACGGCAGCACCAGTATCCACTAGAGCATATGCTCGAGTACCTTCTACAAAAACTTCGACAATATTCGACGGCAATGTCCGAGGACTTGAGCATTTCGACAGCGCAGTTCTTGCCTCCTGAACTGCGGCGGTTAGTTTCCCTCGTGTTCAGGAGCTGGCCGACGACGCATGGGTGACAGGGAGCGACGACGGGGTGAAGGTGAGCGACCAGACATAGTACGCGGACATTCCCGTGAAGACGAGCTTGACTGAGGGTCAGAATTTTCCAGACGGGATGGAGAAAGGTCCATGAAGCTGTTCTGTGTCCGGGCGTCTGTGTATCCCGGCACGCGACGACGGCAGTAACGGGCGATATGGCCAGGGCCGCCGCACGCAAAACAGATGGGCCGGTTATCGCGCGTTCTCCAAGTATTGGCGACGAGGGGACCAGTCCATGCGGCAGACGGGTGTGTCGAGGCTGTGGTGGCAATGGGAGGAACCCAGGCGGTGGACGGCTGAGTCGGGGCTGAGGTATACGACAGTCCCTGGAACGACGGGGGGTGGTGTCGCTGCTGCCGCTTTAGTGCCTCAGCGTAAGTAAGAGGCGCGGTGACGGTGGGCTGCTGCAAGGGCACCGGCATAGCCTCGGAAATCTGCTCCTGGACCACATGTCGGAGCATGGGAGCCAATGGTGGTGGGTGTCGCAGTGGCTGTTGGTGCGAGAGCTCCTGGCGTTGAGCAAAAGGCAGCAGAGAAAGCTGCCGAGCCACTTCCTCTCGCACGAAGTCTTTCATTTGTGCGAGAAGGTTTGCCTGGTCAGCCATAGCGTCCAGTGCGGTCACTGGTTGGATTGTCTGGAATGAGCGTCGCGTCTGAGCTCGTTGCCTCCGCAATTCATCATAGCTTTGGCACAAAGTCACTACTTCTGCCACAGTGCTTGGAGACTTCGCGAGAAGCATCTGGAAAACGTCATCGTCGACGCCCTTCATAATGTGCTGTATCTTCGCACTCTCGCTCATGGAAGCATCGACGCGCCGGCAGAGATCAATCACATCTTCTATATATGATGTGAAAGTTTCACCTCGCTCCTGTGCCCGTGTGCGCAGACGTTGTTCGGCGCGTAGCTTCCGTAAGGCAGGACGACCAAAAACGGCACGTATTGCCTCCTTGAAGGCGGACCAATTCGCGAACTCGGTTTCGTGGTTCGTATACCACAGCTTGGCCACGTCGGTGAGATAAAAATTGACAGTGCCTAGCTTAGCAGCGTCATCCCACCTGTTGGGTCCACTGACTTTCTCGTATGACGACAGCCAGTCCTCGACGTCCTGGTCTTCGGTGCCGGCAAAGTTCGGGGGGTCTCGCTGATGAACCGGGCCGGGGCAAGTAGTGGCCGCGAGAGGTATTGTTTGTTGGGCAGCGTCAACTTGCATGGTCGACGGCAGGGTGCGAGATCGGAGTTCCAGGTTGTAGGCGATATGGTTACCCAGCACGATCCACCAAATGTAAAGAGGTTTATTGGGCGAACCAAACGGGCAGGTCGGAGATTGGAGATAGCGACAGGACGAGGAAGATGGAGGAGCTCGAGAGCCGATCTCGTGGTGCCTTACTCTGCGATGATGCTTGCTGTTTCCTTTTGTTATCATCATTCCTTCATTATACATCTAATATTTCTGTACATCTGGTAATAGCATTCCCGGTCAGCATACAAAACATTTGTTTATTATCACGTCACTTTGCATAACTCATAACGAGCATCACTTGAAAAATGTTTCCTTTGGTCTTGCGAGTTCGCTATGACTAATATAGTTGTTTGGGCCAGTCGATGTCCATTTTCCATGTATAGAGCGCCCATTATGAGACAAAAATCTTACGAAAACAAGAATTTTTTTGTTTTCGTCAACTTGCAGGCTTCATCTCTGAGCAGTTCGTACGAGTCGCGTTGTAGCTTAGCGTTGAAAACGAATGGGAGATATTTTTAGGGGCGAAGCTGCTTAGGATCGAGCCATGTCCGCCGTCCATCGTGACACGCCATGCCAATGACGCCAACGACGATGAAGAACAAGCGCGTTCCAGACCGCTCATTCTCTTTCTGCCATCGCGGCACAGCACATGCAAGGTACTCATACGCCATGATGATGACGCTGATGGCGATGACTAGGATTATGATGGACAACGACTGGCTTATGCAGCATATGACATATCGATATGCTCGACTATGCATTTCGTATGGTTGAGAACAACCAACAACGACCAGAAAAACGTGCCCAGACCTCGTCTTTGCCAGCTTCATGCAGGCTATGGATTCGATACAACAAAGCAATAATAACGAAGGCAAAACGAAATTACCAACCCAAGAAAACATACCATTTATGGCCAATAAACATTGTACATGGCTGTACAGCCATTCATTTGCCATTTTCCCATTCATTTACATGCGTGAGTGGTCAATGTCACGGGGGATTTACGGTAACACCGAACTATCTCACTGCTTTGCCCACTCATCAGTATTTTATTTATTTATTTATTTATTTATACATACATACATACTGCAGCCCTATTCAGGGCTATCGCAGGAATGGGACGTTATATAATACTAGGCAACCGAGAAAAAATACAAACAAATAATACAAATTGAGAAGCAAGTACACTCGTAACAAAGCAAAAGTAAAAATGAAGTTAATTACGCGTCAGTAACATATTCATCGACAGCAACTATGAAGTCGGTTAGTGGTACGGAGCGAATGCTACCAGGCAGGGAATTCCACAGTTCTATCGCACGCGGGAAAAAAACTGTATTTAAAGGTATTAGTACGAGCAAAGAAAGGTGTTACATTCAAAGCGTGGGAACTGCGGGTACAACTATCGTCAGTAAATGTGATGAGGTTACCATGACCAAGGCCGGAGGAGGAGTTAATAATTCCGTATAAAAATTTCAAAGCTTCGTTTTGGTATCGCGAGAGTTGTGATGTGTTCACTTATTCACTTCGTGGATATGACGTGATTTTGTTCCTGTCACCCTGCTAGGTGTTCGTCCGCCTCCGCCGCACCTCTCGAACAATCCACTCACAGCTGCGCACGATGAAGGCGACGATTGTTCACGCACCGCTGCCTATATACGCCTGTCGCAAACGGCTCCGCGCGAGACGTTGAAAGTCGCTAAGCTGTGAACAATGTGCTCCTTTCGGCTGCACCGTTCTCTCTCCGCTCTATAGGGACGATCCAAGATGAACAAAGCTTGCTTTCACTTCCGGGAATTGGTAAATAGACTCACGTTTCAAAGCGACAGTGTTAAAGAGTTTGTTTCGCGGAAATTCTGGCGTGAGCGTTGGCGAAGAAGGAGGAAGAGTGGAGGAAGAAGGATAGGAAGGAGAGAAAGGACAGAAAGTACGTTCTCGATTGTGAGGTGGAGACCCAGGCAAGCGAATGGGATGACTGAAGGTCTTTTTCTTAGCAATCTGTGCCGGTGAATTGACGAAAAATAGTGCTCTACTGTTTCTGGTTTTGAACAAAAGTTGCGTAGAGGTAATATCGCCAGACCGGCCCTGCGTGAATATAAATTTAGGGGGGGGGGGGCACGACATTGTAATCTGGTTATTATGACTTCGAATCGTCTTGTCTCCGTGAAAATTTTAAGTGACTAAATTCTGTCGATGACGTTATTGATTCCATAGCATCTGCAAGAAGCGGAAACTTTCTGTATCTTATCGCAGTTATTGTGGCTACTTCGAGAAGGACCGATAGTATTCGACCTTTCAGTGCCGCTCATGCAGAGTCAGCGATTGCACTTAAATATAATCTGCAATGGCCAGGTACCCACAATCATTTCAGTAGCTGCAAGTGCGGAGGGGCTACCGTAAGGAGCGTCTTCAAGGCCATAGATTTTGCAATACTTTCCTTCGGTGCTTCGGATCTGGGCTTCAGCCACGAGAATGCTTTTGATGCCATTTGTATACCTACTTTCGTGAAACTAAACGAATTTAGGGTTTTACCTGCGTGAGCATTATACCTGCAGGAATAATTTAACGCAAAATGGGTTTTTGTTTAATCATGCTAATTTCTGTCCAAGATAAATACTGCATCGTCTGATCTGAACGTGTGAAGACTTTTTTTTTTCACTCCTTCCACTTTACGTGCGTTGCTTTTCTTTTGGAGTATAGGTATTGAGTACGAAAAAAAGTCTCATTAAATTGCATAATCGATGCTTGGCCGATCCCCCTTCATGAGTGGGTATGAGCCATGTTTGTGGACTCATCATCACCTTCTTCTTCTTCATCATCATCATTATTATCTTCATCTTCGTCATCATCATCATCGTCATCATTATTATCATCATCATCATCATCAGAAGAAGAAGAAGAAGAAGAAGAAGAAGAAGAAGAAGAAGAAGAAGAAGAAGAAGAAGAAGAAGAAGAAGAAGAAGAAGAAGAAGAAGAAGAAGAAGAAGAAGAAGAAGAAGAAGAAGAATGGTGGACTGTACTAATTGAGAATACTGTTGATCCGTTGACATAGTGCAATCGTATGTATCGTATTTCACATGTGATGTTAAGTTTGCGACTCGAATCGCAGTTATGCTGAACCCACTCTTGATTCGAGTAGGAGAATGCGTGTCCGAGAAAACGTTTCGACAAATGGTTTTGTTTTCAAGGCGGAAGCAGCCATTGGGGCGTGTATGTTTATGCTTCGTGCCCGCAGCCCTTTCCGGGAACTTAAGTTCGTTGTAGCAGTAACAAGAATCCCACCCTGATAAGGCTGATAATAAGCAAGTTATGCGATTTCATTACCAGCCCGCTTTTGGCGTGATTTCACACGCCCGTAGCAAACATTTTAGCCAAAAGAAAGTTTCGTTGAAGGTAGCATATAAATGCTGACGAAAAGCATTAGTATCGTGCATTGAACCAGAAGCGCGCTTGGTTGGATTCACCAGACTAAAGTTGTGGCTGTAGTTCTGAACTGCATTGCCATTCGAATTTCGACGTGCGTGCGGAGTGCTATCTTTCACCTTCTTACGGCTCGTTTAGAGCCAGGTTAACCATGAACACTGGAGAAGAAGTGTCAAAGAGACCGCCCTATTCTATGCTTTGGTTCTACCATATTTTATCCCATACAACTCATTCCTTTCTATAACGAGTACCATGATTTCCAATCCACGCAATGATTGTTCAATATCTTCGAGCGTTACCCGCGCAGATGAAACAATACAAAGCGATACATGTTCACAGCAATGCTCGAACTAACTGTGCCTGTAAACTGCAAAAACTTCTACTTACGGTCGTTTTCAGGCACCAGTGTCGTTCCCCGTTCCTTATTTTATTGTCAGTTTCAGCCGTCGCTGCCGCCGACACCTTTCTTGTACTGGCGTGAAGCCAACGTGCACACCACCATTCGCGTGTACAGCCCGCATCTAGTGAGGACGTCACAGTGACGTCACAGATCACCAAAATTTGTGAATTAATAGTGACGTCTCTCTGGCATGGCATGGTGACGTCCGTAAGCATGTGCAGGGTTCCCCTTCAGGGGGTGGAAGGGGAGCGAAGGTTTGTCGCAACGCCCCCCCCCCCTCCTGCTATCATGTCAATGTACGGTGATAACTTTGCGCCCCCCGCCCCGTTTGAATGGCAGCGCCGCCCCCTACCTATTCCGTCAATGTGTGGAGCTTACTTTGTACCCCCTTCTTACGTTATCAAGGGGGGGGGGGGGGGCGGCCACCCCCACTCTCAGACCCCTCGTGCGGACGCCTATGGTGACGTGATTACGTGACATCATTGCTTATTCAAAGGTAGAAGGAAGGAAAATAGGAGGAAAAGAGCGGCAGGGATGTTAACCAGCCTATAGGCAGCCGGTTTGGTATACCCTGCGCATGGGAGGGGGATGGGGGATATGAAAGATAGAGAGGAGAGTGGGAAGAGAGATAAACACAGCACATTAGGCAGCACACGCGCGCACACTCAGTCATAGTCCAGTCTTGTCTTTCGCGGTGTGTTACATTGCTGTTACAGCCGCTTGTTCAAGTCCGTGTCGCTTAGGAATTTCAACAGAGCTTTTGTCGACTTTTCGTTGCAATATCTTCTCTCGGGCACTTGAAAGAATAGTGTTCCCAGACATTTGGCTGTTGTCGATGCGCGCAAGAACGGATGCCAGTGACTGTCTCTAGATGTCATACAACGGACAGTCGCACTTCCAAAGTAAAGGTGGAGCTATCCAAGAGGCGTGTGAGTCCCTGAGGCAGTGCAAAACTACGCAAGATTTCCGGAGGGGGGTTGACAGGGGGGGGGGGATTATCTTAGTTGAACGAGAGGAGAAAGAAAGAAAAAAAATACGGCTTTCGGCTTCGAGTCATTTTAGGCGAGTGCATAAGGAGCCCTGCGAGTTTAGAAGCGGCCTAATTTTGCACGTGGGAGGTCGCCGCTTGGCCCGTCATATATCGACAATATGGTTGATTGAGGGAGTATAGTGCGTTCTTATTTCAAACAATCATATATGGACCCTTCGTTGTGGCCGTCCGCCACTTACTGCCCGTATAAGTCCGCGCCTCGACATCATGCGCAGGGTCTTCCACTGAGTGGAGAGCGGGGGAGGAGGGTGATAAGTTTACCGCCCCCCCCACCCCCCCCCCCTCCGTTCCTCGAGCCAGAAACAACAAAGAGTTCCGCAAGAGATGCAAAAATAAAAATGAAGCGATGACGTGGTTCTTACAACGGCCTGCCATTGGTCCGCTACTTTCCGAGGCTAAGATAGGAATTTAACAATAGGTAGTTTTCGAATAGGGCCCCCAATAGTTTGGGGACCAAAGCTTTTTTTGTGTACGGACGCTTTAAGTCAAGCAGGAGTGATGAGTTTTCGAAGGGGTCTGCCGCGCTTCGGACACTCTCCCTATTCTGTGTCACTCTTAGTCTTGGAAGAGAGCCGTCACTTCAGTGGGCGCCGTCATGTTTGTCTGACCCAAACCTTTTGGGGCAGGCTTTGGGGCTCCCGCTAAATTCTAGAACCCAAAACCAAAACGCGGTTTGGGTTTTGCCCATTCGCAGTGGCTTTGACGCTATTTCTTTGGGGCCCCTATTCGAAAACTTCCTAATACTTTCAATGCAACACAATCAGCGGCCCTTGTTCGCCATTATAATGTGTTTAAAAAAGTGGGTAACGTTTTAGAGTACTAGGTACTCTACTATGGGAGGGATTAGAGCCGTCCCGGTGGCCTCACATTTGGTGACCAGTTCTTCGTGGCGTTTGCTGCATGGTAAAGGAAGAAAATGCTGCAGATCCACGAATTCATTGCTGTTGATGGGGCGAAGCAGTGTGCATCGGATCATAATCGTGACCTTCTATTTTGTTCTGGTTAACAGTCTTTTATTTTGTTCTTTTTAACTTTTTGCTTCGTCATGTGCTTTGATTGATGGGTGGTTAGACGTTGATCTTTTTATGGTGTTGCGGCTTTTTATCTGGTTTGTTCTGGTTAACCGTCTTTCAATAACCATTTTTATTGTTCACGAATGTTTCGGATCCGTAACATATGTGCCGCTTGGGGGCTTCATGGTGTTGTAGCCATCTATTTCATTCTGGTTAACAGCGTTTTATTTTATTATTCTCAGCCTTTTTCTTTGTTAAGTGCTTTGATAGATGGGTAGTAGAGTGCCGGTGTCAGTGCAATGTTGGGGCCTTTTATTTTGTAGGTTCTTTTAACCGTATGCGTGCTATGTACGTTGTGTGGACGGTATTGCGCACAGATGTTTCGCACCTGCTCTGCGGCTACATAGAGAATGCAACGAGCCTCGACAACAACGATTTACGTGTGACCCTGTATGGTGCATCACCCCTAAGATTCAACCAGCTCTGGTTTCGGAGCACTGATGAAACAGCAAGCCCGGTCCTTTTTTTCAGGCTAACTCATTTGTTTGTTTTGCAAGTCTTTCGGAGATGTTGCATCACATGCGCTTCATCAAACACTCTTCGTTCAGCTTTGAGGTGGTGGTATAGTTTTATCGCATCTTGATTATATACCACCTTCATACACGGGTTTCCGAAGAAGCATTATTCTCCAATGTGTTCCATCACTGCTCTTTATTCAACACTCTTCGTTAAGCTTTCAGGTGGGAGCAGAGTCTCCACCTTTTATAGCCACAAAGCATCACGTGACAGTGTTGTGATTATGTATTGCGCTCACCATTTGTTGGGCTTGCTGTTGCTTTCGTTTGTGTTAGTGGATGTTTGTGTGTAGCGGGTTTTACGAAATTTCTTTGGCACGTACATGTTTATGATGATAATTTTCTGACAGGTCGCACATATTTCTTTAACACGAACCCGTTTTTTTCCGGGGGGGGGGGGGGGGGCAACTTTTGCTTTCATATTTAGGGGTCAGCAGTGGAATTTACGCAATGTCGGTGGCACATACTCGTTTGTCATATTTTTCACTGATCCCGGGCATGAAAGGACAACCAATAACAGCTCCGCCGTTAGACAAGCGTAACCATAACGCTGTGCGTTTAAAAAAAGTGACCTTAAATGTTTGCGTAATTGGCAACCTTCCCACCACCTGCATAGCCAACGCGGTGTTTGAGAGGAGGGGGGGGGGGGGGTCAATACTTCCTGAAATCTTTAGATTTCGCATGTTAATAGATGTGTAAAGACATACAAACGCATTATGGCTACCACAATACCCCCCCCCCCCCTTTCAAAAAAAAAAATATCTTGCTAGGCCACTTTCCACCTCCATGTTACGCACGACTATGTGTCTGCGTGTTATGATGTCCATAAAAAATCGTTTTCCTCTTGCGTCGCCGTCTCATTGATAGCCAGCAGTTGCTGCACCATTCTCACCCTAGAGGGCGACGCACTCTCGCAGCGCTAACGTTCTTTCCTCCTTGCTCTCTCTCTCTCCTCGCGGCAGCAGGTCTGCGAACGCGGTGGCGTGGCTCGGGCTGCCGCGCTGCTAAGTTATTCTGGGCAGCGCAGCGCGCTATTCCAGCTGTGCGGGACGAGGAAATCGCGGAGAGCCGCTCAAAGAATAGAACGGCCCTCGCGTCCGGACGAAACGACCACGGTGCGTGCCTGGTTGTCCGGAAACCCCGCGATAGCGCCGCCGGTTCACACGTGACCCTAAAATCACCGCCATCGCAGTGCAGCAGTGCAGTTCGCGTGACGCAGCGTGTGCAACGCGACGCCGACTTGAGAGAGACGCCGGAGTTCGGGGCGCGGGAGTGCAAATCAACCTTTCCTTAACCTCTCTCTCTCTCGTGGACGCGGTGACACAAAATAAACAGAAGAGGGGAGGACGTGAAAAAGCAGAAGGAAGACGGGCAAGGGTGACGGTTCACGACTGCACGCTCGGTTCCCACTGTTCTCGGGATTTCTCGAACGCTCGAGATAGCCTCACAAGTGCTGCTGGGTGGGTTGAAATTTTAATTGAGAGGGCTCGCACAAATGCGTTTCGGGGAATCCCCTCTCTCGCGCGCCCGTGAGCGATTAAAGAAGGTATCGTTGCGATACGCTTCCGCTTAGCACTTCGCGTATGAGACCGCGGGAAGCGGCCCATGTGTCTTCACGCGAAGCTTCTAAATTCGCGCTTCTTGACTCCAAATTTCCTAATTACCCCCTTCCCTCTCTTCCGGGCGCTTTCTTTCTCTCTCTCTCTCTCTCACTCACTTTGTTGAAGCCAATGACCCCCGTTTTTGTTATGCTCTATAGTCTTATGGTGCCGTGACTTGGCGAGCGATATGCCAAGGTTGCACAGAACTCGTAACAGGTGCTTCTTTCGCTCCTCGCGCTGTTATCGCTGGATAGCATAGCGTATTGTTGTGTGGTAACTTTACCAAATGGGCCCCGCCGCGGTGGTCTAGTGGCCAAGGCACTCGGCTGCTGACCCGCAGGTCGCGGGATCGAATCCCGGCTGCGGCGGCTGCATTTCCGATAAAGGCGGAAATGTTGTAGGCCCGTGTGCTCAGATTTGGGTGCCCGTTTAAGAACCCCAGGTGGTCGAAATTTCCGGAGTCCTCCACTACGGCGTCTCTCATAATCATATGGTGGTTTTGGGACGTTATACCCCACATATCAATCAATCAACTTTACGAAATGCAACGGTCATAATGAACATAATGCAATCTTGAAATTAACGTTCTGTATTGCGACACCTTAAATGTATGTATGTATGTATGTACGTATGTATGTACGTATGTATGTATGTATGTAGTGTATTAGAATGAGTGTATTAGAATTGTTGTTTTATAGCCATTCATTTTAATATTTACACCTGAGTGTATGTATGGGTGTATGGGTGTACATATGTATATGTGTGTGTGCGTATATGTATGTATGTATATATATGTATGTATGTATGTATGTATGTGTATGTATGTATGTATGTATGTATGTATGTATGTATGTATGTATGTATGTATGTATTCTATTGGGTGGGTCCTTACCCTCATCGCCAATATTCATGCTCGCCACCTTCTTACCCCTTCCTTTTTTTCTTAAAATCGGAATATGTACACAGCAGGTGTGGTGACTGATCTTGCTCTTTTTTTTTTTCAAGACATTTTCTGACCGCTCTACCGTCATGCTTTCAAAGGCAGACAGAAAAGCTATCTTTCTCTTCTTTAGTAAATTACCTTTTCATACCGTAAAACAACGCACTCAACACGAAAAAAAAAAGCATCGGTAAGGGAGCAGGAGCTAAAAATATTTTCGCGTCGACGACACCTCGAGGTCCCGGCCGTAACATACCAGGACGTCGTAAATTTCAACGGCCTCTGCTAGAGCCTGCAAACTCGGTACAGGTAAAAATTATTCATATTGCGTTATAGGGGAGCCAATGACTTGGTACAGTTTTAGAAAATTGTATTGAGCCGTCGTGTCTAAAATACGTTAGAATAAATGAATTGAAATATTTGATGCCACAGAAACATTAAGGTGCCGAAGTTCTTGCGTGAAATTCACAGATCGCACTTTGGCATTTGTTTATTATTTGAGAACACGGCGTTCTCAAACACTAATTTATACGAATATACTTGATTTATAGTCTAACCGTTGTGGCCTTAAGGGGTACTGACAATATCTTACGGCATCGCAAAAGGGACATCTTACGTCATCGTGGCTTGCGTTGTTAACGCTGTTCACATACCGGAGGCAGGACGCACGTTCAAAATATGTTAGTGTGAGTTTAAAGTTTTCGTCATGCGGCACGCTCAAAGCAGTTCCATCGCTATAGACATTATCCTGACGAGTTAGCACCGTTCGTTGGGTTTGCGAACATGTCGTCTTGCATGATGCTTGAATCGCCGAAATCGTTGTCGGAGTCGCTGGAGGGCAATTAACTGGTAGGGTGATGGTACCTGAAACTTACAGCCAATGACAAAGCTGCTGCCCCCCCCCCTTTCCCCATGACTTAGGCCTACGTCAGATCGTGTTGTCACGCCACTGCGACACCACCAACCTCGACATTGATACAGAAACTCGGTTTTATGGCAGTTGTACTAAACATTTATTCAGTGCGTTCCGAGGCATCAAGATACTCAATTTAAGGTTCTCTACACAAATTGTTTTCCTAGAAGAATAGCGACAACCTTTATCATTTGTTTCCGTACTCCTTCAAACGATCGCTAACATCAATTTTCGAATCTGACTGTACTCTGCCATCAAGCCCTTAGCCATGAATTTTTTTTCAGGGGTGGGGGGAGGTGGTGCACTTGTTAAATATTTTGAAAAACAAGCATTTTTTTCATAATCATTTTTCCTTGGTGAAACACCCCCGCCATATGAATTTCGCGAAAAGCCAAAACCCCTATCTCCCCCTTCCCCCACCCCCCTCCCTCTGGCTGTCATACGAATATCCTGAATGCAGGAATTGCTCTTAGCAGGTGCGCAACCCAGTAAACGGTGATTGGATATCTTGTTTTGACATAAATGTAGATTTTTCTCATGTCTCGCCAACTGTCATCGCCGCTAATGTGGCGTGAGACTCGATTCCGGTGACTTCGCGCATCTGTATAAGGGCCACTCCTTTGTATTCTAGCCACCCTACCCGTATGGCTATTTGTGATGACGTCAGCTACCGAAATAGTCAACATCGCCACTTGTGAGTCGCCAAAGGAGCCACAACGAAGTGGAGTGACTGTGGAAACGTCGCGATGTATAGCGCGAACATGAGACAGGAAGCTCACATCATGTCGTGACGTCAGAGTACAGTAGGTACCGATAGCTCCTTCTAAAAAACATGCTTCAGTTGATTTTTCGGGGTGCATTCACACTTACCACTACATTCTGTGTGCTCTGAAGGGGCTTGCATTCCATTTCACGAAGAAAAAAATCTTTTTGGGTCAGCGTACCCCTTTGAGGCGGGTTGGATTCTCGAAAAACGTCGTGAGAGAAAAAAAAAAGAAAAAAAATGTCACGATTGCACAGCGAATGCATTCAGTGTGGGCGTCGTAAGAACGGCCGGCACGTTCACGGCGAGCCACATGGGAAGCCCGCAGCCATGCCGTGGTTAACGGAGCCTTGAGTGGCTGCGTGCGGAATCGCGCATAGCGCAACAGGCGAGCTAACTTCCTCGCTAATCTCCCCGAGAGCTGCGGCGGCCGGGAGCGGCGTGATAACCCTTTTCCCTCACTCGTGGCCGTCTCGCGCACAAGCGCGCACGCAAACAACATCAGCCCGGCTCCAGTCGCACGCAACGCCGCCTCTGTGCGTCGTCGTAGCGTTGCTGTTTGGGTTCAACGGCCCGCAAACATAAGCAAGTGCGTGCACTGGGTTCGCTCGGCGCCGCTGCCGCAGCGGCGGGAATACACTAAGGGTACGTCTCCCGAGGCCGCATCGTTACTATTTCCGTTTGTTTGTTTGGTGGGAAGGAGCACCGCTGTTGTGTTACCTCTGGCTGGCGCTGCACAAATGCAATCCGCCGCACGGGTCGACAAACGATGCGGCAGGTCGCTCCGGTGCTACGGCGAAGGCAATACTAGGAGACCGCTTCATCCCGGGCTTCGAGACTTGCGTGATTCATTCAAGCGTCCCTTTGGATGTGCGCGCCGCCCTGGTGTCTTCCTTGAGCGCCTGTGCTTAACGAGGACGTTGTGAAGACGGAGAGTCTCGAGTACCTCATCAAATGCGAAAACGTACCGCCAGCATTGCACGCCTTCAACACGACTGATGCAAAATACATTTAGCATGGAATGACGTCACACGATGACGTCATAACATGGCGGCGTCGTGGGTGAAATATGAACCGATCACGGAGGCCGTGCAAAAACTAAAAGAGGTGCAGAAACGCAAGCGTTGAAGATTTGGCGAGTTGGTTCGCCGTGCTTGAACTGCTAGAGCGCAGGATTAGAAGCCACTTACAACGCACACTCGCAACCGACAAGTTTATCACAAGCATGAAAACGAAACATAGTAAAAGTGACGCAATCGCCGCCACGCGAGAATCTTGCCAAGATGCACAAAGGCAGGAAAAAGCAAACAAACCACTTGTCCTGTAGCTTGCGGACAAACGTCTTTAAATAATACGCTGCTTTAAATAATACGGTGTGGTGCATTACCGGGAAAAAAAACGCCCAAGCAGACCAACACTGCGAGACAAATAGAGCTCTAATTTCCGACTGAGATGTTTCTTTTTCGAATTTCTTCAAATATGTAGACTTCCGCAAGCATACAAAAACACCCGAACGTGACGTCAGGATGACATCATTATCGCAACGTGACAGACCAAACTTTCAGAGGTGGTTCACCTGATTAAGGAAGGACATTTCATGTTGCGATAAGGCCAATGACCCCGGCTTGTGCTTACAAAGCGCTTCTAACATTTCTCGGGCAAATTGTGACGAGTAATTTTAAATGCGAGGCATTTCTTAGCGAACTGAGTCGGCGACTTTGACCGTCTCTGTTTATATATCTATCTATCTAGCCAACTACAACATTTAGTTATCCTGGCCATTTCGATAATTGTGTCTATACCAAAATTGATATGACGTAACATGACTGTATGACGAGCATAAGTGACTAGCCATAACATGAAAATCATGACATGTATGTCATGAATGTCATCATTTATATTTCATGGTCTTGCTACTCTTGCGGTGGTTTAGTTCTCATGGCATATTGCAAAACTGGTATGGTATGACATCACTGTATGGCGAACATAAGTGAGAGGCCCTAACGTGGAAATCATGAGATGCATTTCATGTGGGTCATGATTACACGCCTTGCTCATAGCACGCTTGCGACCGTTTCGCTAGCTCCACATATACCGAATTTGGCATCACGGGACGTGAATAGACGACGAAGATAAACGGCACGTCCAGAGATGATAATCATGACATGCGTGCCACGTAAAACATGACTACATGATACGCTCATAGCGCGCTCACGGCAGTTTCGCTAGCTTCGCATGTACCAAATTAATCATTATGTGACGTGAATGGATGAAAGCACAATTGCGCAAACATGACAATCATGACACAGAAATAATGTATGGCATAATTTACGTCCGCCTCGTTACGATGTGCTGATATTAATGTGACCATTGAACCTTCCTCATTCGTGCTTCGTATATCATTTATTCCCACTGTACGTGGGATCTATGTACCATTTTTGTTTCTTCGTTTATTTTTGCAGACAACAATATGCATCGCCAAGCCTAGCAGCAGTCTTTTGTTTACGACTTAGTCAAGCCGCGTCTTTGCATGCAAATGGGGCGCTTGGACATCACGGCCCAGGAAACGAGGGCGGGCGTCTACACCGACTCTTACTATTCCTTTTAGTTTATATACAAACATAATCTATGGGAATTATTCAGTAGCAAGACTCGCAACCCATTTCGCTTACTTCGTTTTAGTAAGTGAAGCTTCTGTGAAGTGTTGCACTGCTAAGCACAAAGATGAAGATGCGATTCCAGGTTCGGATGAAAGAAAAATTTTGGAGGGATTATTGTGCAACGAGAAAGAAAGAAAGAAAGGCAGAAAGAAATAGTGAAAACAAGAAAGATAAAGCAAGGAAGGAAGAAGCAAAGGAAGAAAGAAAGAAAAACGATTATTCTTTTTTCCTTATTGTGTGTGTGTGGCGGAGGAAATTTGCATAGTGCTGTTGGTCCCTTAATCACTGTAGAGAAGACCGAAATCGACTGTATAGAAAAATACATCGAGGCTTGAATAACTTTATGATTTTCTACTATAGCCGTAGAATGCCAGGAGAGACATTGGATTCACAATTGAACCGACACTTCACTATAGGCATGTTATTACTTCAACAGCATCGTTAGTTCTAACGACGTAGCATACCCAAGCGTATCAGCGAAGTTACAGTGCTTTGTATGGTGTTTGTTCCTCTGCCTCGCCTTTGTTTTTACCGCACTGTTCCCTGATTCAAAAATTTATGTTGTTATTTTCACGCACTGCACTGTGAAGAACGCCATGTACTTATACGCCGGCCCTGACATACATACGGTGTCCCATACGGCTGCGTTTCTTCGCTCAGTAATACGCTAAATTGTGGGTTAATTATCAACGTGTCTTAAACGCTTGTGCAACGCATGATGCACCCTTTCATTCTTTTTCATTGTATTTTCTTTCAGTACAAGATTCGTAAGCCCGCTCTGTTGGTGAAGACCGGCATTGTTCTGGGATGCGTCATCATCCTCTTCTTCATGCAGAGCTTTCCCAACCTGCATCTGAGCCTCGGTAAGGCACAACGTTCTTTCTGCCTGCTGATATTAAGGTAACAACGCGCACTAAAAACGATGGGATGGGGTTAACAAGCATAGACCGTTTCGGCTTCTTTGTGTTCGTACAGTTGTTCAGATAAGCTGGGGCCGAATACACGAAATACTTCTTTCGTAGCTGTGTTTTATCATTGGTCTGCCGGGTTCCCTAATGGTACATTATGGATTGTGATCGGACAAGAACCGGCCCCTTCCCCATCACAGGGTAGCCAGCCGGTCTAAGATCGATCTGGCTGACCACCCTGTCCTTCGCCTGTATTGTGATTGGCTGAAATAGGCTCTTACGATGACGCTCAGCTAAGATGCTTTCGTGAGTACGTTCCGTAAACTTCTGACGGCTGTGCTACAAAAAAAAAGAAACATGGAAAACTTGCTCAACACTTGTGTCTGGTCGCTTTCATACTTTTGAATTCGACGTCTAACTCTCTGGATTTCGTGCCGACCGGTTGTGCCCCCGCCATCTCCGATGACAGCGCAGCTCTGGCCGACTGGCTCGCCCTACGCCATCTCCTGCCGCTGACAAGAGCTCTCGCTAAGTAGTGCCCCGTCCTCGGACTCCTGCGACCGTGTCCATCTTTCCTATCTTCTCCTTGCTTCTGGGTGTCGCTGTCCCTGCGCCATGCCCTCTCCTTCCCCCTCTCTATCTCTATACCTTTAATCATATCCTTTTAATTCCTCCTTACCACCATCCCTCGTGAGCTACTGTTGAGGTGTCGCACTCTGGTGCAGACAGTTACGGGGCTCACTTTTATCTTCTTTTCTTTAAAGAATCATATAAGAATTCAGCATAAACTTAACGCTCTACACAACGAAAGGTCCAATAGATTTCAAATGCCCCGATTGATTGATTGAGTGATCAGTTGATTGATTGATTAATTGATTGATTGAATTCAACCATTCAAAGCAACTCCCGAGATGCAGCTCCCTAGATGTGGGAAACTCTTTAATCTAGAGCTTCGATTAAATTATAACTGCTTGTGCAGGTTAACACAAATTTACTTCCACGCACATGAATGTTAACTATGTCCCACTTAATTTATTCGGAATGCTGCACCGGCTATAGCTGGCATTTGACTTAACAGTTGCATCTTGACCTTATGAAGAGTGCCCCACGTAACTTTAGCCAGAGTTTTAAAATATTCCGGAACACGTAATTACGACGCGACCAAATGAATGTTGCTCACCGTTGCCTGGGGTTTTCAGACTATTTTTTGTGTTCTTAAATATTGTTTAATCAGATCTGTTTTTAAAGGAACTAACTTTTAAAGGAACGAAGATGGATAAAAAGTTTCAATGAGCAAGTTGTAGATCGGTTTGCAAAACGTCCGATTTGACAGTTTTGAACTTTATATCTGTTAAGTGTTAGTGTTTTTCTGCTAATTACAAATGCCGGTGAAATACAAAAAAATACCACGTGACAAACCCGCTTGTGCGTCAGTGCGCACGATGAGCCTAGTGCTCTCTAAC
Organism: Rhipicephalus microplus; assembly: GCF_043290135.1. NCBI lineage: Eukaryota > Metazoa > Arthropoda > Arachnida > Ixodida > Ixodidae > Rhipicephalus > Rhipicephalus microplus. The sequence goes on from NC_134701.1 coordinate 259,865,115, forward strand.
GTTCCGCGTACAAACGACACGCTTCCCTCGCACCGGTTCATGACAGCGATAAGCAGTAAGAGCGGTTATCGTGTTCGTGGCCGATAGCAAAACGTGTTCATCGTAAAGCCACCGCCATTGCTGCAACCCTGCCGAGACAGCACAATGGGGCAAATGCTATAGTCGGTTGTACGTGGAACAACAGTTCTCTCTATAAGAGAGAACTTGTTGTTCTATAAGAAAGTACTTGTCTGGTGGGGGGGGGGGGGGAGGCGGGCACGAAGATAGGTTTATACGGTATGGTTAGTAGAAACAAATATGGGTAAATTATCTCTGATGGCTCTGTAACAGGAGGTCTGTGTTCTGCTTAACTATTCCGAATAAATTTTGCCAAGGGCGCCGGAAGGAGCTACGTGCCCCGCCACAAGGTATACGCACTTAGACAGCAGCTCGCCAATCAGTCGCGAGAATCTGCGAAGTCAACTCTGACGTCAGCCAGAGTCGGAGGGTTAGGTCCGGGAGAGACTCGGACGAGACAGGAGGGGCGGGAGTAAGCCACGTTGCTTCACTGAGAAAAAAAGAATGCCCTGGCTGACGTGTGCCGCCACTGCTCTGAACGTGGTCTGCCGGCAGTCGGCCGATAACTAAATGGTAAAGAAGAAAAAAGAAAAAAAACGAGCAGCACGGCCACTGACAGTTCCTCAGTGAGAGTTTCTTGTTATGTTCTTGCTGCGCGCAGCCCCTCACTTGTGTACACATTATGTAAATGACTTCGTCTAGACGGCGTCAGCCAACTTAATACGTACCTGTCTCATTCCAGCTGAAAAAATTGCGGCCCAAGGAAGGTACAGGCAACGACGATTAACTTGGCGCTGTTTGTTTACGTTGCCTGGGCCGCATTTCACGGTCTCTGGAGACATACGCCTACTAGATAACCTAGCGCTGTGTTTCTATTTAGTTGTATCTGGGTAGAATATCTGGGTCCGGGCAGGCTTCTATTAGAAACTGAACTTCGCAAAGTTTAACTCTAGAACCTTATCTGGTGAGGCAAGTCTGCCTGTGTTATTTGAGGAACTGGAGGCTGTTAAATGCGATGTAATAGGGCTCAGTTAGGTTAGGAGGACCGATGAGACATATACAGTGTTACAGAACGGGCACGTCCGTTGTTATTGTGGCTTGGCTGACAGAAGAGAACTGGGGGTGAGGGTTCTTATCCACAGAAAATAGCTGGTAACATAGAGTAATACTATAGCAAAAATGAAAGGGTGGTAGGTATCGTAATTAAACTTAATAAAAGATACAAGATGAAAGTGATACAGGCCTATGCTCCTACATTCAGCGATGATGACGTATTAGTTGAAAGCCTCGATGAAGACGTAGAATCGGCAATGGGTAAGGTAAAAAATCATAGCATATCGTCCCAAGTGACGAAGAATCTCATTAAGAAACGACAAAGCATGAAAGCCTCAAACACAATGGACAAAACAGAACTAGCAGAGCTTTCGAAGTTGATTATTAAGCGTAAGGTATCCGATGTGAGAAGGTATAACATGAAGAGAATTGAACATGCTCTAATGAACGGAGGAAGCGTCAAAGCGGGGAAGAAGAAACTTGGGATAGGCAAAAATCATATGCGTAAACTAAAGGATAAGGAAATCAAAGTAGCTACCAATACGAACAGAATAGTTAAAGTAGCGAAGGAGTTTCACAGAAATCTGTGCAGTAGCCGGGACAACCACGAACACATAGCCTATAGCCGTACCCCAGATGACAGCTTACCAGTAATGACAGAAGTCAAGAAAGCCTTGGAGGGTATGCAAAGAGGAAAACCTGCTGGTGATGATCAGATAACATCAAATCTGCTGATAGACGGGGGACAGATTGTGTTAGAAAAGCTGGCCACCCTGTTTACGAAGTGGCTCCTGGCGGGGAGGGAACCAGAATCTTGGAAGAATGCTAACATCATCTTAATTGATAAGAAAGGACATGACAAGGACTGCAAGAATTACAGGCCGATCAGCTTTCTTTTCGTCGTATGCAAGTTATTTACAAAGGTAATTGCTAACAGAATTAAGATAACGTTAGAATTCAATCAACCAAAGGATCAAGGAGAGTTTTGTACAGGCTACTGAACAATGGACCACATTCCTACTATCAATCAGGTGATAGAAAAACACTTAGTACACACGCAACCACTATACATGGCCTTTGTGGATTGCGAGAAGGCATTTGATTCAGCAGAGATGTCAGCAGTCATGCAGACACTACGGAATCAGGGCTTCGACGAAGCATATGTAAACATCTTGGAAGATATCTACAGTGAATTAACTGCCACCTTAGTGCTCCATAAATAAAGCGACAGAATACCAATAGAGAAGGGTGTAAGACAAGACGATACAATCACCCCAATGCAGTTTACCGCGTGCTTACAGGAGCTCTTCAGAGGCCAAGAATGGGAATAGTTAGGGAGTTAGGAAGAGCTAATGGAGAATTCCTTAGTAACTTGCGCTTCGCCGATAGCAATGCATTGCTTATTAACTCAGGGGACGAAATGCAATTCATGTTTACTGAATTAGACAAGGAGAGCAAAAAGGTAGGTCTTAAAATTAATCTGCAGAAAACGAAAGATATCTACAACAACATCGGAAGAGAACAGCACTTCCAGATAGGTAGCAGTGCACTTGAAGTTGTAAAAGAGCACGCCTACTTAGGTAGTGACCGTAGAGCTGAACCACCAGGTTGAAGTAACTAGAAGAATAAGAAGGAGGTGAAGGATATTCGGCAAGCATTCTCAAATCGTGAATGGTATATAGTCTATCACTAACCCTCTAAAAGAAGGTATATAACAGCTGCATCTTACCGGTATTTAACTACGGAGCTGATACCTGGAGGATCACAAAAGGGTTCAACCTAAGTGGAGGACGACGCAGCGAGCAATGGAAAGGAAAATTATAGGTGTAACAATAAGGGACAAGAAGATAGCAAAATGTATATAAAAAAATGGGTGTTGAGGGCATCATAGTCGAAATTGAGAAGTGGTCATGGGCAGGACATCAAGCGCGAAGGCAAGATAACTGATAGTCACCAAGCATCACAGGCTGGATTTCAAGAGAGGGCAAGCGGGTGAAGGAGAGACAGAGAGTTAAGGGGCATATGGGATTAGGAAGCTTGCGGGTATAAAGTGGCGGCAGCAAGCACCGAATCGAATAGCGGAAACATGGGAGACGCCCTTGTCCTGTACTGGCCGTAGTCTGGCTGTTGTTGCTGATGATGATGATGGTCAGAGTTGTGCGTCCTTGATGCCAGAAAGTGTTTCGCAATTTGATGTCACATATTTATCGGAATTGATAAAGAAAAAAATTGTGGGAATCCTTAAGCTTCTCCTTAAGGCGTTGGACACGACAGCTATATCCTGTCCCTACGGCGTACATCAACTACTAATTGCATACTTTTTATTGTATGATGCTACTCGAGAAGTTTAAATTATGGATTACTGCAATGTAATCGATATATTTGAAAGTGTTTTGTGTCAGTGAAGCTTTCGAATATAGCTGAATTCTGTATAATAGATTGCTGAACCACGAACAATTATTCGTGTGAAATGTTTTCGAGTTTTCTGTGCTCCACTACATGGTCTATGGGGAATACGCGCAGTAACGTGCAAGCCTTTTGCAATGGGTAGCCATTTCAAAACCACGCAGTCGTTATCTTAATCACATGTCCTGATGTCCGATGGCAATGTACGCTTGTAGCACGCAATATTATTGTGATTATTACATGTTGTATCGTGAAACCTGTACACAGGGCACATGTGTTTGTAAGGCACGATAATTATTAAGGAGTTCGCCCCATAAGGGGCGAAGCTCCTTATGGCGTGGCTTGGGCGTCCCTCGTATGTAACCACCAGTGGCACATACCCGAAATAGGTATAACATTTGACCTCCAAGGTGGTGCCAGTGAGAGATTTCTTCTGTGCGTTGTTTAACAATAAAAAATAGTGCTCAATGTACTGTGGGGAGCAGGTGCGCCCAGCCTCCCTTTCCCTTTTGGGGCAGCGCACGCGCCTGGTTGCGGGGACCCCTTCCCCCACGGCCGGCGCGTGCGATTCCCCCCCCTTTCCCGGCGCCAGGAACAGGTTCCCCTCTCCCTCAGCGAGGAAAGGTACCATTCTCGTCAGGGAAAGGGAAATCGGGTCGGGGAACAAAACGAGCGGGCAAACGGGCGCTGGCTCTCTGACACCAGCGACCATCCCAGGAGGACGAACCCGCAACCCCTCCTGCGAGCCGAGGACGTCCACGACCGAGGTGTAAGCGTCAACACCTTTGTTATCTGTAGTATCTCCCCGCGACAGTGACGCGCGATTGCTAACGCTTAGCAATAAAGTGTTTGTTGTTGATCTGGCCAGTTGCCTTATTCGCCCGAACCCGTAGTAGTAGCTGCAATGAGGCAAGCTACGGTTGGGGGACGTTAACCGTGCACGGAACGACTGTGTGCGGCTGAAACATTAGCTATAGGCTTCTGCGTCAGCCGTACATAGGACGGTCCCCCAACATCTGGCGCCCAACGTAACGAATTTGGCAACGCGGCTAGTTCTGTGGACGCGAGCAAGTGCCAGGGCGCTCTTCCACACGTAGGATAATAGGCATGTCGGAATTCCAAGATTTGTCAATGTTGTCGGATGTCGCGTCGCAGAGTGGCGATCCTTTGGCTAACGCGGGGGTACTGTTAGGACTTTCCGACAGCGTAGAGCTTGGTCGTTTCACGCGGGATGATCAGGAGGGTGCAGAGACCGCGTTAGCAGAGAGTAGGCCTACGACGGAGAGCGGCCCGCATGGCGCTCCGGCATCTCGCGACGCGAACAGAGAGGCGCCGCCACAAGTTACGACACGCGCCTCAACTATAGGCGAGTCTTCGGGCAACAGTTTGCCCTCGAGCGAGGTACTCTTACAGAATGCGCTGTCAGTTATGCAAAGCCTCGCGAGCGCCCTGCAGAACACAGCGCAGGCCCCCGTGCAAAATGTGCGACCACGTGTCAAGGTAGACATTCCGACCTACACGGGTTACCACGACTGCAAGAGCGCCAACGAGTATCTCGACCGGTTGCTCCATTATCAGCAGGCGACGGGTCTTTCTGATGCCGAACTTCTCGAGCGCGTGGTCCCGGTGTCGCTCACGGAGCAAGCGGCTCGGTGGTTCCGACTAACCGGACATCGCGCCCGTACGGTAGAAGAGTTCCGCGAAAGCTTTCGCGGCGAATTCCTACCGGCTAATTATGAGTGGCGTTTGCGGAGGGAGTTGGAGCTGCGCACCCAGCATCCGGACGAATCCTTGCTGGAATACGTACGGGCGATGGACGAATTGTATCGTCTCGCGAACCCTCACGCCACCAACGCGGAAAAGGTCGAGCGTGTTACCCGACAGGCGCACCCGACTTTCGCGGCGCACTTCAGGGGATGCAGGTTCGCAGACCTCGAAGAGCTCGCCACCGAGGCGAAGCGCATACAAGGGGACATCCTCGCAGCGCGTTCGTATCGCCCCCCTCCGCCCGCCGCGCAGTCAATCGAGCCTCGCTGTGCATGGAACGGCGGCGCAGTGACTTCAGAAGCGTTTAGGGGTAACGCATCAGCATCGTACGCTGATGAGCACGTGTCACGCGGTTGGGAGCTGTCAAACCGCGCTTTAGACCCCTACGCTTACGCGCTCCGTACGGCACACGCCGCCCCTGCGCGTGACATTCCAAGGCAGGAGCACGTGGTTGACGCGAGGCCTAACGAGCGGCGCAGTCCAGAGCGAGGACCACCTGATCGAGGCGAGTTACGAGCGAACCGGCGTGGTGTCCGCGGTCCTTGCTATCGGTGCGGCGCGCCAGGGCACATCGCTCGCGAATGCGACCGCACGCCGGGTCAGGAGCAAACGCGCGGTTCGGGAAACGGACGGCGCCGCCGGTGATTCACATGGGACCCCGCGCGGCGATTAGTAATCCTACCGATGCGTTCGGATCACTTGCACCGTCGGTCTGTCGCGCAGGTGATGCCGTAGACTCGCCCGCGCCGCTAATCGAGTTAACGATAGCTCGGAAAAAGTTCGTAGCACTTTTGGATACTGGGGCAAGCGCTTCTTTATTCGGTGACGATGTGTTGCACCATCTCCGCGAGAACAACATCCGCTTGAGGCAAAGCAACACCATCTTCCGTCTAGCTACGGGCACAGCACAATCGAGCGGCGCGGCTAGGCTAGTGATCCGCTGGGACAGACGCGTGAGGCGACAACGTTTCGTGCATCTTCCAGGGCTGTCAATGTCTCTAATCCTGGGTCGAGACTTCCTCGCTAAGTCGGGTATTGTCATTGACATTGCAAACGGTGGTTACCGAGAGCGCGACGGAGACGCGCTGAAGCTTTTCTCGAAGGCCTCCGCATTGACAAAAGCATGCCAATCGCAGGGAGAGGCGCGAGTACGCGAGGAGGAAAGCGCGCCGAGAAAGCGAGTAAACGCCCCGCCGGAGCAATGTGCTGCGCTGCAGGAAAGGGCAGTGCACCCGCTTTTGGTACAGGCACAGAGCCTACTAGAGGGGGAACGAGCGCAGCTGTCGTCGCTGTTGTACGAATATGACGCGATGTTTACTGACTGTCCCGGCCGCACTACGCTGGTTAAGCATAGAATTGACACGGGTGATGCACGCCCTTGGAAATGCAATCCCCGACCAATCAGCTTAGCTAAGCGGAAAGCACTAGACGCCGCCTTGGACGAACTCATCGAAACAGGCGTAGTTGAGAGGTCAAACAGCCCATGGGGTTTCCCGGTAGTTCTAGTTCCAAAGAAAGATGATACGTATCGCCTTTGTGTAGACTACCGCAGGCTGAATGAAATTACGAAGAAGGACGCGTATCCTCTTCCCTCCATTTCATCGTTAGTATCCAATCTAGGCGGGGCGAAGTACTTCACAACGCTCGATGCTAGCCGCGGATATTTTCAGGTTGAGATGGACGAGCGGGATAAAGAGAAGTCAGCTTTCACGTGCCACAGAGGACTTTTCCAATTCAGGAGAATGTCGTTTGGCTTGGTGGGCGCTCCCGCTACGTATCAGAGGCTAATGGACCGTGTTTTGGGAGATGCAAAGTGGCAGCACGCACTCGCATATCTAGACGACATAGTGGTTTACTCGAAAACGTTCGAAGAGCACGTGCGCCACTTGAGAGACGTTCTAGAACGGCTGAGGTCTGCGGGCATCACTTTGAACCCAAACAAAGCTCAGATAGCGGCGACCCGAATAACATTATTGGGATTTACGCTTGACGAGGGTCGCATTTTGCCGGATAAGGGTAAGCTTGAAGCGATAGTGAGCTATCCATCGCCGAACAATGTCGGTGAGCTGAGGCGCTTTTTGGGGATGGTGAATTTTTATCGCCAATTCATTCCAGATTGCGCGGCAGTGCAGGCGCCTTTAACGAAGCTCTTGAGGAATGGTGAGCGTTGGGCTGGGAGCCAAGAGCAAGAGGCCGCACTGCGTCGCCTCACGAAGTTGCTGGCCAACACGGCTCAGCTGCAGCTACCCGATTTGAACAGGGAGTTTGTTATTCACACCGATGCAAGCGACCTGGGCTTAGGAGCAATTTTGCTTCAGGAGCATGGAGGTTCCCTCCGACCGATTGCGTTCGCGAGCCGTACGTTGACACCGGCGGAGAGGAACTACTCAGTAACCGAGAAAGAGTGTCTGGCGATAGTTTTTGCTCTCCGTAAGTTTGACTTTTACATAGACGGAGTTGCGTTTGTGATTGAAACGGACCACATGGCGCTCACGTGGTTGAGGCGTTTGAACGAACCAAGTGGCCGATTGGCGCGTTGGGCATTGTTGCTGCAGCGTTATGACTTCACCGTCCGCTACCGCAAGGGTAAGAACAATGCCGCGGCCGACGCACTATCGCGTGCTCCAGTTCGACACGAGGCAAGTCACGCGACTAATTCGGAACGAACTGAGAGCGAGACACTCGCGCTAACGCAAACAGCGGAGCAAACGTTAGTTCGAGCTAAGAGCGTGAACCACGTAGAGGCTGTCGTTAGCGCAGGGATTGTTTTCAGCAGAAGGGAGCTGTTAGAAGCTCAGCAGAAAGATCCATTTTGTCGAAAGGTGTTCGACGGGCTCCGGGAGCCGGGTGGTAGTGAGGCCACCGCGCACAAGGGGGCAGCTGGTATTGCTGTCGGTGCGGAGCGCTCGGCAACAGCTGGTAGTGCTGTGAGCGCGCTGGATTCATATCTGCTAGATTCTGACGGCGTCCTGCTGAGGTACATTCCATCCGACGATGACACAAGTGAGTCATTTAAAGTCGTGATACCGCGCGCGTTGAGAGGAGCGCTTCTTCGCTACTTTCATGACTCGTGCATTGGTGGGCATGCGAGCGGCCCTAAGACGTACGCTAAGTTGTGTCGCCTCGCTACCTGGCCAGGTATGAAGCGGGATGTGATTCGCTACGCCCGTTCATGTCGTGTGTGCCAAAGCGTCAAGCCGCGAGGAGGACGTCCGCCCGGCCTCATGCAACCGATTAACAGTCAGACTCCCTGGCAAATCGCAGCGTGTGACGTAATGGGCCCGTACCCCTCAACTCCTAGCAGAAATAAGTTCTTGCTGGTGATCACGGATCACTTCACTAAATGGGTAGAACTTTTTCCCCTTAGGAAGCTGACGGCTCGAGTGATTTTAGAGAAGTTGATGGAGGTTTTTTCCAGGTTCGGGTTCCCCGAGCAGTTGATTACAGACAACGCGTCTTATTTCACTGCGAAGGTGTTTGTTGACACGTGCGCCGCGTTGGGCATTAAGCACAAGAAAACAACCACCTACCATGCTCAGTCGAACCCCACGGAGCGAGTCAATCGCAACATCAAGCACATGCTTGTCGCGTTCTCTGAAAGACATAAGGACTGGGATACCTATCTTCCAGAGATCGGTTTTGCATTACGATCGACCGTAAACCGATCGACTGGGTATGCGCCTTCTTCTCTGAACTTGGGGAGAGAACTGCCGAATCCGATGGAGACCGTACTCGCGGACCGCAGTGGAGTGCCAGTGGCGACATCAGCACGCGCTGAATACGCAACGCAGCTGCGCGAGAAGCTAGCGGAAGCTTTACATAAAGCTCGACATAATCTCCGCACTGCTAGGGCACAGCAGAAGGCGCAGTATGACCGCACGCGTAGGAACGTACACTACGAAGTGGGCGATCTGGTGATGCGGCGCCATCATGTTCTCAGTAATGCTAGCAAACAGGTTGCTGCCTCGCTGGCACCGAAATGGTCCGGGCCGTACCGAGTGCGAGAGAAAGTTTCTTCGCTCGTTTATCGACTCGCGAACATGAAAGGCAAACCGAGCGGCGGACCGGTGCATGTATGTGACTTGAAACGCTACATAGCACGGGAGGCGCATGAGGACTACGGTCAGTCCCCCTCCAAGCCGCGCGCGGCGGGTGAGATGGTTCGACACCGGGTCAGGAGCCCAGAACCGCGCTACTTCCTGCGTAACAGTCGGAGGCAACTATGCACGGTAGGCCGCGTTTGATATGTTCGACGCGGGGTGCAAGGGTTAGCGCGCAACACATGTGCGATTGTTAACCTGTCGTTCTTTATCTGTATCACTCTCACCGAACAGATGGAGCGCCATTGGGAACAGCACCGCCGGAACAGCAAGGAGAGGAGACCACCTCCTTACGGCCAGCCCCCACCCCCACCAACGTCCACATGGCAGCCCTACCCCACTGCGGCCCGGCCGCGAACGCCGAGGCAGAGCCACTTGAGCCGCCGCCACCGAGGGGGTCCGCGCGCGCTGCCGCCTGGTCACCAACTCTCGGCTTCGCCGTCACCATCACGACCCGCCGGTTCACAGGGAACGAGACCAGGGTCCCAACGCGGCGAGCCGACCGCATCGCCTCACGGCCGCAACCACCGAGACGTGGCAACCTGGACCAGCCAGGATGGAGGCGACCCTCCGGTGTCTTACGTCTCCTCGAGGCCCTGGCGCCGGCAGGAAAGGGCCCGAGTTGGGGTCGCCCCAGCGCACCTGTATCGCCCTTTTCAGGGGCGCACGGTAGAGGACGCGGACCGGAGGGCTAACGGGGCTTGCCTTCCAGTGCCCGCAGGGACGCGGTTCTGCGAGTGCGGCGCCGTGGTGATCCATAACTCCCACGAATTGGGGAAATTACACCGGCACCGCACCCAGGCTACCCAACCATCCAGCCGCGAATCATCCCAGGAGCGCTCCGGCGCCGCGGTTCGGGCCATGCTGGCGCGGGCGGCCCAGGAGGCGGACTTCGCGCAGTGGCTGCTGAGAGTTGCCTCAGGCCACGCGTCCAGCGAGAGTCCGCCTGCGCCGCTATCAATAACGGCTACCGTAGAGCGGGGGGCGGCGGGGCCGGGAGAGACATTGGTGGCGGCTGCATTGACACCGGAGGTGGCGTCAATGACCTTGGAGGCGGGTGAGAGAGCGGTGGGGGCTCCGGCGGTGCCCGCGGCAGACACCGAACGGTCCGAGGGCATGGACGTAGACCAGGCCCTTCTGGCCTATCTAGAGGACGAATAAAACGAATTATTCCCTCTTTGCAGTCTCTGTCGTTCGGGGGCCTTCTTAAGGGGGGAGGAGATGTGGGGAGCAGGTGCGCCCAGCCTCCCTTTCCCTTTTGGGGCAGCGCACGCGCCTGGTTGCGGGGACCCCTTCCCCCACGGCCGGCGCGTGCGATTCCCCCCCCTTTCCCGGCGCCAGGAACAGGTTCCCCTCTCCCTCAGCGAGGAAAGGTACCATTCTCGTCAGGGAAAGGGAAATCGGGTCGGGGAACAAAACGAGCGGGCAAACGGGCGCTGGCTCTCTGACACCAGCGACCATCCCAGGAGGACGAACCCGCAACCCCTCCTGCGAGCCGAGGACGTCCACGACCGAGGTGTAAGCGTCAACACCTTTGTTATCTGTAGTATCTCCCCGCGACAGTGACGCGCGATTGCTAACGCTTAGCAATAAAGTGTTTGTTGTTGATCTGGCCAGTTGCCTTATTCGCCCGAACCCGTAGTAGTAGCTGCAATGAGGCAAGCTACGGTTGGGGGACGTTAACCGTGCACGGAACGACTGTGTGCGGCTGAAACATTAGCTATAGGCTTCTGCGTCAGCCGTACATAGGACGGTCCCCCAACAGTACATGCCAATGGCTGCTAATGGGGAATGAGAGACATGAGCATTCGGCTTTTAGTCAACGCGCACGCTGCGATCCCCATTAGCAGCCATTGGCATGTACATTGAGCACTATCGGACAAGAAAGGGATGCTACATTATACTCGCTGGGTGTAACCTCCTTAGCTTTAGAAAGGTTTAGCGAGCGTTGAGCCGCAGTGCCATGAATACAATGAACTTGTATATACCATGAATGAACTCAAGGTGGTTAAAAATGAGAAGTAGATACGAAGCGCAAGCCGTAAGAAAGTAAAAGCCGAATTCTCCTGTCTCTCATTTCTCATTAGCAGCCATTGGCATGTAAATTGAGCCCTATCTGACAGGGGAAAGGTTGCTACGTTATACTCGCTGGGCGTAACCTCCTTGGTTTTCGAAAGGTTTAGCGAGCGTTTGGTCGCAGTGCCATGAATACAGTGAACTAGAATATACCATGAACTCGAGGTGGTTAAAGGTGGGAAGTGGACCCAAAGCGCAGGCCGTAAGAAAGTGTGCGTGTGCCACCTCTCGTTTAGTCCTTGGAATGTCCGCTGGATGGCGGTGCTTCTATATGGGGAATATATGATAAAAAGATGCGCGATGGTGGGACTTGGAGTGTTGAATAGGTGAACGAACGGACACACAAACAGATGCATGGATGGACGCATGAACGGACGCAGGGGCGGATGCATGAAAGAACGCAGGGACGGGCGCACAAACAGACGCATGGACGGTCACACAGACGGACGCATGGACGGACGAATGCTTCGCCCCACTCTCCATCATTCACTCCGTGGATATGCTGCCATTTTTTTTACTGCTTTGCTAAGCAGAAGAAGTTAGTATCATATCCTTGCTACGCAAGCGGCCCAGGTTAGATCCTCACTTGGGGCCAGATTTTTTTAATACCTAATTCTATTTTCATCTTTCTCGATTTCTGAAAAAAAAATGGTGATTTTTTGGTAGCAATTAACGGCGCCGGCGCCGACACTGACGCAGACGCCGGAGTTTCCGCAAAAGAGCTCTTTAATGCTATCGATTCAAAAGCAATACAAAAGGCAGTGCATATAGAACGCAACCTAAAGAGATAGACCGACACGAAGGTTCGCTAAAATCACGAAATGATTTCTCCTTAACAATTCGGAAGAAAGGAAGCGAAAGTACAATAAAGATAAAGATCAATAAATATGCAATCAGTGTGAACACACTCACGGAATAATGTTCGTAAGCAGAGTGGCTAAGGTACTCGGCTGCTGACCCGCAGGTCACGGGATCGAATCCCGGCTGCGGCGACTGCATTTCCGATGGAGGCGGAAATGTTGTAGGCCCGTGTACTCAGATTTGGGTGCACGTTAAAGAACCCCAGGTGGTCGAAATTTCCGGAGCCCTCCACTAAGGCGTCTCTCGTAATCATATGGTGGTTTTGGGACGTTAAAACCCCACATATCATTCAATCGACACGTGTGCGAACTAATTCGAACTGTCGACAGCTTGACACTGGCAAGAAAAAAAAAAGAACTTCTGCGCAAGAGAATATAATGAAATCTTGAAAGCTTAGAATGAAATTTATTGCTTATTTATAGATAATTGTCTAGTATTGAGCACATGTAGAAAAAAGTGACAGCGTAAGCACAAAGCTGAAGCAATTAATGCCGTAGCAAGACATCGGACTGTTACACGAAGTGAGGCTAGGATATTTAGGAACCATATGCAAAATCTAGTGAACAGGATGGAATGTGCGTTGAGCTGCAGCGTTTCTTGCACGCGCAGCGGGACGTTCTTCATGTGTCTGGGCACGTATCCGAGCCCACCTTGCTTCTGCGCGACTGTAGCATTCCGTTGGAGCTGTTCCTCAGCTGTTCGTACAACACGCAGTAGCAACACGAAGGCCGAGCTACACACAGATTTTTTTTCGCCGGCGTTTGTCCGGCGTTTCCTTCCTTGGAGTAAGTCGACGTCAATGATACCTGTGATGGTAGCGAAAAACACAGTTCCAATGCACTTCACCAAAACACCTACCGCAGAAGATTGTTCCAGACACTGAGGTGTGGCCGTTGTTAAGTTTGGCCCGGCAATTCGTCTGGGCAGACGCCATTGTGCGTAAGCCGGTCTACTGGGGAGGCTCTCAAACCCTTCAGCGCATAGTCTGCCAGACGCTGTCGAAGATTTCGGCAATTACCCAGACCATGTGGCAAGCAAAGGCGAGTTCCTGACTTTCAACTATGGACTCTTTCGTTCGTCGTCCCTTCGAGCAGCAGCGATGACTGATGGCCTCGGCGACTCATCTGGCGATGGGGAAGCTGTTGTGACCGGCGCCAGAGCTGACAGGGGAGTGGCGCTCTTTTAATCCTCAATCACGTAGCCGACCGGTGGGCTGCCTATGCCCGCCAGGCATTGTCCCTGCTAACCTGAGGGTGAGACGTCGTGTCGCCACGACGCCGTTAACCGTTTGAGAGAGGACAACAAAGACAGCATCTTCCTTGGAAGAGACCGTGGCGGCCGCCGCAAATTGCCCCGCTAATTAAGCGAACAAATCGGCGGACCCTTTGATGTATACTGTCAGGAGCTTGGTACCTCTCGACTAGCGGCACACACACGATGAGGAAGAGCCCCGCTGGAGCCACCTTGCAGTGCAGTGATCACGACTCAATATTAGACGTTCACGTGGACTGTGCATGCTCGTCCCCCTCACCTGATGTGTGTGTGTGATTGGTGTTTCACTCAAAGAGGAGGAGCCCGACAGGGCTTAAAACGACGCCGCAGAGTGCTGGACGTCGCTCTGAACTATATAACGTTCAACCACCACGCTCGTGGTTTGGGAAACCCCTAAGCTTTCTTTGCTGTAAATATTTGTAAATAGTGCCATAAACCTGTTTGTTTTTCGTATTCTCTTCTTGTCAGCGTTCGTTTCCTCCACCCGGTTACACCACGCTACCACAAGAGACCGGGTAGTCCCCCATCCCCAACAACTGGTGGAGCGGTGGGATATCAGCAGCTAAATTCCTCCTTCAACCATAACACCGTCGACGTCGGAAGCAACTGGATGGCGGGTGAAGCTTGCTTGCTTGTTCCTTGATATATGGCTCCCACCCACCACGGGAAATGGCTAAAAAACTGGCGGTTAATATGAAGAAGTTTTTTAATACGTTTTAATTTTGGAAAGGGATGAGGTAGCAATCAATAGCCACGAGAACAAAGATTTTAGAGTAATCAGCGCGTGTTTGGCTAATACCAAAACAGCGCTGTGCTCCACAAACTACGAAGTGAGAAAACACAACAGGACAAAGCGCAAGGCCTATACTATTCCTTGTCCTTGTATTTTTTCCCGTTATTTGGAAGCAAGCGCAGCACTTATACAAAATTTTCGTTTTTGTGGATATTGTTGTCGCTCAATTTATGTTCAAGAAAGTACGGCAGTTATTATAGCCATTAAAGATGTCGGCGTCCCTTCTTTCTAGTTCTGCTGGTGGTTTCGAGGAAGCCACGACCATACCTTGCTCATAATAGCCGGGCTTGCAAGCAGGTCAGCGCAGGCGTGGAACGTTGAGAAGAGGCGTGGCAGATATGAGAGAAAACACACACACACGTCTCGGCATTAGGGCTTAATGTTTTTATCTCCTTTCTGATATATTTAGGTCTCGCGAAGCTTTCGTCACGTAACGGTGCTTCGCAACAAACAAGCTCCATTATTTTGCCTCTCTTTTGCGTAAGGCTACCATTCATTTGCGTTAAGGCAATGTGTTCTGCTGGTTCTCGAAGGAATAGCACCCATAATTTTGGAGGCCTGCTTGGCGGAGAGAACGTTGTACACATAACAAGGCGTTTGCAATATTCACTTTTTTCGCAGATGTAAAACGAAATAGCTAGCAAGTGACGAGATGACTTTTGAGAGGGAGCCCACATCAAAGGCCTACGCAGTGACAGCTGTTGTGCCTCTCTTTTCCAACCACAAAAGTACAGCGGTTCTAACTTAGCTAAACTTTTCGCACTTCATTTGTCCTACTCAGTGATGCACAATCATTACGGGCCACTGGCTAAGAGGGTTCACATTTCTATATAGAGGCTCATACCCGGTTCCACACTCTTAATGCTGTATGTTTTCTACCAAGGAAGAAAGGAACCAGAAGGGCAAATTAACTAGAAACGTGTCCGGTTTTCTGTGCTACACTGGCGGAATACTCTGAACGACAGCCGGAAACTGCACATGGAATGGAAGAGATGAGGAAAAAGCGGCATTAAAACCGAGCCTTCATTTCACCTTTTCAAGCAAAGCTGTGTTTAGAAAAAACTCCCAAGCATTTCCCCGAGGGTGAACATGGTTAAGTGCGAATACACGGGGTGATGCTATGAGGGGTATTTATTAATTCGCACTATTATATTTATTAATCACACTATGGTGCCTTTATGGTGCAATGGTTCCTGGGAATCGCAATTTGATCACACGGGGGAGTTTACGTTAACTCACTGGCGAATGCCAACGGATTTCAACTTTACTCCCCCTCACGACCCGCTCTCGACGGGAGACTGAGAGAGAAGGCGGGCGCGCGAGAGAGAGGGGTGCGCGCGCAGCTGCAGCGAGCGAGGAGAGCGGAGGAGCGAGCGAAGGGGGATATCAGCGCCGCGTCCGTGGCTTATTCGGTAGAGCGTCGCGCTGCGGCCCGCCAAGTCCTCTTTCTTTTAAAGATAGACAGAAGACTGCGGACGCCGCCGACGGCGGTGGATGGTTTAGGGTCGCTTATAAAGTGTATTCACACTTAAAAAGTAGTTAACGATTTTGAGTACTTTGTACCCCACTATGGGAGAGCGTAGAGCCGTACCGTGGGACTCACACCTGACGAGGCCTTGTCGACAAAAATTACGCCGTGAGCGCGTTCACGACGAGCTGAACGGATCACGAGCACGTGTGACGCGGCAGCACTCCATCGAACCACGCAAGGCTCGTGCGACCATGCCAATTGATACGAGTAACAGATTTCGACGGCGGAAGCATCTCACGCAAAAAAAAAAGATAGAAATAAACACGGCGCCGGTGAGCGTACAGAGAAAAGTGCAATCCTTGCAGATGCGCCGGTCCGGAGCGTTTTAAATGCGAAGCCTTTCTTAGCGAACTTCGGCGACTTTGCGTCTATCTATCTATCTATCTATCTATCTATCTATCTATCTATCTATCTATCTATCTATCCATCCATCCATCTATCTATCTATCTATCTATCTATCCGCCTACAACATTTAGCTCTCCTCCCCTTTTTGATAATGGTATCAATACCAAACTTGGTATGACATAACATGACTATATCAAAAACATATTTGACTAGTCAAAATATGAAAATCATGACATGGATGTCATGCATGCCATGATTTATATTTCATGGTCCTGCCTCTCTTGGGGTGGTTCCGTTCACATGGCATGTTGCAAAACTGGTATGCTGTGACATGATTGCATGGCGAACACAAGCGACAGACCCTAACATGAAAATCATGGCATACGTGCCATGTAACAACATGACTACATGCCAAGCTGATGATGCGCTCGCGGGCGTTTCGCTAGCGTCACATATACCAAATTTGGTATTACGGCACGTGAATGGATGACGAAGATATGTGACAGGTGCCAACATGATAATCATGAGATGCGTGTCATCTACCAACATGACTACATGCTACGCTCATGATGCGCTCGCAGCCGTTTCGCTAGCTTCACATGTACCAAACTTGGTAATACACGACGCGAACGGACGACATAGGTAAATGACACATACAAACATGATCATCACGCCATGCGTGTCATGTAAAAACATGACTACATGCCACACTCATGATGCGCTCGTGGCCGTTTCGCTAGCTTTACATATGCCATATTTGGTATTACGTGACGACAATGGATGACGAGGGTATGTGACTGGTGCAAACATGATAATCATGAGATGCGTGTCATGTGAGAACATGACTACATGCCACAGTGAAGGCGCCAATACATTTCGACGTGACGTGGTGCGCGTGCTCACCAGCGTTCGCTTCGTCGGGTCACGCCGGCGTTGCCACGCATGCGCGTTTGAGCGCGTCCAACGTCCTTCCATCACAAAGAGAGGGAGACGCAGTGTTATCTGTGTAACGCATCGGTGCGAAATGCAGCATGTCGCATTTCGCGCCGGTTGCCGTCGGGCCGCGCCGACGGACATTGGTCGCGCCGGTCGCGCCTGGTGTCAGACTATAGAATGCTCGCGTTTTGGTAACGTGGCGTCACTGTGCACAGCGTGCGCGCGCGTCAACGCTACATTGGAGTATATTGGGCCCTTCATGATGCGCTCGCGGCCGTTTTGCTAGCTCCACATGTACCAAATTCGGTGTTATGTGACGTCAATAGATGATGAAATATATGACTGGTGCAATAGATGACGAAATATATGACGAAGGTAAACGACACATCCAAACATGATAATCATGACACGGAAATCATGTACGGCATCATTTACCTCCACCTCGTAACGTTGTGCTGATTTTAAAGTGACATATCAACATTTTTCATTCGTGCTTCGCATATCATTGATTCCCACTGTACGTGGGATCTGCCAATGTTTTTCTTGCTCAATAATTTTTCCTAATAACTGATGTTCTCTCGATCGCGGGCTTGTCGGGGATGACCCGATTCCAATATGGCAATCTGACATTTTATCGAGGTCATTGTTGTGTGTAGCAGCTCAAGTATTGCGCTGGTAATGAATGAATTAATGAATTAATGAGTTGGATTGGATTGGATTGGATTGAATGGGATGGGATAGGATGGACGAACGAATGGATGGATGAAAAATTCGAGCGCGTGCCCAGTGGCTTTCCAGGACGACCCTTCCTTTTCTCCCTTGATTAAACGTTATCTTCTTCTACACTTCCCCACCTCCGAAGAGGGCGAGTGTCTTTATATCTTCTCGTTCAATTTACTAGTTCGAAGTTTCAAATGTACGATCGCTGGAACGCACGCAGGCTGGATCGCTATCCTGGGCGCTCTGCTTCTCCTGGTCCTTGCCGACCTGGACGACCTGGAATCGGTGATGGCTCGCGTCGAGTGGACCACGCTGGTGTTCTTCGCCGCGCTTTTCGTGGTGATGGAGGCGCTAGGCGAGTTGCAGCTCATCTACTTCATCGGCCAGCGCACGCAGGAGTGGATCGGCGCGCTGCAGCCGCAGTCGCAGCGGCCCGTGGCCATCCTCATCGTCATATGGGTGTCGGCGCTCGCTTCGTCGCTCATGGACAACATCCCTTTCACCACGGCCATGGTCAAGGTAGTGACGGGCCTGTCGGAAGGACCATCTCTCGTGTACGCGCTCGCGTGGGGAGCCTGCTTGGGCGGCAACGGCACGCTCATTGGCGCCTCGGCCAACGTGGTCTGCGCAGGAGTCGCCGAGCAACACGGCCACCGGTTCACCTTCTTCGACTTCTTCAGGTTGGTTTATGCAGATGCCGCGCGCTGTTATAACTACAGAAACTTACGGCGTCCCTTCTGTATTTGCCCAAGACAACTTCAAGTCGAAATCCGTCTCGATGTATTGATCCTCCTACGCCGCAATCCGAAAGCTTTCTGCACTTAACGTGCTTTTGCCTCCGTGATCGGCTCTCCTTTCACCAGGCGGTGACGTCATGTGAGCTCATGATGACGTCAATGGTGGCGATATCACGGGATCATGGTTTTACTTCACTCGGGTATTACGCCACCAACGCTCAATTTTCAAATTTCATGAGGCATCTAAGCCGTTCGCATTAAAGTAATTTACTTGGTTTTACATCCCAAAACTACGATATGGTCACGCCGTAGTAGAGGGCTCTGGAAATGTCGACCATCTGGTGCTCTTTAACGTGCTTCTAAATCTCAGCACATGGCACTCGAACACTTTGCCTCCACACAAATGCGGCCGAGCTAGGATTCCGCAACTATCGTGCCAGCAGTCGAGCGCCATAGCAAGTAGGCCATCGTGGCCGGTGCACGCAACTAGAAAACCTTGAAGGTTGTAGTGAGATCACTTGAATGTGACGAGGTACTCGGCTGCTGACCCGCAGGTCGCGGGTTCGAATCCCGGCTGCGGCGGCTGCATTTCCGATGGAGGCGGAAATGAAGGAGGCCCGTGTGCTCAGATTTGGGTGCACGTTAAAGAACCCCAGGTGGTCTAAATTTCCGGAGCCCTCCACTACAGCGTCTCTCATAATCATATGGTGGTTTTGGGACGTTAAACCCCACATATCAATCAATCACTTGAATGTGACGTAACACTTTCTGGTTATTTATTGCGTGAAGTGAGAAATTTATACCGGCTTGAACCGGCCACATGAGCGTATACAGGCAACTGGTGGTCACTTATGGTGACGGAATAGATGTCGAAGATTGGGAACGGCAGCCGAGCATGGATGGAAGCGAGTTAAATGGAGCGACGAAATTAAGATGCTCGCAAGGATGAACTAGAACCCGCCTGCACAAGTCATGCTAACCTGGAGATCATTGGCAGAGGCGTTCGTCCCACAGTGAACACTCGAAGATGCTACCTTTTAAATACTATTAAACTCACTAACTCACTCACTCACTCACTGAGACGCAGCATAATGTGTAACCTTCTGGAACGCGTGCTTGCGTAATATGTAGTACGTGTGGGATTGAAACTCTGTTATATAAAAGAGTAATTTCATACGTCATCAATTCATGGATTAGTGTACTATATGTAATTCACGAGCAGCACACAGGCCCCCTTCGGTTTTTTAAAAGCTTCTCGAGAAAAAGAGCAAGGATGTAGGACGTGAATGAGTAGAAATTTCGCAAGAATCGAGTGTTCTTCGTTTTACAACTCGACAGCTGACGCTCCCTGCCATTCGGTCCGCCACGATTAAGAAACAATGTTTTCATTTTCTGTCCAACTGTGACATCAGAGCTGCTCACGGTTGTGGAACAGAAATACCTGTTAAATCTAACGCTTCGAAGAAACTTGCGTAAATGAAACTGCACAAGTTTACCTATATGATCGTATACAAGTCATCTCTTTTATTTATTTTTTGCATGCCAGTTCACAGCGAATTTTAAGGTTATAAAAATGCTCCGAGGCTATAAAGAGTTCAGTTAAACATGCGAAATTTACCTGGCTAAAAGAAATGCAGGCATTCAAAAGATACGACGAAAGAAAAGGATGTTTTAGTACGTTATATCAAGATTACGTGTTTTGTTAAAATGTTTTGATTACAATGCAGGTATGCTGTCAATGCTCTAATATTAGGTCACAAGTATGGAGAAGATATTTAGGTCAGAACAACACCTGGTCGAGACAGCCGCGACGATATGGGTATCTTATCCCGTAACGAAGGGGGATGACTGACAAGAATGTTTTGTCAGCCATCTACTGTTGTCCCGACCAGAAAGTGCTTTATTAGCATTTTGCACGCATACATTTAGTTTTTACATAGCACAGCTTGTTGAGCGCATGAATCTTTTTTTTTAAAGCTCTCGTAGTCTCGCTCAATTGCGAATGCGCTTCGCCATGCGTAGTGGGAGAAAAAAAAAAGCCACATGCACAAGTACTTTTCTAACCTATACTGATAAGCATTGCTCGCCGCGGTGTTGTAGCACTTACAGTGTTCGGCTGCTGACCCGAAAGCCATGGACTCGGTTATGGCTGCGTCGGGTGCGTTTCTATCCGGGAGAAATAAGTGGTTTCGATGGAGGCGAAGTTCTGGATACCCGCGTACTTTGCGATGTCGATCCGTGTTAAAGGAAACCACATCCCCATTGAAAATCCTGGGTTGGTGGATGCTGGAATTGTTGGTGGATATGGTGGAAAGAATAGTGGACATGATGGAAATGTTAGCGGATACGGTGGAAACTGCAGTGGGCACAATGGCTGATGACGGCGAAAGTGGAAAAAAATGATGGCAGATGGTGGTGGTGGTGATGGCGAGCCAATGGTGGTGACGGTGGAAATTGCCGGCTGATGACGGATACGGTCAAACTTTAACGCATTCCTCCACTACGGCGTGCCCCATAATCACAGTTATGAAGCGTGAAACCCCAGATGTTATTCTTCATAACTGATAAGCATTGCAGTAATGGTGTGCGTCGTTTTTTTTTTCGCGGTCTCGTTCTTTGTTTCCGAGCAGAAGGGTCTTGTTTCCGACCAGAAATTTTATCACTCCGCCTCTTCTTTACCTAATGTGGGAGAACGAAGTATGGGGAGGGGTTGGAGTTAGAGGCTCGGAAACTTAGTAAAAAGATGGAGCTGGGCCGTCAGCAATCGATTTGTGCTAAACGCAGGATACGCATGACAGCAGCGCATTGCTATCCAGAAACGGGTGAAAGGGGGTTAATTTGCTCACCGAAATGTTTGCTTGTTTACGGACGGAGGGACACATAAAAACGCGCACAAAAAGGTGTCTTATCCCCTTTCCGCAATCCTAAAATTATCTCGGGCACACCACTGCTGCTTGTGCAGCAGCCATTCCCTTTGTTCTTCCTTTTGTTCCTATTCTTATTGATTTGGTTCCCCTGCGTAGCCTGGCAAGCAAACAAGCGACGCTTCGATACTCTTTCTTTATTATGTTCTCGAATACAGAAGCGTGTGCCGTTACCGCTGTATAGTTATCTTATTTATTAACAAGAAAGTGTTTTATGCCGGGGTTCCAAAAAACTTTCATCACGTATTTCTGTCACGGAAGTACGTCAGCAAAATAAACGCGACCAGACGGCAAACAAAAAAAAATGGCCCCGTATCTGCATTTTTCACTGCAAATGTCGTCGAAAGACGATAGTCTTGCGTCTGGAGAGAGTGAACAAAACGTTTATTTGATGTTCTCCGCAAAAAAATTGGTGAATTGTATTCTGGAGGCGCTGCCTTAGAGTGTCTCGATTCGTGCAGCGAAGGCGAACGAGCGCGTCGAGGCACGTTAAACACGAGCGCTATCTGGCAGTTATTTCCGATAACGAAGGAAGGCGTGCGTGCTCGTATTGGAGGTGATAAGGTGTAGAACTCAAAGAGGCGGGCAGGAGCACCACCATGTCGTCTTAGCAAAGCGTTGGAAACATTTGCCTTTTCGTGCAAGCGTTGCATGGTCAGCGCAGCGTGATAAACGCTATGATCTTTGGAATTACTTGTGTATGCCTTTTCTAGTATAAAGACATACATTGAAAATATTGACGTGTTGTTATGCGATGCATTATCATCGAGCGGTGCTATATTATCGAGCGGTGCTATATCAGCCAAACAGCAATAGACATTCTACTATTCAATATATCTAATAAAGCAATACAATGTGATGGAAACATAAAAGTATGCATAATAGAGAAGGAAGTCACAAAGTTCAAACTCTCAGGGAAACCCTCTGTTGGAACAAGTATAAATAACGGAAAATGAAGATTGACAACTAAGAAACTATTTCGATATGACAAACTAGCACATAAGTAAATACTTGTCAATGGATATACATACATGGTGAGCATACACACACATACATGAATACAAATATATTCGTACCAATGCGCATATAAATGCACAAATATAATCAGGTGGTTAGTAGAAATTGTTTTAGATGACGCCTGAAATATTGTAACGAAGTGCTTGATTTAATGATTGATGGAAGTGAATTCCGAGACGAAATTGCAGAAAACAACGCTGTCTCTTTACCGTAGTTATCGTTTACTTTTGGAAGTAGAAGGTTGCTATTTTCAGAAAACCATGTTATTATTAATGGGAAGATGCGTTAGGGGATGTCTGTCAGTGGGAATGTTACCTGTTTAGTTCTAAACACAAAGTTCGTGTCGAAAACTGGAGTTGATAGGTTGAATTTCGAGAGTGATAAAGAGGGGTGCAGCTGATGCTGCGTATGAACTATGAGTGATGATACGGATTGCTCTTTTCTGAAGCTGTCATATATCAATGCACTATAACCAACAAACTATATACTTCTTTGAAAACACGTTTCCATTTTTTGTTATATTGCTTCTTATGACGAAGGGATCAGCCATGTTTTTATTTTACCCTCAGGGTACAGCGCACATTTCGGAGAGATACCGTGGTTTAGTATTAAAGAAAAACGAGGAGCACGGAGCACATTTCATACAAATATAAAAAATGATAGAGGCGCAAATATTAATAATTTCATCGACTTACAAAAACCTACCTGCAATAAAGCAAAAGGTGAACAGTAATTTTACTTTTTATCAGGTGATGAAGGCAACCTGCAATATAGATCAGTTATTGAGCAAAACATAAATGAGGCAATTGGGTTATTATCGTTTTGAGAATATCCTAAAAGTTGAATGAAGCCAGTCATACTTGTTAACAACGCAGGCGGAGAATTCTATTTATTACAAGTTCTTGGGAGATATGACTGGTCGCAAGTGACTGTGTTGCAACGAGGGACTGTGAATTTTTGTTAATGACTCTTCGGCGAAGACGAACGAAGGCTGCTGGTTGTAATAATCAAGAATGAAGCTTTATAGTATGATAAAAGTATGTCAAAGAAATACTTGTATATTTCTTTCACGTGTATAATCTATATGTATGTATAAAACATATGTATATATAGTTATTATGTGACTATATGTCGAACAAGAACCTCTTTGTAAAGGCGCATACTCGCGAAACATTCATGTGTACTTCCTTTGACGACCTTGCCACGGGCGCAACGTTGAACAAAAAATGGCAGCATATCCACGGAGTGAATGATGGGGAGTGGGGCGAAACATTCGTCCGTCCATTCGTTCTTGCTTCCGTCCGTTCCTGCGTACGTCTGTGTAACCGTCCATGCGTCCATCCACCCGTCCGTGCGTACGTCTGTTCGTGCGTCCGTCCCTGCGTTCGTCCATGCATCCGCGCCTGCGTCCGTTCATGCATCCATCCATGCATCTGTCTGTGTGTCCGTTCGTCCATCTATTCAGCACTCCCAGTACCACCATCTCGCATCTTTTCATCATATATTCTCCATATAGAAGCACCGCCATCCAGCGGACATTTCAAGTACTAAACGGGAGGTGGCACATGCACACTTTCTTGCGGCTGGCGCTTCGGGTTTACTTCCCACCTTTAACCACCTCGAGTTCATGGTATATACTAGTTCACTGTATTCATGGCTATGCGGCCCAACGCTCGCTAAACCTTTCTAAAACCAAGGAGGTTACACCCAGCTAGTATAACGTAGCAACCCTTTCTTGTCAGATCGTGCTCAATGTACATGCCAATAGCTGCTAATGGGAATTGCCGCGTGCGCGTTACCTAAAGGCCGAATGCTCATGTCTCTCATTCCACTTTAGCAGCCATTAACATGTGCATTGAGCACTATCTTTTATTGTTCAACAACGCACAGAAGAAATCTCTCACCGGAACCACCTTGGAGGTCAAAATCGTAAGGACCGCTATTTCGGGTATGTGCCACTGGTGGTTACGTACTACGAGGGACGCACAAGCCATGCCATAAGGAGCTTCGCCCCTAAAAAATAACAGTAAATATTCATTTTTCGTAAGTTCATCACTTCAATTCCACAGTTATACATACACGGATATGTATCACACGTATCCAAAATGTGTGATACATAAGAATGCACTCTTGTTTGCTAAAGAATGCATGCTCGTTTGCTAAAGCCCGAAGCGTTGCGTCGGATAGTAGCGTTCATGCCTGCGCGTGTGATATGAGCGCAAGAATTCCTCACGACGCTGATGCGGTGCCGTATTTTTGCACACTCTGAGCGCGGAGCCGCTGCACGGAGGCGCGCTACCACATTCCTGAGGAAACTCGCAAAAATTAAAACCCTATTTACGCATTCCGCGTGCGTCGATGCCGACAGTTTAATCCTCCTTTCCCTTTTAACATTCCACATATACGAGCATCGACGTCATTTATTTATCGCATGTTGTTGTTGATATATATATATATATATATATATATATATATATATATATATATATATATATATATATATATATATATATATATATATATATATATATATATATATGCTCAAGTAAATGGAATGAACGAATGAAAAACAATGCCTTATTGCCAATACTTATTATGAATATTGTCAGGACACCAAAAACAATCAAGTGGAAATTTCTAGCGACGAAAGAAAGTTTCTACTGTGTGAAGGCAAAAAGCAACAAGCATCGTTTTCTGCTTGCCCGCTTCACTTCATCTATATATATATATATATATATATATATATATATATATATATATATATATATATATATATATATATATATATATATATATATATATATATATATTGTAATGAATCTGAATAACGGACGCTCTGCTACTACTGAAGAAGACGATGATGATCGGTGGCAGTAGTAGTAGCTCACGCACGCCGCTCGACGGTAGCCATACTTGCCTCTCAAAGCACCTTTCGCCAAGCTGCGTTGGAAGCTTCCGCGACGTACAACACCTAAATTTTGATATATATAGCTATTGTAGTGAAGAGGAATGCCCACTACTGCAGCGACATCGACACGTTGGCGCGAGCTAAGGCAGCCTGGTTGCTGCTGCGACGCTGCCCGTTTACTCGGCCTGCTCTTGCTGCGTCTGTACCGACGCTGCTACCGCTTTTGACCTTGCATTTACATTATATTTTGGTGGAGAGTGCTGCGGTCTTCCCCAGTCCTGGAACTGCGTAGCCGAAAGCTGCCGTCTGTCATGCCTGACGACGCTGTCTTCACACCCCCCGGGCTTCGCCACCCAGGGGCTGTCCCGATGCCCAGCTCTTGCGTTAACCCGACATCTTCAGCGAAACAGACGAGAAAGACGTTGGGGATTGGCTGGAATCCTACAAACGAGCCAACGCTACCAACAAATAGGATGATGCCATGAAACTGGGTACCGTGATGTTTTATTTAATGGATGTCGCCAAGCTTTAGTACAGAAACCACGAGACTAACATTCCTACTTGGACGACCTTCAAGACCTGCGTCACAGCTGTTTTTAGATGCCCTTGGGTACGCAAACTTTGCGCCGAACAACGGCTATGAAGCCGGTCCCAACAAACTGGTGAGACATTCACCGGCTACATCGAGGACATCCTCGACCTCTGCTGGTGCTTTGACCCAACGAGGCTGGAAACTGACAAGGTACGACACATTATGAAAGGCATTTCCGACGACGCCTTTCAAATGCTCCTCTCGAAAAACCCTGCCACTGTCTCGGAGCTCATCGAGCTATGTCAGAGTTTCGACGAGCTCCGACGACAGTGTCTTCTCACGCGACGTCCTAACGTCCCGTATGACACCCTTTCAAGCTTGACAACCACCTCTGACCCTCACTCGCTGCTATCGCAGATCAAGGGGTTTTTTAGTGCTGAGGTCGCTCGTCAGCTGTCACTGCTATCAACAGCCGGCCGACCACCATCACATCTGCCAGCAAACATTCGTGAGGTCATCCAGGAGCAAGTTTGCGTGGCACTGCCACCTGCCCGCATCAGCCCCTGTGGCTTGTGCCGAGGTGAAAGCACTTCTAAGCTATGCTGAGGTTGCCGGAAGGACACTTTTTCAGACTTTTAGGTCACTACCATCAGCCATGCCCTCTCCTTGGTTTGCTCAGCCAAGGCCCCTCATGAGTAGTGGACAATGGCGTACACCCGACAGTCGGTCGATATGCTTTGCCTGTGGGTTGCCTGGCCGCATAGCGCGATACTGCCATCGGCGTGTCCCTGCCTATCACCAGAACTACCACCAGAGCTTCGAACTTGTCCCTTATGTGCCACCACGCCTTTCGTTCGCAGGCTCTCAGCATCCTGACCAGATGTCATCGTACGCCGACCACTACCCTCTTGTTAACCGTCGCTCGCCATCACCTCGACGCCGCTTGCCATCACCGATGCGTCGACGTCCCTCATCGCCAGAGCGGGAAAACTAATTGCCGCAGTTCCAGAGGCAGGAACTGCGACATCCGCGAAAATACCAAGGCCTCCCTCTTCACTGACGAATGTACTGGACGTATATGTGGACCGCGTCGCTGCACTCGCTCTTTTCGACACTGGTGCCGCAGTTTCAGTGATCAATGCCAGACTCTGCCGCTTGCTTAAAAAAGTTATGACGCCACTAGCAAGTATATCACTTCGTACAGCAAGCGCAGAGCACGTCACGCCGGCCGCTGCCTGTACTGCTCGCATTGCGATTGACGGCCTTATCTATGTCGTTGAATTATTAGTGCTAGATTCTTGCTCCCATGACCTCATTTTGGGCTGGGACTTTCTCTCCGCTAATAAGGCCGTCATCGACTGCTCGCGCGCTGAGGTGGCATTTGAAGTGTTTAGCGACGCTACTTTACATGACGCTGTTGAAACCAGGAACAAGCTATCTGTTGCTGAAGACGTTATCATACCGCCGCACTCTTTTGCCCTTGCCATGGTGCCTTGCAGCGCGCTCGCCGAGTCAAGCGCCCTTTTAAGGCCATCTGCCGTTTTCGTTCGTCGCAAGTGCTTGCCGCTACCTTATGCCCTTTTGGAACTTCATGACGGTGTCAGCAGACTGCTCATCTCAAATCTGCTGTCATGTCCTGTAACACTACTTCGGGGCGAGTGCGTCGGGCGTGTTTACAGTCTCGACCCTTCTGCAATTATTGACATGCCGACTGGTTCTTTCGCCGAACACGAAGTCGCTGGATTGACCTGTGCCTCTTCGCCGCAGACTACTAGACCTGACATACTGAGCAGCTCCATCGCCGACACGTGAACCGTTTCGCAACGTGCTCAGCTTCTACGACTCCTGAACAAGTTCCGTTCTTCCTTTGACTGCCAGCATAGTCCCCTCGGCCGCACATCAGCTGTGTGTCACCGCATCGACACGGGCACCAATGCACCACTGCGTCAAAGACCCTATCGCGAGTCCGCGACAGAGCGCCAGGTTATCGGTGACCAAGTGGCTGAAATGCTAAATCGTGGCTTCATCCAGCCTTCGAATAGCCCCAGGGCATCTCCAGTCGTTCTCGTTAAGAAGAAGGACAGGTCAATTCGCTTCTGTGTTGACTACCGTCGTCTTAACGGAATAACTCGAAAGGACATTTACCTTTTACCAAGAATTGACGATGCCCTTGACAGCCTCCAAGGAGCAGAGTTATTCTCTTCTATTGACTTACGGAGCGGCTACTGGCAAGTCCCTATGGCGCCTGAAGATCAGCCTAAAAAGGCCTTTGTCACACCTGATGGCCTTTACGAATTCGATGTCATGCCTTTCGGTATTTACAACGCGCCCGCAACATTCGAGCGGATGATGGACAATCTTTTACGTGGCCTGAAGTGGAAACATGCCTGTGCTACTTAGATGACGTGGCTATACTTTCGCCAGATTTTCCCATGCATCTCCGCAGGCTAGATGAAGTAATGCACTGCCTAACTGACGCCAGCCTTCAGCTCAACCTGAAGCAATGCCGCTTCGGCGCAAGTCAGCTCACCATCCTCGGCCTTGTTGTCTCTAAAGAGGGTATTCTTCCTGACACCGTCAAGCTTCATACAGTTGCAGAGTTCCCTAAACCTTCATCTGTGAAGGATCTGCGCAGCTTCCTTGGCCTCTGCTCGTATTTCCGCCACTTTATTCGGAATTTTGCGATGATCACCGCCCCCTTGACTGAACTTTTATGGAATGACCCGAAAAGTTACGGTTGGTCACCCGCCTGTGATGATGCCTTCAAAAAGTTGCGCCACCTGTTAACCTCACCACCAATCTTGCGTCACTTCGACCCGACTGCGCCGATTGAGGTACACACCGATGCAAGCGGTGTTGAACTCGGCGCCGTGCTCGCGCAGCGCAAATCTGGATTCCAGTAATACGTGATCGCATACGCAAGCCGTACCCTCACCAAAGCGGAGAAGAATTATTCTGTAATAGAGAAGGAGTGTCTGGCAATCATTTTGGCTCAAGACAAATTTATACCGTACCTATATGGTAACCTTTTGACGTAGTCACTGGTCACCACGCACTTTGTTGGTTATCCACGTTGAAGGACCCCTCCGGCTGTTTAGCTCGCTGGGCTTTGCGGTTGCAAGAGTTTGACATGCGTATTGTCTACAAGTCTGGCCGACGTCACACTGATGCCGATGCCCTATCGCATTCACCTGTATCATCAGAAAGCTGTGCCTGTCTTTCGGCCGTGGACGAAACGGTTGCGTTTCCAGCAAACTGCGACATGGCGTCTGGGCAACGTAAGGATGACTAGATCAACGCTCTTCGGCGATTCCTTTCAGACCCGTTGACTTCTCCATATTCTCGGACATTGCGCCGTCAAGTGGTTCACTTTGAGATCCGCGATGACCTCCTTTATTGCAGGAATTACAAGTCTGATGGTCGAAAGTGGTTACTGGTCATACCTCGCCATCTTCGGGCTCCAATACGTTCAGCTTTCCACGCTGACCCTCAGTGTGCACATGCGGGCATCTTCAAAACATACGCTTGCCTTTCCTCCCGGTTTTATTGGCGAGGCATGTACACCTTTTTGCGCAAGTACATTCAGTCACCCTCTAGCTCCTAGAGGGTGACTGAATGGGTGACTGAGGAGAGGGTGACTGAGGAGCTAGAGGGTGTTAAATGGGATATAATAGGGCTCAGTGAGGTTAGGAGGACAGATGAGGCCTATACGGTGCTACAGAATGGGCACGTCCTTTGCTACAGGGGCTTGGCAGACAGAAGAGAACTGGGAGTGGGGTTCCTAATTCACAGAAACATGGCTGGCAACATAGAGGAATACTATAGCATTAATGAAAGAGTGGTAGGTATTGTAATTAAACTGAATAAAAGATACAAGATGAAGGTAGTACAGGCTTACGCGCCTACATCCAGCCATGATGACGCTTCAGTTGAAAGCTTCTATGAAGACGTGGAATCGGCAATGAGTAAGGTAAAAACACAGTATACTATAGTGATGGGCGACTTTAATGCAAAGGTAGGGAAGAAGCAGGCTGGAGACCAGGCAGTAGGAGATTATGGCATCGGCACTAGAAACGCCAGAGGAGAGCTACTAGTAGAATTCGCAGAACGCAATAATTTACGGATTTTGAATACCTTCTACCGAAAACGAAATAACCGCAAGTGGACATGGAGGAGCCCTAATGGCGAAATTAAGAACGAAATAGACTTTATAATGAGTGCACACCCTGGAATCGTGCAAGATGTGGAAGTGATTGGCAAGGTACGATGCAGTGACCATAGAATGGTACGGTCTCGAATTCGCCTAGACTTGAAGAAGGAACGGCAGAAACTGATACGCAAGAAGCCAATAAATCAGCTAGCACTGAGAGGGAAAGTACAGGAATTCAGAGTGTCGCTGCAGAACAGGTACTCGGCTCTTAGTGAGGAAACCAACCTTAGCGTAGATACAATGAATGATAATCTGACGAGTATCATTACGGAGTGTGCAGTGGAAGTTGGAGGCAGGGTAGTTAGACAGGACACTGGCAAGCTCTCCCAAGAAACGAAGAACCTAATTAAGAAGCGTCAAATCATGAAAGTGTCAAGTACAACAGACAAAATAGAACTGGCAGAGCTTTCGAAGTTGATTAATAGACGTAAAGTATGCGATGTAAGAAGGTATAACATGGAGAGAATTGAACACGCTCTAGAAAACGGAGGAAGTGTCAAAGCATTGAAGAGGAAACTTGGGATAGGCAAAAGTCGGATGTATGCACTAAGGGACAAAGAAGGCAAAATAACTACCAATATGGATAGGATAGTTAAAATAGCGGAGGAGTTTTACAGAGATCTGTACAGTAGCCGAGACAACCACGACCTTAATACTATAAGAATTAGCAGTAACCCAGATTACACCCCACCAGTAATGATAGAAGAAGTCAGAAAAGCTTTGGAGAGCATGCAAAGGGGCAAGGCTGCTGGTGAGGATCAGGTAACATCAGATTTGCTGAAAGATGGAGGACAGATTGTGTTAGAAAAACTGGCCACCCTGTTTACGAGGTGTCTCCTGACGGGAAGAGTACCAGAGTCTTGGAAGAACGCTAACATCATCTTAATACATAAGAAAGGAGATGACAAGGACTTGAAGAATTACAGGCCGATCAGCTTGCTCTCTGTAGTATATAAGCTATTTACAAAGGTAATTGCTAACAGAGTAAAGAAAACATTAGAATTCAATCAACCAAGGGAACAAGCAGGATTTCGAACAGGCTACTCAACAATTGACCACATTCATACTATCAATCAGGTAATAGAGAAATGCTCAGAGTATAACCAACCCCTATACATAGCCTTCATAGATTACGAGAAGGCGTTTGATTCAGTAGAAATATCAGCCGTCATGCAAACACTGCGGAATCAGGGCGTAGATGAAGTATATATAAACATTCTGGAAGACATCTACAGGGGATCAACTGCTACCATAGTGCTTCATAAAGAAAGCAACAGAATACCAATCAAGAAGGGTGTAAGGCAGGGGGACACAATTTCCCCAATGCTATTTACCGCGTGCTTACAGGAGGTTTTCAGAAGCCTAGAATGGGAACAGCTAGGGATAAGAGTCAATGGAGAATACCTTAGTAACCTGCGCTTCGCCGATGACATTGCATTGCTGAGTAACTCGGGGGACGAATTGCAACTTATGATTACGGAGTTAGACAAGGAGAGCAGAAAGGTGGGTCTTAAAATTAATCTGCAGAAAACGAAAGTAATGTACAACAACCTCGGCAAGGAGCAGCACTTCGAGATAGGTAATAGTGCACTTGAAGTTGTGAAAGACTATGTCTACTTAGGGCAGGTAATAACCGCAGAGCCGAACCACGAGATTGAAGTAACTAGAAGAATAAGAATGGGGTGGAGCACATTCGGCAAGCACTCTCAAATTATGACAGGTAGTTTGCCACTATCCCTCAAGAGGAAGGTATATAACAGCTGTATCTTGCCGGTACTTAGCTACGGAGCAGAAACCTGGAGACTTACAAAGAGGGTTCAGCTTAAATTGAGGACGACGCAGCGAGCAATGGAAAGAAAAATGGTAGGTGTAACCTTAAGAGACAAGAAGAGAGCAGAGTGGATTAGGGAACAAACGGGGGTTAAGGATATCATAGCTGAAATCAAGAAGAAGAAATGGACATGGGCAGGGCATGTAGCGCGTAGACAGGATAACCGCTGGTCATTAAGGGTAACTGACTGGATTCCCAGAGAAGGGAAGCGGGTTAGGGGGAGACAGAAGGTTAGGTGGGCAGATGAGATTAAGAAGTTTGCGGGTATAAATTGGCAGCAGCAAGCACAGGACCGGGTTAACTGGCGGAACATGGGAGAGGCCTTTGTCCTGCAGTGGACGTAGTCAGGCTGATGATGATGATGATGATGATGACATTCAGTCATTCCCACAGTGCCAACGACGGAAAGCTCTGCCTCATCATACCTCTGGTCCGATATAGCCAATCCCTAGCCCAGCCAGGCCTTTCGACCGCATTGGAATCGATCTGTACGGGCCTCTTCCATTCACGGCTTCCGGAAACCAACAGATCGTTGTCGCTGTCGACTGCTTGACGCGATACGCAGAAACAGCCGCTTTGCCTGCTGCCACAGCACGCGACGTATCATCTTTTCTTCTGCGCAACATCATTCTCCGTCACGGCGCACCGCGTGAACTTCTCAGCGACAGAGGCCGTGTGTTCCTCTCTGAAGCCGTCAACGCACTCCTTGCCGAATGCCGTATCATTTACCGGACTACCACCGCCTACCATCCCCAAATGAATGGCTTGACGGAAAGATTCAACCGTACCATTGGCGACATGATATCCAAGTAGGTTGCCTCAGAACACTCCGATTGGGACCTCATTCTGTCTTTTGTGACATACGTCTACAATACTGCTCCGCAGGCGACTACGGGCTTTTCGCCATTTTTCCTGTTATATGGCCGAGACCCTTCCACCACACTAGATACCATTCTGCCCTACCACCCCGAGTCTACGCCCATCTCTGAACCTGCCCGCCGCGCCGAGGAATGCCGTAAGCTCTCCCAGTCGTTCACAACCATCGACCCAATGGAGATGAAAATCTCGGCGTTAGATACCATTCTGCCCTACCACCCCGAGTCTACGCCCATCTCTGAAGATGCCCGCCGCGCCGAGGAATGCCGTAAGCTCTCCCAGTCGTTCACAACCATCGACCAATGGAAACGAAAATCTCAGCGTGACAATAACCACCAGTACCCTAACTTTGTTCCGGACACCCTTGTGTGGCTTTGGGTTCCATCTGTCCCTACAGGCCTTTCTTCGAAACTTGTTTCAAAATACCAGGGACCTTACCGCGTTGTCTCGCAGGCTTCACCTGTTAACTACATCATCGAACCCGTGACGCCATCCACAGACCAGCGCTTTCGGGGTCCTGAAACCGTTCACGTACAGCGGTTGAAACCATATTACGATCCGCGCGTACTCTGTTCTCCTTGAGTCACCAGGATGGCTCTTTTTCCGACGGGGGACGATATGTAGTGAAGAAGAATGCCCACTACTGCAGCGACACCGACACGTTGGCGCGAAGTGAGAGATGGGACTGTCTGGTTGCGGCTGCGATGACGCCCGTATATCTGTCTGGCCAGCTCTTGCTGCTTCTGTCCTGACGCTGCTACCACTTATCGCCTTGCATTTACATTATGATATATATATATATATATATATATATATATATATATATATATCTTGTGAGACGACGTCAGGTACGAAGGAGCGACCGTTTTATTGTCAACCCAGACGCGCGAGCCAGCAACCGAGCAAGCAGCGAGCCGCTACGATGATGATGATCACGGTGCTTTGTATGCGCAGGTGAAAGTGAAAATGATGAGCAACACAATCAGCGCTCACACTATTTCCCCCCTACACGAAAGCGGTCTGCAAGACGTTCATTTAGTAAGTGTATGAGCGCTGGATATAAGGTTTCAGGCGAGACACATGGACGATCTCGGTCCCGCGACGACGGCGATCAGAAGCCGAAGTAACCGGCGCGACGCGATAATTTACGGCCGATGTTCATTCAAGCACGGTGTAAGGACCCAGGTATCTGTGAATGAATTTTTCACAGAGGCCGGGTGTGCGAACAGGTGTCCAGAGGAGCACTTCGTCGCCTGGGTAGAATGACACAACTCGACGTGTCGCATCACAACGAACTTTTCGCTGGGCCTGAATGGTAGAGGTGTTGGCGCGGGCGATTGTGCGGCAGTGGTTGACACGGGCAGCGAATTCTTCCGGAAGGGACGCAGATGGGACAGAAGGCGTGGACAAAAAGCTGGTGTCTAGAACAAAAGATGGTGCACGGCCATACACAAGAAAAAACGGGCTGTAACTTGTAGTGCGTTGTATGGCAGTGTTATAGGCAAACGTGACGAAAGGTAGTATTGTGTCCCAGTTCTTGTGATCGGGTTGGACATACATAGAGATCATGTCTGACAAAGTTCTATGAAAACGCTCAGTAAGACCATTGGTTTGCGGATGATATGCCGAGGTGGTCTTATGGATTGTGTCAGAGGCCTGTAAAACTTCAGCGAGCACACGAGAAAGAAATGTCTTGCCACGGTCACTCAGGAGAACACGAGGGGCGCCGTGGCGCAGGATAATGGCACGCAGAACAAAGTCGGCTACTTCGCTGGCAGCTCCAGTAGGAAGAGCTGCCGTCTCAGCGTAGCGAGTAAGATGGTCTACGGCAGTAACAATCCAGCGGTGACCGGCGGCGGTAAGCGGAAGGGGTCCGTATAAGTCTATGCCGACGAACTCGAAGGGAGCGGATGGGCACGGGAGAGGCTGTAGAGGGCCGGCGGGAAGGGATGTCGAACGTTTTCGGTGCTGGCATGATGAACAGGAAGTGACGTACCTGGAAACACTAGTGGAGAGGCCAGGCCAGAAGCAGCGAGTCTTAATGCGATCGTAGGTTTTATGAAAACCCAAGTGGCCAGCCGTCGGGTCGTCATGAAAGGCTTCTAAGACTTGGAGTCGAAGTGAGCGAGGTATGACCGGGACCCATCGGCTACCGAGAGGATGGTAAGTTTGTCGAAGTAGCGTTCCGTCATGAAGTTTGAAACGCGTGAGTTGTCGTCGCAAGCGGCTGTTGGGAGCACGAGATGAGCCGGTGAGCCGATCGATGATTGTACGGCAGTATGTGTCTGCACGTTGGAGCGAGGTGAGGTCTGCGGATTGAAGGAAGTCATCCGGTGCAGTGGGCTCGATGGGACTAAGACTGGTCATCTGCGTGGTCTCTTGGCTGGGAGGTGCTGCGCAGCAGGTAGATGCGTCATGATTTTGCAACAGCGGACAGCGTGACAAAGCGTCGGCATCTTGGTGTTTGCGGCCCGACCGGTATGTGACACTGTAGTCATACTCCTGCAGTCGGAGCACCCAACGACCGAGGCGTCCTGACAAGTTTTTTAATGATGACAACCAACAGAGCGCATGATGATCCGTGACGATCGTGAAGCGGCGGCCATACAAATAGGGGCGAAATTTTTGCACGGACCATACGATAGCGAGACATTCCTGTTCAGTGATGCTGTAATTGCGTTCCGCTGGGGAGAGAGTACGGCTCGCGTAAGCCACGACTTGCTCTTGTGAAGCCTGGTCACGCTGCAGCAGAACAGCGCCGATTCCGTGCCCACTTGCGTCAGTGTGTAATATAGTAGGGGCTGTGGGATCAAAATGGCGAAGAACTGGCCCTGACGTGAGGCATCGCTTCAGGGTCTGGAAAGCAGCTTCACAGTCATCTGTCCAAAGAAATGATGCACTTGTGGTCAGGAGTTTGTGAAGAGGAGCCGCGATAGTGGCAAAATCACGGACAAAACGGCGGAAGTAAGAGGCTAAGCCGAGGAAGCTGCGAAGGTCTTTGAGCGTGGTGGGCTTAGGAAAGTGCAGCACAGCGGCCACTTTGTCGGGATCAGGTTCGATGCCAAGCTTGCTGACAACGTGGCCTAACACTTTGATGCTGCGGCTCGCAAACCGACACTTCTTGGTATTTAGCTGGAGACCGGCTTTGGCTAGACATGTGAGCACCTCGTCTAGACGTTCTAGGTGTTGCGAGAAGCTGGATGAAAAGATGACGATGTCATCCAGGTAACAAAGACAGGTCTTCCATTTTAGGCCACGCAGCACCGTATCGATCATCCGCTCAAATGTGGCTGGGGCATTGCAGAGCCCAAAAGGCATCACATTGAATTCGAAGAGACCATCAGGAGTAGCAAACGCTGTCTTCTCTTTATCAGACTCATGCATCGGGATCTGCCAATACCCAGATCGTAGGTCGAGACTTGAGAAATATTCTGCACCCTGTAAGGTGTCAAGTGCATCGTCAATTCGAGGCATAGGATATACATCCTTGCGCGTAATTTTGTTTAGTGCCCTGTAATCAACGCAAAATCGCACTGATCCGTCCCTTTTCTTAACTAGGACAACAGGAGAAGACCAAGGGCTTGTGGAAGGTCTGATAACGTTGCGTGCGAGCATGTCATTGACTTGTTCCTCGATGACCTTGCGTTCTGAAGACGACACGCGGTAAGGGCGACGGCGGATAATACGAGAACCGTCTGTGGCGATGTGATGAGAGGTCACCGTAGTTTGACCTAAGCCATCCGAACAAACGTCAAAACAAGTCTTGTGTTTTGTTAAAAGGGCCATTAAGTCATTAGTTTGCGTTGGAGTGAGATATGGACTCAAAGTGGCTTTAAGCGCATTAGATGAGCCTCCTGGTGGCGTACACTTAGCGACTGACGGCGGAGACGATACAGTGACGACACATACCGGTGCTATGTCGATAAGGCTGGCAACAGTGGACCCCTCTGGCAGTAGTTGTGGCTCTGTTGTCGTGTTGTAGGCGGTGAGACTGGCATGACCACGCGAAAACCGCACTAGACAACATGCGATGGCGATTCCTCGGAAAATGCAGCGCTGATCGGGGACAACCACTGCGTCACCGTCAATGGTATCGCTGGATCTAATGGTGAGGATACGTTCTTGGGCCGGGGGCAGCACAAAGTCTGCAGCTGCAACAAGGTGAGGCGACGAAAAATCGTAAGCACTAGAATTTTCAGTGTCCGTAATGCGAATAACGGGCGGACCACACGAAATGACAGCGGAAGCGGCTGACAGGAAGTCCCAGCCCAATATAATCGGATGAGCACATGAAGAAAGCACAGCCAATTGTATATGGTGACGAATTCCGTCGATCAGAACACGAACAGTGCATTGTCCAATAGGGTAAATTCTATTTTCATTAGCACCACATAACACCGGACCAACATATGGAGTTTGCACTTTTCGTAGACGATGACATAGTTCGCGATCAATGACCGAAATGGCTGCTCCAGTGTCCACGAGTGCGTCAACCGAAATGCCTTCTACACAAACAGTTAGTAAATTTGCAGGGCGCGCAGGAGGAATTGGGACAATTCGACGACAGGCAGTTTCTCCTCCAAAAACTGCAGCTGCTAGTTTTCCGAGTGGCTGTCGAGGGGCATCAGGGCAGAACGTAAAGGCGAAGTAGTACGGCGGAAGGGCGATGGTGAACGACGGCGGGGTGAGCGGGAAGAACGAGGTTCACCGTGGGACAAAGGAGGCGAAGGCGAACGTCGTGACGAGGGAATGTAGGTTCCTGGAACGTAGGGGTCAGACCTCGCAGCCCGGTCACTCTCGTACGAAGAATAACCTCGTCGTTCATCTTGCTGGCGCCGACGGCAAAAGCGGGAGATATGTCCTCTTATGCCACAGTAGTAACAGACGGGGCGCGTAGGGCGCCAGGCAGGGAAGTGTGGTTGTGGTGGTGCCTTGGCTGCCATCGCAGCCAAATGGTCGTATACGACGTCCGTAGTTACAGGTGGAGTAGGTGGAGGAGGCCGTGACACGACTTCGGCATACGTAGGCACATGTAAGGGCACAGGAGGCGGGGCACGTGCGACGCTCGTCATCGACGCCAATTCGTCCTTTATAATTTCCCGCAGGTTAGGAGGGGGTGAGCGGGCAGGTGAAGTCGGTGCGCTGGCAGGAACAAGGCTGTGAAGTTCCTCTCTCACTATGGTGCGAATTAGAGCTCGCAGCTCATGCTCGCCAGTAAGACGAGTGTCATAGGAGGCGTGTGGAAGGCGCATTGAGTAAAGTGCGTCCAGGCGCTGGCAGGTGGTAATAATGTCCTGAACTGTTGTCGGGCTCTGCATGACAAGAGCATTAAAGGCGACGGAGTTGATGCCTTTCATTACTTGCCGAATACGATCGGCCTCCGGCATGTCCTTTTGGGCGCGGCGGCAGAGGGCCAGAACGTCTTCAATGTACGATGTGTACGATTCGTCAGGCCCCTGGATGCGGGTAGCGAGCTTCTGTTTAGCTACCTCAGAGCGTCCTGTAGAAGTGCCGAATATTTGACGCAGCTGCACCGTGAATGCTGACCAATCAGGAAAGTCGTGTTCGTGGTTATGATACCACGTCTTAGCAACCTCCTTCAGATAAAAGGGTACATAGCGCAGCTTATGTGCCTCATCCCAGTAATTGCAAGCACTGGTACGGTCGTAACTGTCCAGCCATTCTTCTACGTCCTCACCGCGAAGGCCAGAAAACACTGGAGGGTCTCGTTGCGAGGTACTCACGGTGTGGTGAGGCCCAGCAGGCTGAGCGGGTGGTGCGAAGAAGGCGGTAGGGGGTGGGTCGTTTTGTGCCATCACTGTTGGCAAGCACAGCCGTCGACCTGATCGGAGCTCCAGGGGTGACCGGTAGTGCACGAGGACTTGGGAATCACAGCACGCTCCACCACTTGTGAGACGACGTCAGGTACGAAGGAGCGACCGTTTTATTGTCAACCCAGACGCGCGAGCCAGCAACCGAGCAAGCAGCGAGCCGCTACGATGATGATGATCACGGTGCTTTGTATGCGCAGGTGAAAGTGAAAATGATGAGCAACACAATCAGCGCTCACAATATATATATATATATATACATAACGGGGGTCTCGTACTGGCAGACTTGGTGCCTTTAGGTTGTATACGGGGGACTATTGGTCAGCTGCCAGTTAGTAATAAGCTCACGTGCTACGTGACGCCAAACTGGCTCATAAAGAGTGTGCCACACTCTCCGATGGCTACTAGTGGCGCTGACTGACACTCCACCGTTTAAATTGACGTAGATACCCAGTAAAGTGGCTGGGGGGATGGCTGTCGTGGTAGCTCAAGTGGTAGAGCATCGAACGCTTTATTCGAAGGTCGCAGGTTCGGATCCTGCCCACGGCAAGTTATCTTTTCACCCACTTTTCTTTCTTCTCATTTACATTACAATTGGCCTAATAACTTCCCCTATACCTTCCTTGGCATTATTGTCTGTTAGATCTCGTTAATATTGTGTAAAACACGAAAAACGAGCCCTTAAGTATACACTTGTCTCCCTTATTCATTAACGGGGGTCTCGTACTGGCAGACTTGGTGCCTTTAGGTTATATACGGGGGACTATTGGTCAGCTGCCAGTTAGTAATAAGTTCACATGCTACGTGACGCCAAACTGGCTCATAAAGAGTGTGCCACACTCTCCGCCATGGTTACTAGTGGCGCTGACTGACACTCCCCCGTTTAAATTGACGTAGATACCCAATAAAGTGGCAGGGGGATGGCTGTCGTGGTAGCTCAAGTGGTAGAGCATCGAACGCGTTATTCGAAGGCCGCAGGTTCGGATCCTGCCCACGGCAAGTTATCTTTTCACCCACTTTTCTTTCTTCTCATTTACATTTCAATTGGCCTACTAACTTCCCCTATACCTTCCTTGGCATTATGGTCTGTTAGATCTCGTTAATATTGTGTAAAACACGAAAAACGAGCCCTTAAGTATACACTTGTCTCCCTTATTCATTAACGGGGGTCTCGTACTGGCAGACTTGGTGCCTTTAGGTTATATACGGGGGACTATTGGTCAGCTGCCAGTTAGTAATAAGTTCACATGCTACGTGACGCCAAACTGGCTCATAAAGAGTGTGCCACACTCTCCGCCATGGTTACTAGTGGCGCTGACTGACACTCCCCCGTTTAAATTGACGTATACATACCCAATAAAGTGGCAGGGGGGATGGCTGTCGTGGTAGCTCAAGTGGTAGAGCATCGAACGCGTTATTCGAAGGCCGCAGGTTCGGATCCTGCCCACGGCAAGTTATCTTTTCACCCACTTTTCTTTCTTCTCATTTACATTTCAATTGGCCTACTAACTTCCCCTATACCTTCCTTGGCATTATGGTCTGTTAGATCTCGTTAATATTGTGTAAAACATGAAAAACGAGCCCTTAAGTATACACTTGTCTCCCTTATTCATTAACGGGGGTCTCGTACTGGCAGACTTGGTGCCTTTAGGTTATATACGGGGGACTATTGGTCAGCTGCCAGTTAGTAATAAGTTCACATGCTACGTGACGCCAAACTGGCTCATAAAGAGTGTGCCACACTCTCCGCCATGGTTACTAGTGGCGCTGACTGACACTCCCCCGTTTAAATTGACGTAGATACCCAATAAAGTGGCAGGGGGGATGGCTGTCGTGGTAGCTCAAGTGGTAGAGCATCGAACGCGTTATTCTAAGGCCGCAGGTTCGGATCCTGCCCACGGCAAGTTATCTTTTCACCCACTTTTCTTTCTTCTCATTTACATTTCAATTGGCCTACTAACTTCCCCTATACCTTCCTTGGCATTATGGTCTGTTAGATCTCGTTAATATTGTGTAAAACATGAAAAACGAGCCCTTAAGTATACACTTGTTTCCCTTATATATATATATATATATATATATATATATATATATATATATATATATATATATATATATATATATATATATATATATATATATATATTATATATATATATATATATATATATATGCGCTACTACTTATTATGCGCCTGATCACGTAGATGCCACATCTCTGTCTCAATCTGTTTTAACTTTTAGCCGATTTGATATGTTTTGATTGTCGTTTCTAAGCGTTGTTAAACAACGTGCAACCCTCAAAGACATTCCCCAATAATTGCCGCAACCTGTCATTTTATTGAAGAAGTCCTACGGAGTTCTCACGGGGCAATCTTCGCTCGAAATTTGACGACCCACTTTGCTCTCGAAACCGCACCCCTAATTATTGGGCTAAAGCAGCTGTAGCGTCCGCGCCCCTTGGTTAGTGCCTCTGGATTGACGTCGATTTGACCTTGAGGGTTTGTTTTTTTATTGTTTCCTTCAATTTCTTCTCGATGAGCACGTTAATGAAACGGTCCAGTTTATTTTACTTGTGTTCATCATTGGCAGATGGAGCGGCCGGCTTTCTGTGCAATTAGAATACACGGCCTGATCTGTAGCCGATTCCCACCTGCGGACCTCGTCATTGCTGTTGTTGCCGCTGTTTCTATTTGTATACATGAAGAAAGTGTTCAGTTTCCACATGTGGCGCAAGGCTGGATTCATGAGTGGAGCCAGAATTTGACTCAGTTTTGCTCGAGCTTTAGCTTGGCTAGAGATGCTAAGTTTTTGCCAGTAATTTTGAGTGTAACTAGATTTGGGTGGAATGGGTTGAATATGTCACCTGACTGCCTGTTCCGGAATGTTGTGATTTTAGTGAAGTGACTAGCTCTTGCGGGGTTTACGGCAGGAACGTGTAATTTGGACTATCCATATCACGATGTTGCGTGATTTTAGTCGCTCGACTAGACATGTGATTTCTAATCACGAGACTAGATGCGATGATTCGTGATGTTACGTAATTTTAGTCACGTCACTAGCTGTTACGTAGTTTACGGCAGGAACATGTCACTTGATTGGCTACATCACGATGTTCGGGAATTTCAGCAACGTGACTAGACATTGTGTGGTTTCTAATTATAGGACTACAGAAGTTACGCAGTTTTAGTCACGTGACTAGATGTTACGTCATGGTTAGTCTTGTAGGCCCTATCCCTATTCCTTTCCTGTCCTCACGGGAGGCCACTCTTCGGGCCACTGGCTTGGACGACCAGCTGAGTCTGGTGGACTGGGCTTGCCTAGAGATGTCGGCCAGGGGGCTTCCAGGCGTCTAGGCGCCCAACCACATTTATAATGAGCTTAGGGCGCGAAAAAAACATGACAGAAAGCAAGCGCCATAAGCTCGAGTCAACCAACTCGTCCAACAAGTTACTGCGCTGAACCTCATTTGCTTTGATTTTTTAAAATAAGTTTGTATCCATCCACCCACCCCCAGTATAACAAAAATATGAAAGGGGCACTGGCAGGAATTTTGGCATCTCGTTTTTTTTTTACACGAAAGTCTTTTATGCCGTGTTCTACCACAACTCCGCTGACTATTTTCATCACGGATATGACGTTCTAAAATGTGTAAATAATGAAAAAAAAACAAGAAAAACTTTTGTAGGTGTCGAACCAACGACTTCTCACTACACAGCGCGCGATGAAAATTACTAGGCCACAAAGCGTGCGTGATCAGCTTGTTAACGCTATTTATATACGGCATGTACCATTGGCAATCTTCAGAGCTCGGCAAGTTCAGCGTGATTTCGTCATCAGTAGCGAGATGGCGCCAGGGGTGCACGTTGGGCGCCCGCGCTCTAAAGGCCATTGCGCTGCTCCTCCCTCTGCGCTGCAATGCGTGCGAGCCTCCGCATGGTGGGGTCAGAGAGCGTATATATATATTTTTTGGCATTTTCGCTCAGTCGTGCGTGCACTTATCTAAGGATTTCGGCGTTTGTACCTCTAGTGCATCCACCGCAAGTTTCCTTTGAAGTTCACTTCGCTCGCAGCCACGGCCGCGTAAGGAGCGCGCTGCTCGCACACGAAGTAATAATTGTGGCAGTTGTTCGCGCTCGGGCTGTGTATGCTTAGCCGTTCGTTTCGTGCGTCTTCCTTCGTGTTTGAGCAGCGTGCTTCAAGTGCCGAGCTGGCATAGCTGTTTGTCCACACTCGTCCTGCGTATGCTCATTGCTTACGTGCTTCCTGTTTGAGGAGCGCGCTGCAAGTTTCGAGCTACCTGCCGTTCTTCGCAAGACATTGCGATTTGTTGCTGTAGCATTCATTCCTTCGCCCTAGTGGTGACACAATGCCCAATAAACGCTAAACTACCCCGTGAAGACTCGTTTCACTTTCGTGTTATACCGATTCATAAAAGGATGAATAAGCCTCGTCTTTTTCTATTTTTTTATGCGATTGGCTGCTGGTAGCTTATTAGTCGGGACCTGGCACATCGTTTGCTGCAGCGCGCGACAGATAATTATTTATGGTAGCCTCATTACTGACCATTACCGACCTAAGATATGGTTTGAGACAAGGTTTGATACAGCTGGTAGCGAATTCTCCATAAAAAATGGCAGCTGGTTAGCTGCTCATGGGGCTTAGCGCTATCTCTCTGAGGAGGGAACACTTCCGGTAAACAAAAAAATAAAGCGGATGTGACGCATAGTTGTTAAACAAGTGATGTCACTTCGCATGCACGAACGTGAATTTTTGATCTCAAATTACTTTTTATAGGCCCCTGATCGATAAGGGCTCGTGCCAAGAC
Source organism: Rhipicephalus microplus (assembly GCF_043290135.1). NCBI lineage: Eukaryota > Metazoa > Arthropoda > Arachnida > Ixodida > Ixodidae > Rhipicephalus > Rhipicephalus microplus. The sequence goes on from NC_134701.1 coordinate 259,908,726, forward strand.
GATCGTCGGTGAGACTTCCACTAGAGCGCTTCAAGTCAACGCCAGCTAATCTAATGCCGATTCATGACTAGATAGTGATGTTTAAGTGGACTACCGTTCAATTTACCTTGGTTTTACAAGGAAACTTCTTCGAACTTTTATTCGGCGTTCATGGCATCTTCTGCAGATGGATTAAAGAAACCAACATCGTATTCATGTCATATCTGCAGCGTTGCTTATTCGCTTCACACATACACATATGCAAAATACTTGTGTTCTTCAGTTTCAACAGGAAGAAATGACGCCTAGTCACGCCAAAGTTATCACATTTCACTCTTTTTCAATGGTCACAATAACTCAAATTTATTACACTGCATACAATTATAATGAGCACAAAAAAATCTGCGGACACTACTTACGTTCTTTTTTTTTTGCATTATGCTCTGATAAATTACCGTTACGTATCCGAGTGCAGACATGCGAATTGTAGCGTCGTAGATAACTTGGCGATCTGCTCACTGATAACGCGAAGGAGGCACTACATGCTCAAGAAGGAAACCGGTCTGCAGGAATAATGACGGATCGAAGCCTAGTGAGCACTGTATTCCGAACCATTACTCTTGTTTCTTATCTGGAAAACATGTGTCACCAGGCATACGTTTATTGCTACTGCGTCCTTGCGCGGCACATCCTTTCCGCAGGTACCGACAAAAGCACTCGGCGTCAAATGTAATCCGCATCATCCGCTGCCCGTTGGACACTAAATTCAAGACCTTCACCAACGACAAAATGCACTTTAAAATTTCGCGCGCAGTAGAGAACGCGAGCGACTGTGGAACACTAAACCACGTGGGTATGTCGACGCTGACAAATTTTACGAGCGTTCCTTTCCATGTAGCGCAAGGGCTGCACTGAACAATAGCCTGGGCAGGGGGCGCTAAAAAAACGATTTCTCGTAATAATAAAAAACTGTCATAAAATTCTTTGCTCATTACACCTACATAATATAGTTGGGGAAAAGAAACGTCATTTGTAGAACATAGCGATTACTCCGACTTTGAATCAAAGTTGGTTTTTCAATAATAGCGTTTGTTCCCTCCCCACTTAGTCGGATTTCAATCGCAGCTCCCCATGCTGATGTCACTAGCAATAGCTTCTGAACGACGTTTCGACCGAAATTTTGTGTCTCATATGAATGTATCTTGTTTGAGAGAGCTCCAAAAACGACAAACCGCCGAACACCACCTAACGTGTGCAACGCTCGACCACGTCAGCGCACAGAACTGCGACGTACTTCTTCACGGTACGCATCAAGAAGTCTGTTCGAGTATAAAACGGAGCAGTAGTGTCGCCGTAAACGTGCGGTGGTTTTCGGACGTTAAACCCCAACAATTATTATTAGCAGTGTCGTCAAACGCAAAACTTTGAACGCGTGCGCCGCGGCCATGGATTCGAGAGCAGTAGCCGCGTAGGAGTTTGCTGGAGCAAACTCGAAAAGAACGAGGGGCTATGATGTCATCATATTAGGGGCGAAGCTCCTTAGGGCGTGGACTGTGCGTCCCCTGTAGCCTGTATGTAGCCACCTCTAGTTTAGTTCTTGCAGTGTTCACTAGATGACGGTACCGTCTCCTGTATGTAGCCACCTCTCGTTTAGTTCTTGTAGTGTTTACTAGATGGTGGTACTTGTAGCTGATGATGAAAAGATGCAAGATGTTATAAACTAGAAAGCGGTACTTGTAGTTGATGAAAGACGCGAGATCCTATAAAATAGGAATGATGTCACATATGGCGCGTGTCATTGGTTGAAGGCAATCGTTCGATTTAGTGCGGCGACGTACGCTAGGGGGAGCGATGTTATAAAATCGAGTGGGCAAAATGTACAGAGGATTCATGGTTTACCAGGTTTACCTTCGGAGCTTCGCCCACTCATCATCATTCACTTCGTGGATATGGCGGAATTTTTTTTTTTTGTATTGACAGCAGCGTGATCACGTGAGAGAGCTAGTGGGTACACCATGAGACACTTTTGAGGGGGCCATGCTTGATTGCGCATGTTGCATCGTTGCGCAACTGTAAACAACTGATTATATAAAACATATGCGATTGTTCCACATGTTTTTGCACAGAAAATGTTTACATAATTTAGCGTCATTTCGTAACGTTTCGCCCAATAAAAAATTACGACACCGTCACTTTCCCCCCGCAAGCTTCGCATAACATCGATTCTGAAGGTTCATGTGATCTGCTGAATTTTTTTCATAAATACATTAATAACTAAATAAATAAATGTTCCAGCTGGTGCTGATGATGTTGTTGTCGCTGCTGCTGCTAATGCGTTGTTTTTGTCGCTGTTGTATCGTCGTCGTTGTTGCTAAACCAGCTGCTGCTGATGTTATTGTCGTTGATACTGTTACTGTTGTTGCTCCTGCTGATGCTGATCAAGCCGGTGCTGGTGATGCTGTTAAGGTCACTGCTGCTGCCATTGTTGTTGCTGCTGATGATGATGTTGTTGCTGCTGCTGCTGCTACTGCCACCTTCTTGTCTTCGTCACCATCGTCATGATCACTGATGTTGTTGCTGATCCGGCTGCTGCTGCTGCTGATGATGATGATGAATATTGTCACCGCTACTGCTACTAATGTAGTTGGTAGTGGTAATCGTACTGCTGCTGCTGTTTCTGATGATGATTATCATGATGATGATGATGAAACCATTGCTGTCATTATTGTTGGGTCTTGTTTTTGTTGTTCAAAGGAAAGTTGAAGGAACCAACAACTAATTTTTTACCCAGTTTTTTTTTCCGGCGCAACAGAAAGCGAACCCTTCGTATTGTTCGTAGTTACAGTAGTTAATCCCAAAAATACGTAGTTGTTTTATAAGCAGTATTTTTCAATCTGAAAAACTCTGAACACAGTTTAGCCCTTTGATCCAGCAACGCTGAGAATTGATAGCGATGTCAGTAGCCCTCCTGACGACTTGCGCATGCTGTCGTTGTTCTGCTTTCACAGCAATTCCTGTAACTGTGCTTAATGTTGTTTATTGTGAGCTTTACAACGTTTCTTTTTTTTAATAACAAGCCGTTACAATGAGACGGTGTGGCTTTATACAGGTTCTCTGTATTTGTCTCTGGATGGCTTGTCCCATAGTCTTTACTCTCTCGAGACGCGAGCCAAGCCAAGTCGCCGAAAACGTCACTGCGCATTGCGCGGCCGTGCCGACTAGCAGTACACGTCATTTTTGAGACAAATTGTAAATATAAAAACCACGTCGCTCCAAAATCTTAGCGACCCGGAAACTACGTGCATGGTTTCATGAGCATGCAGAAAAGTTGCTCAAGACGCGCTGATGAGCGTGGGATGACTACGCCATGCGAAGGCAGCGCCACTTTAATGCGTACTGCTGAGGCAGGCCTATATGTACATTTTATGGAGTAATATATTTCACTATAAAGAAGCAAACAATATTTTTCAATGCTAACAGGAAAATTATGGACTCTCATTCACTAGTTTGCAGTCACATGACAGGGTACATCAGATAATTGAAGTTTCAGCCACCAGGTGGCGCCGCAAGCTAATTTTGAGAAATTAAGCAACGTGGAATAGGTAGGCTTGTTTTAGGAGCTCACGGGAATACACCAAATCAGGGAGTACAAGGTGATATGGGATGGACATCATTTGAGGGCAGGGAAGCTAGCAGCAAGATAAAATTTGAGAAGCGATTGAGAGAAATGGGGGAAGAGCGTTGGGCTAGGAAGGTTTTCAGCTACTTGTACATGAAGAATGTCGATACAAAATGGAGGAAGCGAACCAGGAAGTTGACTGGTAAATACTTAGAAAACAGGAGGTGGCCAAACCAAAAAGAACTATCGGTTAAGAAGAAAGTGAAGGAAACGGAGACTGACATGTGGAGAATGGGCATGATTGAGAAGTCCGCACTAGAGATCTATCGAACTTTTAAGCAGGAAATTGCCAAGGAAAGGATCTATGATAATACTCGGGCTAGTTCTCTACTGTATGAGGCCAGGACGGGAGTACTGCGAACCAAGACATATCGGGCCAAATACGAAGGGGTAGACACAGTATGCAGTGCGTGTGGAGAGGAAGAAGAAACTGCCGAACACTTGATAATGTTCTGTAAAGGGCTTCACTCTATAGTTCAGGATGATGGCGCAGAGTTTTTCAAAGCACTGGGATTTAGGGACAGCGAGGGCAAAATAGGCTTTAAGCGGGTAGACTTAACTAGAAGGAGGTTATCTGATTGGTGGCTAAAGTCAAAGCACGAGTGAAAATTAAATCCTTCACGGCGAAGTACGAATCCTCAACTTCATTATTTAAAGGAAAAAAAAGATAAATGTAATGGTTAGTTCACTAAGTATTACGGCTAGGTGGCGTTAGCCGCCGCCCGATCTAAAGGGTACAGCCACATCCATCCATCCATCCATCCAGCGTAAGGTCCCTAGATGAAACAAGGTAGCGTCACTCATTGTTCTCGAGCCGTCCTCCTGACTCTCTCGATTACTCCTCTTTTTCTCTGATATCCGCGTCTGTAATTGGTGCATTACTTGCACGTGATCTTGCAAATGGCTGGTGGTGTTATTTATTATTATGCAAAAGGTTCAAAACGAGTACGCATGCGCATATGGCTCCAGCCGGATTCTCGCCGTGACCAAAGACAAAATCGTAGCCAGAACATAAACTGAAGAGGAGGAGCGTTTCGGTGTGCGCTAAGTCGACCAAGATTGTTTCGCCATGCTTGTTCAATGCAACATCTGCGTTTTTCAGCAATGCCGCGTTGCCGTAAACAACAGAAAATGGTTTCGCTCTCTTCAACTTACCTCGTGCTTTCCGAGATGAAGCGCACCATGAAGTGCAACTATGAACCATTTCACGCGAATGCTTTCGTGCAACTCCGTCAACGTATGTCGACGCGGATCTGCGAAGCGAGTTCACTTGTCGGTTTTTATTGAAACGCCAGGCGCGCGTCTAATGCGTGTCTAGTGCATGCCAGTTGGTACAAATACATGTGGGTATGCACGTATACAGAACAGCTGTAGGTTGTAATCAACGCACCTTCAGAAACATTTCACTCTTGACCAGTTCCCGCTTGAGCCGAAACACGCTGCTTCGAGACACCTCACCACTAGAACTCTCACTTTTCAGGAAGTTCCCTGCACCACATCAGAATCACTTGGCATCACGATTGTCCAAATGGGCACATTTAAAAAAAACGTCATCGCAGTGCTGCTGGACGAGTGTTCGTACCAGTCTGGTCGTAGTTTTTTTTTTTCTTGCGTGTGCACAAGCCGGTTGTAATCAATCGTCACAACGTCATGCCCTGTGGCCACTTACAGGATCCAGCAAGAAGCACGTCCACTGTGTCACAGCACGAACAAATCACAATCGGAAAAGTGGACTAGTTAGAACTGGACGAAATACCGCGGCCATGGAACTAAAATGTACTACGCGAGACGCCATGGCTAGTGGTGTAAAGTATAGAACTGCCCAACGTTGCCGGTTGAGTAACGCACATCCCGCTTGCTCTTGTGTTGTGCCGTTAATGTTCATAAAGGTAACTGTTTATTCTACGTCTTATTTCGTTCCATTTTGTTTCATTTACATCTATTCACCGTAGCAACAGAACCCAAACATTCGCTTTTGGATGAAAGTTTTAAACCTTCTAGGGGGCGCTTCAGGCAAATAAGTGAGGAGGAAAAGGGAGGGTGTCGCTACCTTGGAAACTTGTTTCATCTAGGGACCTTAATTTGGCGATTTTAAACGAAAGCAATAAAAATATAACTACACTTTTCGCGAGAAAACAGGGTTGGTATGAGTCACCGCGAGGGACAATCTTTCCATCTGTGAAGTCGTCTCAATTCATGTTCTGGGCAGTAGTCGGTCCCTATATTGCTTCTTCATGCCATGTTTTCTTGAGTATATTCTTCTTTGCTGTTTGTGATGAATGATCAGCCGCTCTTCTTGGTGAAATTGCCGATGTAGGCGACGCACTGCGAGGAATAGCTCGCACATGCTCCGCATTTAGAAGGAAGTGCGGCGGCGGTGATACCTGCGCGAGATGAGAGTTCGACACGCGTGCATACGCGTCTATAGTGTGCGGCCTCCTCGTCTGAACTTCTTTCTTCAAGTGTACGGTTGCCTCGCCGTCTTTGACTTCACGAATACATCCACAAACGACAGCGCACACGCCGACGCGCTGTTGTGCAACTGCGGCGGCCTCTGGCGGAGTGCAGACATGTGCTTTGATGTCTACGTCCTGTTAGAGGTTATGCAAATGCGTGTTTACTTGGAAAACGCTTGATTGATACAAATGGCCGAAGCTCAGTGCTTGCTTCCTCGCTCTCAGACTTTGCGGTGTCATCGATTTTACACTCCCACGCTCTCTCTCTCTCTTTCTCTCTCTCTGTGTATATATAATGCGGAATGTAAACAGTTCGCGCAATTTGGGTCTTTGTGACTTTTTGATATGGGTACATATGGACACACATTAGACGTGATGTAGCGGCGTTGTGGCCAGAGATCTGTGGCGCGGGTATCATTGTGAAGGGGGTAAAACGCGCCGAATGTATTCATAACTTGGCCCCCCGGGCCTATACTCAAGTTGTTTGCCATCTCCGTTGAGGAGAACGATTTGGTAAACACGTGTAGTGAAAACGATCTGCGATGTTGCCTTGGATGCACTTCGAGGCGCGTCCTATTTTAGATCAGTCGTCACGGGGCTTTTTTTTTCTAAATTTGTAACGCAGCCATTCCAGCCTTATCCGACAAATGCCGTACAACGAAACCTCAAAAATCTAGTTAAGCTCTTGAAGAAAGCACTAGCACTAATAGAAAAAAAATATCTACAGAAGCCGGGCGATCTCCCCCAGTTATTCAGAAGAAATGAAAGGGGGGGGGGGGCGAAAAAAACAGAAAGGATCGATTCCTTCCCCTATTAGAAAAATAGAGGACAGCAAAGCTTGGCGCGTGCTTGCCTGATGTACTATTCCTTATTTATTTATTTATTTATTTATTTATTTATTTATTTATTTATTTATTTATTTATTTATTTATTTATTTATTTAACATTGAGCTGTGCTCATACTTACCTTTTCCTTCTTCCATGCCAGTGTTTGGGCCTGCACTCGCTTGCTCAGCAGCAAAACAGTTCAGTTGAAACGAGCAACAGCGCACCGTAATGCGTGAAACACCACAACGAAAGACAATAATGAAATGTACGTGAGACTCTAAGCTTTGCAGACATGTAGCACCACCTGTTGGTGCAGTTTTGGGTAGTGCAAAGCCCGTCGCCTTTGCACAGCTCGCTGCGCAACCTGGTGCGACTAGCGCGGGCGAAACAACGATTGAGCTGTATATTTGGTGTGCTTGCGCATTGAACATTCAGCAAAAGAGCTACTACTACCAATTTCCCTCCGCTAGTCGGGCACGTCACCGAACCGTCATGATGGGCTTTCTGGTTCGCTCACCAGAATGACGGCGAGCAGGCGCAGCAGCTCCGCGCTCTACGAAGAAAGAAAGACCTCGTTAAACGCTACTGTTGCGTTGTGAACTGCCATATATATATATATATATATATATATATATATATATATATATATATATAAATAAGGGAAAGAAGTGTATACCTAAGGGCTCGTTTTTCCGTGTTTTAACACAATATTAATGAGATATAACAGACAGTAATGCCAAGGAATGTACAGGGGAAGTTATTAGAACCAATGGAATGTAAATAAGAAGAAAGAAGAAAGAAAAGTGGATGAAAAAATTACCAACTGTGAGCAGGAATCGAACCTACGACCTTCGAATTACGCGTTCGATGCTCTAACCACTGAGCTATCACAGCGGCCCTCCCTCCATCCACTTTTTTGGGTTTATCTGTGAATTTAGAAGTAGGAGCGACAGTCAGCGCCATCTATAAGCCAAACAACGAGTGTGAAAACACTCTTATGCGCATGTTTGGCGTCACGTAGCACGTGAACTTATTATGAGCGGGCAGCTGATTAATTGTCCCTCTTATACAACCTAAACACACCAAGTCTGCCAGTACGAGACCCTCGTTCAATGAAATAAGGGAAAGAAGTGTATACCTAAGGGCTCGTTTTTTCCGTGTTTTAACACAATATTAATGAGATATAACAGACAGTAATGCCAAGGAATGTACAGGGGAAGTTATTAGAACCAATGGAATGTAAATAAGAAGAAAGAAGAAAGAAAAGTGGATGAAAAAATTACCAACTGTGAGCAGGAATCGAACCTACGACTTTCGAATTACGCGTTCGATGCTCTAACCACTGAGCTATCACAGCGGCCCTCCCTCCATCCACTTTTTTGGGTTTATCTGTGAATTTAGAAGTAGGAGCGACAGTCAGCGCCATCTATAAGCCAAACAACGAGTGTGAAAACACTCTTATGCGCATGTTTGGCGTCACGTAGCACGTGAACTTATTATGAGCGGGCAGCTGATTAATTGTCCCTCTTATACAACCTAAACACACCAAGTCTGCCAGTACGAGACCCTCGTTCAATGAAATAAGGGAAAGAAGTGTATACCTAAGGGCTCGTTTTTCCGTGTTTTAACACAATATTAATGAGATATAACAGACAGTAATGCCAAGGAATGTACAGGGGAAGGTATTAGAACCAATGGAACGTAAATAAGAAGAAAGAAGAAAGAAAAGTGGATGAAAAAATTACCAACTGTGAGCAGGAATCGAACCTACGACCTTCGAATTACGCGTTCGATGCTCTAACCACTGAGCTATCACAGCGGCCCTCCCTCCATCCACTTTTTTGGGTTTATCTGTGAATTTAGAAGTAGGAGCGACAGTCAGCGCCATCTATAAGCCAAACAACGAGTGTGAAAACACTCTTATGCGCATGTTTGGCGTCACGTAGCACGTGAACTTATTATGAGCGGGCAGCTGATTAATTGTCCCTCTTATACAACCTAAACACACCAAGTCTGCCAGTACGAGACCCTCGTTCAATGAAATAAGGGAAAGAAGTATATATATATATATATATATATATATATATATATATATATATATATATATATATATATATATATATATATATATATATATATATATATATATATATATATATATATATATATATATATATATATATATATATATATTAATGTACACCTGTCACCTGTTAATCTTTTGGGTAGCCTTGACGTAAAAACTGTGGTAAATTTAATTACAAACCTCAACAGAGCCTCTCACCGCGGTGCGCGCTGTAATGAATGCAGACTGGTGATGTGCGCAAGAAACATCGCACGCGCCACGACCACCGATAATCTGAGGTGGTACCACACAGCATCGTGCATGTACACTTTGAAGGTTATAAGTTTCGACGTTAACTAGTAATCTCGAACACGTACGCCATACAGGTTAATCGCAAAATGCTGGACGTGACCTCAATCGGGTTTTTTTTTTTTTCTTGCCGTTGGTCTCTGCAATTTCCGGAGCTATGTCGGAGGCCTCGGTTTTTACCTTTAGTCGTACACCGATAAAGTGGACACGCATGTATTCCCGTTTGCAGCATATATAAACGGAAGACAACCGTCAACAGAACATTCTGGGATGCGTAATGAAACAGTTCAGCACACAGGAAGTGAAAGATGGATGGAGAACGTATACTTTCAAAGGCGAAAAGCACCGGGGTCATTCGTGCCGGATGAAGCGAGCTTTGTACCACTGATCGTAAGATATACTGCTCGTGTATGCACTTCGTCGCTTTGGCAACGTGTGTTTGCTGAAATTTACGCATTTAGGTGGTACAGAACGCACGTTCTGTATTTTGTCGTGGTGCAACCCGCAACGTAAGTGCAAGCGATGCTCGCTTGCAATTGCATTGCGAGTTGCACCATGACGAAACAACTGAAACAATTTTCGCATTCTACCAGCGCGGTTCGCTTTGATGAGCTTCCTACTTTTCCGAAGCGAGGTTAGATTGACGGAAGAAGCTTGCCAGCGAGAGGGTCGCCACTGGTGGCTACGTTTCACGAAATTGACGAATTTGGTAGGCCTGTGGCGACCTGAAATTGTGGATGGTGACATGGCGAATTTTCAGTTACTTTTGGCTTTGGTCTCGACTGATTTGTGCATTCTATGCTCATTGTCCTCCTAATAAATGGGCGTCATTACTTGCGTTTCTTGCATGAAACAGTGTCTCTTGCACCAACAGCGTCCCTTGCATGAAATCCGGGATGTGCGTCGTGGTCTTGTACCTAGGAATAATTATGGCTGAGAGGTGGATGTGAAGCGAGTGTGTTATAAAAATATTATTTACTCAGGCATTTTCCTCTATTCTTGCCGAAAGTGTACAGTAAAAATAATTGTTATATACCAGTTTACGTTCTCTATCTGTTCATTTAAGTGACTATGAGAAATGGGAAGTGGCGCATGGTACCACAATTGTTTGTACTCAAAAGGTATAAGAATAATTAATAATTAGTGTATCTAAGACTTCTTGTCGAACTACTTTAAGTGAAGTTTTCAATTAATGCAATTAATTCACGATGCAACTCCGCCTCCTCCTTTGTTGTTGTCACGTGGTTTCACCGGCTTCTCCTCTGACGTCATGCCAGAAGCTTGGCGAGCGGCGGTTGCTAGGCAACGACTCAGCTCACGCTGCGGCCCCCGGCCACAGTGAAAAGGCTAACATATACGGTTAATGTAGCACTCACTGCCAAAACAAATGCATAGGAATACGCCTGTGACCGGCGCACTTTCGAGGTCTGCCTTCGCGCGAACCTGCGTGTCTGGAAACTCGCCGGCGGCCTGGCTTTTCCCGTATCGTTCGGCCACCTCTGAAATTTGTGACTGTGTGAAAACGGAGCTGCTCCTGCAGGTTGGTACTTCTATTCCGAAGTCATGCTGGCACGAGCCATCCGCTCGGTGCGTTGGATCAGTTGTAGCTGATTTTGGGCCGTGCTTTTGGGACGACGTGCTGATTTTAGGATGACGTGAAAGAGTGTTGGTATCGCTTCGCATCGTAGGGAAATGTCTATATATGCCATGAGTTAGATCAGGTGAATGGTGTGCAGATTTGTGTCGGTATTCGTCCCTAATCTTCGCAGCAGGCTTGCCCCTTCACCACCAAGTTAGCCGCGTGGGGTGGGAAAACTGTCTATTTTTCCAAACTGAGTCAAAGACTAAAAACTGTTTTTGTCTTGTTGTTTATTCGCCACTGTTATCCTCATGTTCAACCCCTTCTCTTTCTTCCTCCTTCCTGACATCCCTTTCCATTTCCCAACGCTTACTATCAGACTGTAATAACGTTGGTTAAGGCCGACCTACCATCTTTTCTACCGTAATAAATGCGTCTTTATATTAAATACTTTTTAACAGTTGCAAAGCTAGGGTCTAAGTGTGCTGTAATGCCGAGAATACCTAACGCAGGACTCAAGAGCAAGAACATTGCGTAAAAAAAGTTGAACAATCAATTAAATACTACTACAAGTGTTCGTCCGATAAACGAAGAAAGGCCTTGAACTTCGCCAGTACCTTTGTTGATACCCAATAAAAGGAAACCTCGCAGTCATATCGAGGTCTTGTCCTATAAAACAGCTGGTACCAAATTCACAATAATTTGCTGGATAAGAAAAAAAAGAAAGAGGGAGGAAAAGACTCGGTCTTTACATGCGATGCGAGCAATTTCGATCGTCTCTCAAGTGCTTCTATGTGGCTTCTCGTTGATCGATACAAGGTACAGAATTTGATGGAGTGCATGGCTGCTCTGTTATTCCGCAATGTGCCGCGAACAGTCGGTAGCTTATTTTAGGTGGACCGCACACGCCTACTCGCACTCCGATTACGGTGAAAGCAACCGGTCGAACAGAATAACCGTATACGTTATGCATATCGCTGAGTGATATGCGTATAACACGCAGCACGGCGCGGCCCAAACGTTGATGCACCTTTGGGCCGTCTTGTAGTGCGCGAGCGTTACAGACTACACGCGTTATCTGTTTGAATTCATAAAAAGTCTGTTTGAATCCATAAAAAGTCTGTTTTAATCCATAAGAACGAAGCTTGGGCTAACGCATGACTCACGGGGTCGTCCACACTTACGAAAAATGGCTCATTAGTATTCAAAGCTTCAAAGAAGCTACATTATTTCTATCGAGACCATGATCAGGCTCCACCTACCTAGCGGGGATTTCTCGTGAAGTATAGGATAAGCGCTCTAGTTTTACCGGCTTGAATACTGTTGAGGTGATAACCACGATTAACAAGACAGTTAGGGCGCTATACGGCACTTGCAGCCCCGGCGGACGATCGTGTCAGATGTCCCTGTTGTAAATCTTGCAGTATTAAGCGAGAATTTTTCAATGAATAATGTTTACAGCTCGCGCCTGCCGTGCCTAATTCGTAACGTGTATCCTCCCTAACTTCTTTTGTACCTGTAACCGAAGCGCAGTTTTTCAGTCACGCAAAAGCAACTAGCCCAATACCGCATTTCGCTAGCAAATATTGCAGGAAAATCTATCAGTTAGCCGCATTACGCAGCCCCGTGGCAATGCAGCTGCATGTTGACGTCGTGGAGGGAATCCGCATACTGGCACGTCATACTCCGTAGGAAACTGCAGCGGCAGGTGTATCTGGTCGGTATCGCGAGATTTACAGGAAGCTGTGCACGAACAATATTAATAAAATAAATTCTGGCATCCGCTTGTAAACAGCTTCGAGCTATTTTTGTGCGCGTTATGCATACTGTTTTCATGAATATCTGATGCTATTTGTAGGTTGCCGGGATTTGGCTTTTGGCAATGCAAAAGCTGCGTAAAAAACGCTAGCACACACATCATCATGACAGTTTAAGATGCGAAGCAGCTCTTTGCCTCACGAGTGTAACGCTGCACGTACGTGCGTCCGTACGAACACGCTGCAACGCGTTTCTTTCCTCACAGGTGTTGGAACGGTGCCAAGTAGGTCACGCCGCAGATGCGCGGTGACATCACGCTCTCCTCGCACGCTTTTCTCTCTGGTCCGCGCTGGCGTAACTCTCCCCTCACCCGCAGCACGCTCGCCGCAGCGCCCGCAGCTGCTGGCTCCTCCGCCCGCTCGCAGCACACTTCCCTCTTTCTTCACCCTTTCCATCACCGCCAACGCTGAACCATAATTCGAGTGAAAACACTATTTAGACTCGTTTATCTGCGATGAAGCTCACACGTGTAAAACCCAACCCACCTCCCACGTGTTTGCGCTTCAAACATTTACTCGAGTAAACGCTACACCGAGTTTCGCTTCAAATCGCTTTTCCACCGCCCGCATCGACGCCCGTTTCAACCGGGTCAGCAACATGCACACCACTGCTGCTTCGCATCGCATCAGGGTTTTCTTCGGGGAGATGGTTCATAATATAAAACAACATATTAATTAATGAAAATACTTTGAACTTAGGGGTGAATGATATCAATGGAACGAATGAGAAGGCGTTGCAAGCTGGACCTGATAACGCGATGCATTCTTAAAGTCAAGGCTTGAGCGTGGCGGGTTTTAGAGCCCAGCTGTTATGGTCGGGGTTTGCAGTTTGTTGTAAAAATGCAAAATATTGAGCGCCCCTTCATGCCACGCATACCGTGCTCACTACCTATTTCTTTAAAGACTGACTGAAAACTGCCTACCAATACTTTCATGAGTATATAGTTGGTGTTTGTGAGTGAAACGGACCCAACGGAACTTCCGGCGTTTCGCTTGGTTCGCGACGCCTGCTGTGCACAGAGGTTGGCTTAGCACTCGAGCGCTGCGGTTTCCGTGGCAATATGTAACGAATGTTACATTGCTACAACTTCGTGCAGCCGAAACTTTAACCTCGGTCGTCGTTGCCCCAACACGAATGTGCGCTCAGAATTCGCGTCAAGCAGTATCGTAATCGTTGGTGATTTTTAGGGGCGAAGCTCCTTAAACCGTGGGTCGTGCGTCCGCGATGTATGTAGTAGTAGTTGTTGTCGTCGTCATCGTAGTAGTAGGTAGCCATTTCTCGTTTAACCCTTGCAATGTCCGCTGGATGGCAGTACTTCTATAGGATGAATATATGATGAAAAGACGCGAAATGGCGGTACTTGGAGTGTTCGCTAGATGGATGGACGGACGAACGAACATGCAGACAAGCAGACGGATGGACGGATGGACAGACAGACAGACAGACAGACAGACAGACAGACAGACAGACAGACAGACGCACGTACGGACGGACGGGCGCACAGATGGACGCACGGATGTACGAATGCAGGGACGGTGCATGAATGGACGTACGCATGGACAAAAAGATGGACGCACTGATGGACGGAAGCAAGAATTAACGGACTGACTGAAGGGCACTTCGCCCCACTCACCATCATTCACTGCTTGAATATGATGGGATTTTTTTCTGCTAGACGCTGCCCCCACGATCGGTAGTCGAACCTGTGACCATGTACTCAGCATAAAAGATACCACAGCCTATGAGGCGAAGGTAAACGCCTTCGCGAGTGAATTGAGTTCGCTTATCCGCAAACAATATTTATTTACACCGCGAAGTAATGGAACTGCGCAAACGCGGAACAAGGCAAAGCATAACAATGGTCGCAGCTGTAAAGTGTTTACAATTGTCGTCGAGAACGCTGAACTCGCTTCGGCAGACTGGCAGGTACGTGCCAGCACACAGAATGGAACATACGCGTCATTGAACGACGGAGAATGTGGCCTGCGCCGGTTGCAACCTGTTGTTGCGCATTAACGGAGCAGCACATTGTTTTGTTAAAAGCTCGACGGACGTGTCGTCACAAACAGCTTTGACGGGTTGCTGAAACAAAGTGGTAATTTTTTTCAGTTTTCGGTGCGAACTTGTCGGTCGTGGTAGGTGAGAGAGACGTAGATCAGTGTCATTTTAACGCAATTAAACAAAATGTGGACGAGTAATTTTTGTTACAGCAGTGCTTAAGGGCGCGCTTTACAGACACAGCGAAGTAACAACTGATACGCTTATTCGCTTTCATCTGTACCTGTGAGTACGCTTCGTGCGCCATTTGTGCGTGAGAAACGCGGGGCACGTTTCGATCTGCTTTCCATTCTGCGCGTGAGCTTCCAATTTTTTGCTATTGCGTTCATTGCTTCGCCTTTGCGACAAAGCTGTGACTTTTCTTAGGCAATGCGTATTCCTTTATAAACAAATGCTATGAAATTCCGGGTCTTTTCATATTCTTACGCGTGTTCTACATCAAGACAGCAATACTTCCCCACTGCTAAATGTGGCATGCCTATAACAACAAAAAATGCATTATGTGTGTTTTAACTATGACATAAGCATTTTAAAAATAACAAAAGTTACATGCAATTGGAATATTAATAATCGAATTTAAATGTCCAAACTGAGCACAGCCGGCACGCAAAAAAACTCGCCCACTTTGTTGCGTCCGTGTTACTTTGTTACCTCCCGTGACGAGGAGGGAACCAAATTTCGATTATGGTGCGTTGCGACAACGTGTTGTCGTGGAAAGCAGCAGGTCATCGCATATTTCATAGTCGGATCAGCACAAACACAACTATACACAAGGAGAACACGGAAGAGAGTGCCGACTTCAATGGACAATTCATGCTTGAGTGAGCTTTCCTAATTATGGAAAACCAGCAGTATCGAAACCCTCAAACAAAACGAAAAAAAAAAAGAATGGCTAAATTTTACTGATAGCCATCTCGCTTGTATCCATAGGTGGGCAAAAAAATGTGAAGCTCACTAGGACATGAAATATCATTTTGCCCTTGAGGATCAAACTGGACTCACTCAGTCTAAAACTCACCAGAATATAAGTCAACCGAACTCACTCACTTACTCACTCACTCACTTACTCACAGCTTCATTTAAGTCTGAGTTAGCCCGAGTGAGTCGACTAATGAGTGAGTTTTCCGACCAGTGCTTGCACCAGCGGATCGACTTACCTTTGCGTGTGATGTGTGGCGCTTATCTGTTTCTTTCGCGCTGTGTGCAAGAAAACCGTGATATTCAGCTTGTCTTTCTCAGCACTGCATAAACCTCGGGGCCAGCCACTGGGGGCGCTTATTCTTGCAGATTACCCGCCACGGGGCTCTAGTGGCTAAGGCACCCGGTTGCTGACCCGCAGGTCGCGGGACCGAATCCCGCCTGCATTTTTGATGGAGGCGAAAATGATTGAGGCCCGTGGGCTTAGATTTGGGTGCACGTTAAAGGATTTGAGGCGGTCGAAATATCCGGAGTCCTCCACTACGGCGTCTCTCGTAATCCTATGATGATTTTGAATTGTCAAACTCCAATTATTATTATTATTATTATTATTATTATTATTATTATTATTATTATTATTATTATTATTATTATTATTATTATTATTATTATTATTATTATTATTATTATTATTATTATTATTATTATTATTGCTGTTGTTGTTGTCTTCCTGAAGATTGGCAACACGGTGTTTTGCGCCTGTTATATAGCTTCAGAAACATATAAGTTTCAAAAACTATATAGCTTCACAAACACAGCACGTAAAGAATCAGTGGCCTACTAGCGTATTTCAGACGGCTTGCTGTTTTTCCTGACAGCCTGCTTCGACGCACGTTTATTCAAACTTAGTAGAGGCTTTTTCGGCACGCTTAGTTCCAATATGGCATTGCAGAGCGGCTGCGTTTACTGCATGCCGGGCAAGCTTAGTGCAAGATTATAGTGATGTCTAAAAAACAAATGTGTGTCACAATTTTTCATGGCCCACAGAAAGCTTTCCCGCGTACGTCGGTACCCTTGTACGAAATTAGTCATTTTAATGCCTGAGGAGGTCCCTTGTAACTCGGGGGCCTCCTTGTGGGATAATAATGAACAATGACAGGTAAAAGTGAATCCCATTTGAGCAGTGGCAAAGTGTTTCAGTCACGACGTAAAGATGGTAGAATTGACAGCAAGCCTTATGTCATGAAATTTTCATTAAAAAGCGTGCACTGTATCAAACAGCAATACAATACAAACAGCAATACAATACAGCTAACTCTGCCCCATTTTTTTCTTCTTAGTTATGCGCTCTAGGAAAGCTCTACATTGCGGTATTCATGTGTTTACATACAACCTGTATTTTTCGCAATACAAAGTAATAGTTAATTAATGTTAATTTACAAACTCTTTATTCTTATTCGAAGTGGTAAAGTAATAACTACGTTGTAGGCCACCTCAATTAAACCAATAATCAAGCATTCATATTGTGCAGAAATATTTCTGTTTGTATTTCTTTCGAGAAAAACTTTAGGGCGTACATTTCTTTCTTTTTTCATTGTATTTTTTATTTCTTTTCTCTTTTTTTCGTACAAATGAGACCGTTTCGTCGCACTACCATAGCTTTAGCTGACTGCAAGTTAAATGCCGAAGAAAATACGTGTAAATAAAGGATCATCGTCTTGAGTATCGCATAGGGCGTCGTTTGACTCGACGTGTAAAAAGAAAAAGAAAGTGAGGATAACGGGGCGCCTGTTTATCAATTCGGCATCGTCGTACTGCGGGGCCCGTGGGAAATATCTCGAATGAATCCAAGGCCTCGAAAGAGGGTAAACAAGGAGACGGGGCCGAAAAAAAAAAACATTAACCATAACAAAAAAAAACAAATGAAAACGGTTTCACATGTTCAACAAACACCAGGAACAGCCCAAGACGTGAGTTGCGGGCTACGCAGACAAACAACGTGCAGTGGCCATGTTGTCATTGTCAGGAGAACGTGTAAATCACGATTGATGGACCGTCTCTTTATTGTTGCCGCGTTGACTGGGACAGAAACAGTCTCTTCATTTAATACACCAGTGCGCGCGCGTGTGTGTGTGTGTGTGTGTGCGTGTGTATACGTGTGTGTACGTGTGGGTGCGTGCGTGCGTGTGTGTGTGTGTGCGTGTGGCGCATTTTTATTATGTATGTAGTAGTAGTAAATAGCCACCGGTGGCACATACCCGCTCTAGAGCGAGAATGTACCACAGGGGATGCGAGATGGCGGTACTTGGGTTGTTCGCTATATGAACGCACGGACGGACGGACGGATGGATGGATGGACAGACAGATAGACATACAAACATCCGTCTGGACAGACAGACAGACAGACAGACAGACAGACAGACAGACAGACAGACAGACAGACAGACAGACAGACAGACAGACAGACAGACAGACGGACGGACGGACGGATGGACGCATGGACGGACGCAGGGACGTTCACGCAGACGGATGGAAGCACGGGCGGAAGCTCGGACGGGCTGACGGACGCTTCGCCTCACTCATCATCATTCACTCCGTGGGTAGGCTGTGATTATTTTATTTTTTCTTAAGGGTGGGGGGTCTTGGGTATTGAGAAGTGCAGACCTATCGCTGCAACGTACAACAGGACAAAGTACTTTGTGTAACGTTCGACACTTTTCAAATTTCAATGCTTCAACTAACGGAGTTATCTGCGTGCCGTAAATATTTCGCAGAAGAACTTGTTTAGGGCAAACTTACAAGTTGGCCGAGGGAGTGAAACTTTAGAATGGCCTTAGAGAATATTTCTCGGGTGATTTCGACGTTTAGTAACGTCTTATGGGTCTTTTTTATGTGATTTTTAAAGAGAAAAGAAGAGAAAAGTGAGCCCCGTAACTGTCTCCATCACAGTGCGACACCTCATCAGTAGCTCATGAGGGATGGGGGTAAAAAGGGATTAAAAGCGTAGGATTAAAAAGTAAACAGATAGGGAGAGGAAGGAGAGAGCAAAACGCAGGGACAGCGAATGACAGAAAACGACGGAAGTAAAGAGGAGATAGGAAATATGGACACAGTCGCAGGAGTCTGAAGACGGGGCACCACTCAGCGAGAGCTCTTGTCGGCGTCAGGAGATGGCTTAGGGGGAGCCCAGTCGGCCAGAGCTGCGCTGTCGTCAGAGATCGCGGGGGCACAACCAATCGGCACGAAATCCAGTGAGCGAGTCGATCTTTTAAAGGGCATACAACGTTTTGTTATGTTTTCTGAAATGTTTTTACTGTTTGCGTATATATATATATATATTTTTTTTGCTTTCTGCTTTAGACACTCAATCATTTTCTGTCGTACGGCGTTATTTTCATGGTGCATAACAATCTACACAGTGACCTTCCCGTGAATTTCGTCGACATTATTACTCTATTTTATTCATTTATTTATGTTGTAGGGTGCGTCTGTGACACCTATATAATCTTCTCGTGGCTGTTTCTCGCACTCATTCAGCAACTAGCACGAATACGCGAACGTTGGTCATATTTATAGGTCCTACAGTCAATGCAGGAAGTACGCTAACTTTCTTACTCATACACGGCTGTCAATTCTGCAACGCCACGTTTCTTGAAAGTGTATTAGGCGAGCAGGTTATTGATTCACATAATGAGTGCTATCTTCGCAAATTGAACATAGTAACGTGCATAAATATCGTGCACCCAGTGGCTCAAGCTTCAAGCACTGAATAGACCTGTTACTTCAAAGATTAACGTTGAGAAATGAAGCTGCAGTTCTTTCGTTAAGGTATGCGCGGTCTGAAGCAGTCGTTTCTGGATACGAAAAATTGAGGGGCCGAGCGTCAATGCAGAGTGGTCGTTCATTTTTTTTTTTTTTTGCTCGAACAACGGTACGCCTGTTGCATACACGCGAAAGAAAGCTCTCTTTTTGTTGCCTCGTGACCATGGTACTCTCAGCGGCAGCTCGCTACATCCGAATCACCAAGACACATATTCATGAAGCTTACGGATGACAAACCCCTTTACGCATCGTATGTGCGCTGTCTCTACAGCGAGAATCTCCGGGGTAATTTACCGTCGCATCAAAATGCGTGGAGCTTCTGTTGCATTCAAGTCATAACGCACCGTAGGAGATACGAATCACTAAGCGACTGCGTACGTTTCCTCGGAGGCCCCTTGTTTGCCATCTGTTTTTACGATTGCTCGTCTTTTTTTCCGAATAACCTGCCACAAGCTTCTTTTTTTTTTCGGTTCCTATGTCCCGACTCGACTTCTCCAATGTTTTCTGTCCTTGACGCGCCTATTCGGTTGGTGTCATCGAGGACTGCGTTGTTTATGAAGCAAGCCCATCTAGCGCGTTGCTTGACAGCGAGCCTCGGTGAATCTTTCAGACGTCGGCTCCAGGACGTTCATCTTTGGTTCTCTTGCCCGTTTCGCGAACAGTACTCTGTACTCTCGTTCGCGTGCGGTTCATCTCGCTCGATCGATTGCTGTTTTTCAGAAAGCGGGAGCGAGTTCTCCCGACAAGGAAGAGAAGTTTAATGACGTGAAAGTGAATATCAACAAACTCGGCGGGGCGTATATTTCCGGACTTTGCCTCTTCCACGCGTTTTTGAGCGTGCTGTTGTTTACCCCCTTATATTGCTTCGGTATATTGGTCCAACTTTATAGTCAACGCGATGCTCCCGGCACGTTCGACACAGCAGCGCCCCACTTTTCATATACGGACGGCTAAAGTTTACCCCTGATGCAAAACCGGAGACGGCGGGGCTTACTTCGTACAGCGGACGTGTGGTACAAGGAATGCTTCAGGGGTTCTCGTTCAAAACAGAACGTCATCATAGCACGAAGTGAAAGCGAAACGAAACAGATATCTTAAACTGCGCATTACCTGTAACAGAATAAATACAAGTTGTGACCATCCTGAAACCAGAGAACGGGCTGGCAGTCTTGTAAATTGCGTAAACCTAAAAAGAAAAAAAAAAGCGAGGGGTGATGTTCTGCTAGAAGTTAGAGCTGTTTACCTGGAAACGAAGCCTATCATCTCGGCAACGCTTAGATGAAGCTTGTGTTCAAAAAGTATATCCGAAAAGTCAATGCAAGTTCTTGTTCACCGGTCTTGGCTGTCCGAATACTAATATCGCCAAGCAGAGACCATAATCGTTGACTCTGTTCACATCGAGCAGTGCAGTTTTGTCACTTGAGCACCGCCCTTGATAATTTTATTCATTTAGAAATGTACGCCTCGGTTTCGTCCTGTAGCTCAGCACTGTGAATTCCGGTAAGGTTAACCCCTGCAGTAGCACATTCCTCGAATAGCTTCATATTCTGAAGGAAATTTTACGGCAAAACTGACTATGGCTATGTTCTGGCGGATCGCGACCACGGAAAAAAAAAAACGACACGTAGAACAATTTTCAACGCCCTTCGCCTCCTCGCCAGCACCTCTGTCACAAGCGCCGAGGTATTCGATGACGGCACCTCCCTCCACACTGCGCCCGCTTTGTCTGGCGGCTTACATATACTGTTGTTGTCATCTGTTGCCCTTTGGAGTCGCTATGAGATGGATGCGTGTCGTTCGCTGTGAGAAAGAAGAGCAGGAATCGAAGGAGCGCCACACAGTAAACCAGTTTGCGCCCTTAAGGGTGATTGCTGTGTCTATAACTAACACCCTACGATAAGGGTGTTTTGATGTATTGCTGGTTATAGTCACGAAAAACACCCTTCAAGGTGCAGACTGGTTTACTGTGCACAAAGGCACGAAAGGGTGCGAAAACGACGTGCAGCCGCTGCCGCATAGCATGCAGCCGCTGGCTTCGCTAGCTTTCATCTTCAAGGTAATGGAAGGACGCAAATTTTTCCCAGCTTAAAAAAAATAATAACAGAACCCGGCAAGTTAGACCACCGTTCCGCGAATAACTTGAAAATTAAATAGCTCAGTAAAAGATGGCTGCGATGATCACGACTTGGCTAACGTGGCGGAGCGACACCCCTTGTAACTTTCTTTCTTATAGAAACAAAAAAAAAAGAAATGAGCGGAAGGACTGGGCCTGTCACCCCTTGCATGTCCTGACGCCGGCAGCCCGCTGACGCGTCCGCTGGGGTCTGGCACCACAAAGATAACAACCACATCCACCTTCTTACGTGCATGGTCGTTCTTTGGTCGTCGTCTTTTGTTTGTTTGTTTTTGTTCGTATGCTAGCTGTTCTCGCTGTCACCCGTGGCACGGGCCCAACTGGACCAGAGGCCAAGAAACGAGTGGTTAATCACCTATACGGTTTTCTCTCCTCTTGCTCTTTTCTATCAGCTTCACCACGCACGTACTTGCACTCAAATACGATCCATACACGGTCACACACCGTACGCTGCGTATTGCGTCTATAGTTAGAGGCAATATCTATCTACGTCAGGGGAACTTCCTGCTGGCGGCGCCTCCAACATCCGTTGGTGCGAGACCCCAACCTTTATTTCTGTTTGCCCGCGCGTCAACGTACTGCCGATGCGAAGATTCTCTGCCAAATTTTCTTCGTTTAACGAGGAAATGGGGAAGAAAGAAGGAAGTGTACTCTTCTGCTTCGCGCAGCGCTGCTTGTATCGAACTACAGGCAAGTGAGTTTCTGCCCATGACGCTCTGATAAAGTACTAATGAGGCTTCTTCCCACACTAATCCTGTAATACTGCCCGTGGGGAGAGCCGGCTTAGGTTGAAGAACCAATGGGGAAAGGGGATTATCAACAAAATAAAACGGAACAGCAACATTTGACAGATAAAGAGCTAGTGTAACGTAACTCGTGTAATTAGTGTAACGTGCCAAGGCATATAGATACACTTAAGCGATTCAGGTGGCAAGATGACAAAATGAATTTTTACGGCTTAAGGCTCTAGTTTTAGTGTAGTCGTAGACTTGTTTATTTTTTTATACGTACTGATGTAGTCGGGGGTCTGCCCATAAAACCGGAGCCAGCCAAAGTCTCTGCGAGTTGTCGAGGAGAGGAGCCCGGACTGTTAACAGGAAGGTTTATTTACATTACTTAGAGACAGCTTGTTACTACATGATGATGGTAGCGTCATAGCAGTTCTCTATAGAAGCTTGACGGGAGCTTCTGTGAGCTTGTGGGGAGAGTATAGGCGCTCGCGTTTTATGCCCTGTTCTTCCCAGGATTCCCTGCATGGAAAACTATTTAGACCAGGAAAGTCCAATAAAATTGCCATCTTCACCTCCCCCTTCCTTTGGGGGGGGGGGGGGGAGAGGGAAACACCGCCTCCTTCTCAATTCAGGAAATACGGAAGAGGCACGCCCGGTTCGTCCCAGGGCGAGAGAGAAAACAATACACAGTACACGCGACACAGCACAACGCGAACACGTTGGGTCCCGTGTGCAGATCAACTCGTGTACTCAGGTGTAGCGCCGACTCATTGATGTGGTCAGCGGTGCCTAGCAGGCCACGGCTTGTGGAAAACTGTCGCCATGAAGGCACCACGGAGTACGTGGGAAACGTCTCCGCAGACGGATCTCAGACGCTTGCCTCATTGTCCGGGACACCTTGACGTGCGAACCAAGCAGCCTCGACAGCCAACAGCTCTTTCTAAGCCGTCAGTCAGTCAGACGCGTACAAAGTGTTTTGCGAGGAGCGCCGACGGCCCTGTAGAACTCGAAGAACGACTTTCGTGTTGTCGCCGCTCTTGGGGCACCTCTGGGAGCGCTGACCTGGAAGAAATCAGGGTAGGCTCAACCAAGCGGTGCCAAGCCAGGCAGACCGATCATAACAGTATGTAGAGCTCTTGTTTATACATACGCAGTTGACATACAACAGATTTACGTTGCTTTCGAAAAGGCTACTTGTACTCAACTTCCTATGCCCCAGAAGGAAGCTTTACAATGGCTTTTTTTTTAAACAGTTTTGAGCTTTTGCTCATCAAGACGGCGACATCATCCCGAGCCACGCAGTACCTGTGTACTCGAACAATATCGAGCATCAGAAGGTCCTTGATTGGCACCTAAGTCTAACCACACAGGTGCTATTTCATACTTCACTTCCATAAAAATGAGACCACCGTGGCCGGGAATCGAACACGCAGGTTACCATTTATATTCACGCTGATTTGCACCGCACCTCCATTCGTGGTTTTTCTTTCCGTTTAAACTGCCCACAATGATAGCGGAAGCAATTGAATCGCACTCTGACTGTCCATCTCAGGGACGCGCTTCATATAGAGGGCGCCAGCGTGGGGGTCACATTCCTCCATTTAAAGACAATCGTTCTTGGGGTACGCATAAATTTCTCTCTCTCTCTCTCTCTCTCTCTCTCTCTCTCTCTCTCTCTCTCTCTCTCTCTCTCTCTGCCTGTCTTTCTTTCTTTCTTTCTTTCTGTCTGTCTGTCGGTCCGTTTGACTGCCTGTCACAAGTTTAAGCACTTGCTCAACGCGAAACCATCTTGAACTGGTGGCTGCGTTCATACTTGTGAACATTGTCAATCAAAAAGCAAATGCTACGCATATCTGAGGCGTAACGTCAATACGTAGGTATTAGGTGGTGTGTTTTTTATTAGAAAATACACAGATACGTAATTCTAAAAACCCTAGTGTTTCTTACGCTGCTCTTAAATCGCGACACTTTTCATGGAAATGCGCTCTGCCGATAGATGGTGCTTTCACCTGGAAGTGGCCCTGTACAAGCTCATGTTCCGACCGCACTGCCAGATGGCGTCCCTATCTGTGGTGCCACTTGCAACGAAGTACAAAAATACGCGGCCAGTTTTTGCCTCTGCGTTCGTTCACGCTCAACCGCTACAGACATAATAAACCAACAAGCCTGCATCGCTAACTTCTTCAAACAGTTTGGGTGGTAATGCAATCATTGCCTAAGAAATACTAGCAGGCACGATCTAATCGTCCAGAGTAATAAGTGTTCTTTCGGCAGAATAAAATATTTTTGTCTTGATAAGCCTGAGAGTAGGCTTTCAAAAATAATAACAATTAAAAATAAAAAGTACACTTACTATAGGGCATAAAGTAGGAAACATGGGTAAATGTGTCAATGATGCATGGGTACACATACGCGCTCTGAACTAGCAACATGCAAGCAACAGCTGTCTTAGTTTTTTATTAATAATTTTATCAAACAAATCTCCTTCTCGTAGATTTGTATAGACAGCGACAGCCAGTACAGGTTATCAGGTTTTGTATGTCCTGACACCGAGTGCATCTTCGCATCTGCACTTATTATTCCATTGTGTTTTTACACTGTGTCGTATCATCTGTCAGAGTAATTATATGGCGCCTGTTGTCCACCTGTGGCGTCGAATCTTGGAGGTTTGAGGAGAGAAAGAGAGGCGTTAAACGTCCAGAATTTAAGGGGGACGTTGCAAGTGGACAGCGAATAATCGTTTGTAGCAAGAGTTATCGCGTCAGTTGTCGGCTTTGTCCTGACCAGCTTTCTCAGACCAGGAGGACCCTATCAGTTAGCCGAAACTGAACTTCTAGGGTAGACCAAGTGCGCCTTCGGAGATTCCACCATAGTCCGAGTACCTTCTCATCTTCCACTCCACCACTGGGTGGAGGAAATCAAAGCGTTTTCAGCCACCGCCGCTAGAGAGAATGCAACTGTGCTTCATTGGCAATGCAAGCAGTTAGAAGAAGCCACACGCGTTGTCAGCTTGGTTACCTCAGTTGCGTTTCACCGACCCGAGTACTCCTAGCGCGTACTTCTGTTGCCTCAGAAAACAATATCCATAGCAGCTTGTTAGATCTTCTGAAAAAGTTGGATACCCTGCTGGCCACCTCTCCTTAGAACGTACAAGTTCAGGTCGCAGCCATAACCCTTGGTTGCCTCCACACCAACCGAGAGCTATCTGATGAGGACGCGGAACCCATCACTCCAAGCATCGCTATAAAGTCTTGCACTGCTACTACAGACGGCGACAACGAAGTGGTTCCCGTTCTAAAAAAGAACCTTGCTCGAGGTGTGAATTTGGTGTTGAGGCCTCTGCAGCTTGTTCCCGGACGGTCCGTGACCCCGTAGTTGTAGATTCTTATGATTTAGGAGCAACCATTGTTCATGAAGATCTGGTCATGTTTGTCGTGAGAAACTTTATTGCTGTAGCGGTAATTAGCTGTAACAGTATTGCTGTAGCAGACTATATAAGGACCATGGTTAAGATTGACGTATGTTTATCATCACGAAGTGAAAGACACGCTTGGTTGACGGGCGTCTACAATAAAAGGAGGCCACTGGAAGTGCTGTAGTTGCTTTGATCTATCGATGGAGTTAGAATACGTTAACGGTGACGTTGAACTTGGAAAAAAATCACTCTAATCGCAGTCTGTGCTCGCGCTAATTTTCCCGATGTCCTTGCTGTCTCCTAGCCATTGGTACAGCCTCGTACTACGCCATATTTCCGGGTCACCTGGTGGGAGACCACTGCCGCAATAGAGTTCGTTGCAAATTGCGCTTTAACAAACATCGCCGCGAGATTGCCATCGTTCTTCTGGGTAGAGTTGCACGTGTTTGCAGCTGATGCGCACCACGAGCGCCGCTTGCTCAAACGTCGGTTCTTCTCGCACGGGGTTAGGACCGTGTTTCCGTGCCAAAAATATTGCGCAAGCTGTGGATTTTTCTTTTTTTTCTCAGGGGGGAAGGGAGTGCATGCAACCGCGTTCACAGACTGCCTTCTTTTCTTTTCTCGACGCTTTCTTTCCTCCCATTTTTCGCAAGGACACCGGTTTGTCGACAGCGCTCTTCTCGTCTCGTAACGTCATTCTGTCTCGCTCGACGGTTTCGCCCGCGGAGAGTTGGTGCGCATTCGAAGAAAAAGCCTGCGAAGACGCGTTTCGACGGCAGACGATGCCAAGTAGCTTGCGCAGCTCCCAAATTATTGCGCGGAGGGCCATTGCAGCTGGGTCTCCTTGGCAGCTGTAGTGGGCACAGCTGAGCAACCGAAACCAGTCTGGCCTTGAAAGAGCTGGTAATTCGTCGTTTGGGGTTTCCCCCGGAAGTGCTGCGGACGTTAAGCCAGACGTCAAGCGGAGGACGCATGTTTACTGCGCGTATATGCAAATGCGTGTTCAAGAATGCTTATAATGAGTTTTTGTGTACGGTATAGTCACAGTGTTGGTACGAGTGGTGCTACGGACTAATTAAAACAAAGGTTTTCGGTGCATTCATGAAAGCTTTCGATCATGCCTATTTATTGTACACCTTAAAATGAACAAAGAATAAAATTATTATTTGAAGAAGGGCCAAGGTAGGGCCTCAGCGGTGTCTGGTTTTGGTATTTCTGGCAGTTCTTCTTCTTATTTTTCTTCCAAATTAAAATAATTAGTTAAGTAAGTAATTAAAGTAATGTTTTAAGAAAGGCCGGGAGAGTCAGGGTATAGGGCATGGCCTGTTTAAGGTATTTCTTGCCACCGAGCTTTCTATATCATGCAACCAAAGATGGATAATCGAATAAAATCATTACCATGAGGAGGGCATCGGCAAGGTATACGACCTAAGTGATGCATATTTCGTAAAGCAGGGACCTCCTTTGGAACCACGGGCACGTCATCTGCTGCTAGTTTGGAAGTATACATCACAGGATGACAGACTTCACCGAACTGGTCTAACATATGTCATGCAGCTGCTGTCTTCCCATGCTCCAGATGAAGATTAGCCGATGGGGCCATCCACTTTTCGCTGCTTGTGACATCGCGTTCCCCGATAAGTTGCTCTCTAATGTCGTGTTTCGCGGGACGATGCCCAAGTGAACTCCCTAAGATAGATAGGTCAATATGCCTCTTTTGTTGAGCGTCGCATGGTAAAAGAGTACGTGTCCCCATGGGCGGGTTTGCTATGACCTTTTCAATCTGAACATTTCGTGCATCGACTCACCGCCTCATAAACTTAAGTTTAACTGTCAACAATGACATTTAATCACGACCGTTTGGTGCGAAAATTATTTCCAACTGTCCCGCATTGCATTCCAGCAAGACCACAATGTGTTTTCCTTATGTTAACTTAATTAAACCAGATTGTATTTTCAAAAAAAGACGCGATGAATGTCAGCGGTTTAATTGGTGCCACATTGTATAGGCCACCCTTGTTACAAAAATTGTTTCCATAGTTCTAACTTATTTTAAATCTTTTTTTTTTTGTTGGGTAAACGGCATCCCAAAACCACCATATGATTAATAGAGACGCCGTACCGGAGGGCTTCGGAAATTTTGACCACCTGGGGTTTTTAATGTGCACCCAAATCTAAGCACATGAGCCTCAAGCGGCTGGGATGCGATCCCACGACATGCAGGTCAGCAGCCGAGTGTCCTTTAACTCGTATGTTAACTAGATTGGAATACGTGTGCTATTAAACAAACTGGCTGCCAGCATGAATAATCTGAGCCGCCACTGTTCGCAGTACAACCTGTGTTTGTTCATTAAGTGCTCTCGGAAGAAAAAAGAACTGTGCTTACAGCAAACTGCACAGCGTAAAACTTCAGTCTGGTTAGCGCAATACGGTTAATAAAATCTGCATGACTAGTCTGTAGTTCACGCGCAATAGTCCTGCATTGTATAGGCAGGGCCTGCCGTCCTTTCTTGACAGTCGCTTCGCCACCTATAGTTCTTTAAGTTATCAGAAAGCTAAAACTTGCACTTGCATTAATATGTTATGCAGTGCAAAGCCGTAGTGCATATACGCGCATTTCGTATTTCACAGCACGCTTTAAAGCATGCATGGCGAGTGAGGGGTATGTGGATGCATGCACTGGCATTAATTAATTCTGTAGTGGAGAGATGCGCCTGTGCTGTCAATGTTTGTTATTAGAATTGCACATCCCGCTTCCAATTACCTAATGGCCGGCAGTGGGGCATACTTATAATGCGAGAGGCGCAATACTTTGCAAACCTAGAACTAGCAGGCTGTGATATTCGTTTGCATATTTATTAGTGGCAGTTTCCACATGTCTGGAAAATAAAGGGAGCAGCAGCCGTTTTAATTATCATCTTAACAAGTCGTTGAGCTTAACTCGGCATTATAATGGACGAAGTAACCTGCTTAATTTACACTTTAAATAAAGCAGTAAAGCAAAAAATATAACTGCTTATAGCTTCAAAAACGAAAATGGTTTGTTAAGAACGCCTCGAAAGTTCTTACCCATATAAAGAAAGGAAAACTCAGAAAGTTCCTGATGCTATCGATTAAGCTTACCCGAAGTCGAAAGCCAGCTTATTTTTCTTTTCACTTGTTGTATTGATCCTCCACCGCCCTCCTTTCCTGCGCCTAACGTGCACGTCAGCATAGTTTAGCACTGCCTCCGAGATTAGAGGCATTGCAAGTTTTGTACAGCTCACCTTGTCCTGCATTGTCTCCGTGATTGTCACACCTTTGGTCAATCGATGACGTCATTCAACGACGTCATTGTGTGACGTCACTAATTTCGGTGGTCCGTAACATCGTCATTGCTTGGTGATCTTTTTTTATTTTGCGTTCCCCGTGTTGACGCCGACGTGGTCATATGCCAAACGAGAATTTTTTGCGTTTGATGAGTCATCTAAAATCTTTCGCCTTAATATACCACCCCTTGCTTACCTTGCGTCTCATGGTAAAGGATTTGTTTTAGCAAAGATGGGGACACATGGAAAGAAGTTACGAACGAGTGCTTCCTCGCAACCGATTTATTCCTGAAAACGACTAGACATATGACCACAAATAATGATCACAAATAATGATCACAAAGTATGCGCAAAATAAGTCATGAGACATAGAGGCAGAATACAAGTTAAACAATTTACAAGAATACAAGTTAAACATTTTTAAAAAATGTGTCGTAAACTCTCAAGGCCGAGAATTAGCGTCGGCCACGGTCAACGCGCTCGATTCGGACGCAGCGGAAGAATCGGCAATCGCTCTAGCAACCACAACATGTACAGACGCCATGGTGATCTTCACCGACTCACAAGCCGCCTGCTGGAATTTAGCTAAGGGCCGTATCTCAGCCGATACCATCAATATTTTGAAACGGCGAAGCACTCCACTCCCATACACTTGTGTATCATGGGTGCCAGGACACGAGGATCTGCAGGGAAGTGGAGCGGCCCACGCCGCTGCCCGCGAGCACGTCAGCCGGTCTGCCCACAGGACATTCGACCCGACGTTGAAGAGACGGAAGTTGTTCAAAACACCTACTCGTCGTTACTCCAGCATTACAGGCTGGAGCGACGAGTATACCCTCCACCACACCCAAAACTGACAAAAGAGGAAAGCGTAATACTGAGACGCCTGCAAAGCAGCAGGCCGCCAGGGGGCCAGAGGGTGCGGACGCGTTTCACGTCGGTTCCGCGGATGTTTTATGTTTGTGGCAGAAATTCAGATCTTCGATCAACGGCATTCTACTCAGCAGTTTCTGGAAGGTCAGCGAATCCTGCCTATATCAAGTTTTTCGGAGGTGAGCCGCTTTTCTGGACACTGTAGCTCATTTATTGCGGTGCCACACTGGCACACGAACTAAGCCTAACGCAGCACCGGTAGACGCCGTCGCTCGCGCTGCAGACGCGGCCGGCGTCTATGCCGAACCCAGCGAGCAGTGCGACGCCCCTTTGCTACTCGCTTAACGGCTTTATCCTCGACTGCAATGGAAGTTGTTCACGTAGACGGTGAAGAAATATCGCCGACAGATGTCCGCAAGGAGAATGGCTGGCTCGAGGTTCGGGCCAAATACAAGGAACGCAAGGCGCGCGTCGCGGGCACTGACCCTGCTGCGCAGACCGCTGACGCGCTCAACGATGATGAAGCGTTTGTCAAAAGAGCAGCCAGAAACGTGCGACGACTCAGCATGGCGACCAAAAAACCGAATCTGCCGGTGGACGACATCAAGGTCATCGTACGCCCTAGAGATGGCTTCAGCACCAGGACACATCGTGCTGCTCGGATCGGCGACAGCATACGTGCCGCTGCCGGACTGAACCAAGAGGAAACCAGAGGCGATATCTTTCGCGTAAACGAAAGACAGAATATTGTAGTAGTGAGCACTCCATCGGAAGAGAGAGCCAGAAGATATTGTGAAATCTCCAAGCTAACCATGGGAGACAAAGATTACGCAGCGAGGGCATATGCAGCCGCGCCGGAAAATACAACCAAGGGCATCATCCGTGGGATTCCCGACGAAGATTCTCCTGAGGATATTGAGAGACACCTCGTCAACGAGCACAACCCTTCGTTATTGCACGCGAAGAGGATGGGAAGCACGGCACACGCTATCGTCGTATTCGAAGGAAGTGTAGTGCCGCGCTACATATACTACAACGGAACGGAGCACCGTTGCGTGCTCTACAAGAAACAGTACGAGACGTGCTACGCTTGCGGCCGACTTGGACATCGATCCGACGTTTGCCCCAACCCAGAGAGTAGAAGATGCAGAGGCTGTGGCTGTGATGATCCACCGCAAGACCACTGCTGTGAGCCCAGATGTCGACTTTGCGGCAAGGACCACCCTACCGGAGACAGGAAATGCCAAGCCAAGTACAGAACTCCTTACATAGTGAAGAAACGCCAGTGGGAAAGAAGGCAACGTGAGGAGGACGCAGACAAGAGCTATAGGGTGTACGGCGAAAGTGGACACGCCTGTTCGGCGCTGCGTGGGGAGAGACGAGGCCGATCCGCCTCGCGTTCTCGCTCCCGCTCCCGGTCCCGGTCTCACTCCCGCTCTCGGTCGAGGAACGCCGAGCGCCAACGAGCCAAGGACAGACCTAAGTCCCAGGGCACGTCTCCCGCCAGTACCGACACTACAGCGACGCGAGCTGCCGGACCCGGTGGTAACGACAGTCTACCCAAAGCCTCCAAGGTGAGCTGGGCGGCAGCCGCCTCCGGCGAGCGTGCGCGGTCTGGCACTGCCTTTTCTAACAGTGAAGGTCAACACGACATGATCATGCAAATTCAAAAACGACTCGAGCAATTGGAGAGAGATAACATTAGATACAAAAACGTAATTGAGGAACTCAGGGAGGAAAATGCTAGTCTAAAAAATGAGGTAGCTAAAAAGGGCGGAACGATCCGATTGCAGGACAATCCAGGGGAGGTACTATCTAAGGATGAAACGGTGCCGACCCCCTCGAAACGCAGGGCAGTTGAAGTGGACCGGGCGCAAGCCGAAATTCAAACACATAAAACAGAGGAAAGGGATAGGAAACGGCACGATGTCGAAGACGACATAAGCATAGTCAGGAAAGAAATAGAGGATGAAAAGAACACGCGTAAAGCAGAAATGGAACGAATGCTTAGCCAGCTTACAGGCGCGATGCAGCAGATAACAACTACAATGCAGCAAATACAGCAACAACTCGCCACCCTGCAGATGAGGGTTGAAAACAACGAGCGAAGGTTACCAGCTAGCAGCTGCGGGCCCCTCAAACAGACTGGGAAACCGTACCACAGACCAGTGGACACAGAGACTAGGGAGAACACTGGCAAATATTAAATTTTACTATCATCATGGCTACTCACAATACTAAAAATTACGTAATTTGGCAATGGAATTGTAGAGGATACGCTAGAAAGCGGGGACATCTTCAACAGTACCTGATTAACAAGGAGAAGCCAGATGTGATACTTCTACAGGAAACTAACGTTAAAGCTAAGTTATCCGGTTACAGGTCATTTCAGGATAGCGCTCCTCGGGACAAACCGGCCGTCGCGACGCTAGTCAAACGTAACCTAACCGTAACGCAGCATGAGATAAAGGTAAACGCGATACCACACCTGTTGGTGGAGATAGTACCTCCAAAGAATCGAGACAATAGTCTCTTCATTCTTAATGTGTATAGTAGCCCTCGACTCAAGCACCGCTTCCGCGCGCTACTCAAGAAGGCGGCCGGCATCGCGGGGACCCGAGCGCTCCTCGTAGCGGGAGACTTTAACGCTCATCATTCCACATGGGGCTACAAATACGAAAACCTGAAAGGCAAAAACCTATGGGAGGATGCTCTACTGGAGGGTCTCACTCTCATTACCGACCCCTCCGCGCCTACGCGACAAGGAAATAGTGTTTGTGCTGATA
Source organism: Rhipicephalus microplus (assembly GCF_043290135.1). Classification (NCBI taxonomy): domain Eukaryota; kingdom Metazoa; phylum Arthropoda; class Arachnida; order Ixodida; family Ixodidae; genus Rhipicephalus; species Rhipicephalus microplus. Next base: position 259,941,484 of record NC_134701.1, read on the forward strand.
CGTCACCAGATCTCGCGTTCGTTAAAAACATAACAAACGTATGCTGGACGAATACACAGGAGGATTTGGGCAGTGATCACACTATTGTAGAAATTCGTGCCAATGCGGGGCCGTGCAAAAAGAAAAGCAAGCTACTAAAACTTGTAGAGCGGGACAAGTTTAGGCAAAACAGGGAAAATAGGATTGACTCCTCGGAAAATATCGAAGATATAGAAAAGTGGACATCAATGCTGAGGCAAGATGTCGCGGCAGCAACGCATGAGGTCCCTCCTGAAGCAAACCTCCAGGTCCTAGATAGTAAGCTTCTGCATATGTGGGAGGCTAAACGTAGCCTACAAGCCCGGTGGAAAGTACAACGACACAATAGGACTTTACGTAGGCGAATAGCTAAACTGAATAGAGACATCGAGGAATACGCTTTACAGCTTTGCAAGTCACAGTGGGAAGAGACGTGTAATAGCATGGATAGCCGGGTAGGGTTCACCAAGGCGTGGAATCTCCTCAGGTTCCTGCTGGATCCAGAGGAGACTAAAACAGCATATAGGCAAAATGTCAACAAGATAATCAACGTCTACAAAGGCACCCACGCAGAACTCTTGCATGAACTCAGGATGAGATACACTAATCCGACTAGACCCGTGCTCCACTCTGAATACAAAGGCACTGCGAACGAGTGCTTGGACAGACCTTTCAGCATTGCTGAAGTACGCGCGGTGCTGCACAGGCTCAACACGAAATCATCGCCCGGACCAGACGGGGTTACGAACAAAACGCTTCGGAATCTAGATGACACATCGATAGAGCACCTCACGGTTTTCCTTAACGAATGCTGGGAAAAGGGACGTATTCCCCGACAGTGGAAAACCGCCCGCATCGTTATGATACCCAAACCAGGAAAGCGCATACAGCTGGAAAATCTAAGGCCGATATCGCTGACGTCCTGCGTTGGTAAGGTCATGGAGCACGTGGTCCTCGCGAGACTAACAAACTTTCTCGAGGACCACGATCTGATTCCTCACACCATGCTGGGCTTCAGGAAGAGCCTCTCCACGCAGGACGCCATGCTCCAACTCAAGCACCAGGTAATAGACAGCATGACCACTTCTACCAAAGCAATCTTAGGCCTAGATTTAAAGAAGGCGTTTGATAATGTCAAGCACTCGACTATACTTACCCGAATAATAGAACTAGGACTCGGTAAAAGGACGTACGACTACGTCCGTGATTTTCTAACGGACAGGACAGCGAGGATCACATTGGGAGAATTAGAGTCAGGAGAGATAGAGATGGGCAGCGCCGGCACTCCTCAGGGTTCGGTGATTTCGCCCTTGCTCTTTAACCTCGCACTCATAGGGTTACCAGCTAAATTAGAAGAGATTGACGGGCTCTCCCACAGTCTGTACGCAGACGACATTACTCTGTGGGTAACTCGGGGATGTGACGGCCAAATAGAACAGACGCTACAGCGAGCCATCGATACGGTTCAAAGATTCCTAGAGGACACGGGCCTCACCTGCTCGGCTGAGAAATCGGAGCTACTGGTTTACAGACCTACGCGCAGAGGTCGAAAGCCCAAATACAGCGAACAAAGCGCAAATCACGCAGAGGAAGCGATACAGCTAACGACCTCGGAAGGCCAAGTCATTCCCAAAGTAGACGTTATACGCGTGTTAGGCTTGTATATTGCAGCCAATGGCCACAATGGCGAAACTGTTCGCAGGTTGGAACACGCGGTAAATCAGACAATCCGACTTCTAAAACGAATTACGAACCGACATAGTGGTATGAAAGAAGGGAACACTATTAGACTTGTGCAAGCCTTTGTCCTCAGTAGAATCACGTACGTTGCCTCTTACTTGAATTGGCACGTCGCCGAGAAGATAAAATTAGATTGCTTAATCAGGAAAGTGTATAAGCAAGCTTTATGCTTACCCATGAACACAAGCACAGTGAAATTATTAGAACTAGGCTTGCACAACACGCTTGACGAATTAATAGAAGCGCACAACGTAGCACAGTATGAACGACTTTCTAAGACTAAAACGGGCAGGTACATCCTCGAAAAACTGGGAATCCACTATCACACGCAGCAAGGCGAAAAAGCCGACATAACCGTGATGGTGAGGGAAAAGATAGTGATTCCGCCGTTGCCCAAAAATATGCACCCGGAACATCACACCGGCCGAAGAAACCAGAGAGCGCAGGACTTGCAGAGAAAATTCGGAAATTGCAAGGAAGCGGTATTCGTGGACGCGGCCAGATACGCGCGAAGGTGTGGTTACGTGGCCGCGGTGGTCGACGGTAAAGGGACATGCATGACGAGCGTTACGGTGCAAACGCCACTGACCGAGACGGCCGAGGAGGTGGCCATAGCACTCGCGGTGGCGACCACTGAGGCCGAAGTAGTAATTAGTGACTCGCAAGCAGCGATACGCAACTATGCGAACGGTCGTGTCTCCCGAGAGGCGCTGCGAATCCTAATGACTAACGAAGACAAAATTCGGGAAAAAAATGACACTTTCGTCATATGGACCCCCGCACACACACAAACCCCGCTGGCCGGCAACGAGGCGGCGCACGCGGCGGCTCGAGCACTCACGAACCGAGCCGTTGCGAACGCCGACGCCGCCTCGGACGAAGTTCCACGCGGGGGGGAGTGGGAGTGGGGGGACCGCATGACTAGTTACCACGAAATAACGCAGCACTATAAGCTAGAAAGGCGAAAGTACCCTCCGCCACACAACAGGTTAAATAAAAAACAGGCAGTTGCGTGGCGACAACTGCAAACATATACTTATCCGAATCCAGTTCTCTTTAGTCTCTGTTACCCTGATCTGTATTTAACAGAAAAATGCAAGGTTTGCGATGAAAGGGCGACACTTTCACATATACTATGGGAATGCTCGAGTTTAGATGAAAGCAACGATGAAAACCACGAAGAGGCAGTTTCGGACCGCAGGACACGCTGGGAGGGGGCTCTGCTCAGCTCCTCATTCGAACAACAACTGTGGGCCGTCCAGCGAGCCGAGGAAGCCGCCCGAGCCCAAGGGCTCGTGGCCGACGCCTAGGCCCGCCCCAAATCAACTTCGCTGGACTTCATAAATAAAGTTATTCTTCTTCTTCTTCTTCTGCAAAGCAGCACATACACACATGGGGCCCTAATGCACCGTCTCTACCCAACGAGATATAGCTCTATGTGCCCGCCCAGCAGCGTACCGGACACCTTGGGACGGACGAACGAAGACCTAAGCGAAACGTGGCTGCCAAAGCTCGCCCTCGAGGACCTGGAAGACCAACAACTCGTTGCCACGGTCAAGAGGGCAGTAGAAGCCAGAGGGTTCCTGGACTAAGGAGCCCTCCCACCTCAGGGTGACACCTGGAATTGCTCGGGGCACTGTTTCGAAAATAAACGTTTACTTCTCTCTCTCTCTTTTTATCAGTAAGCACCACAGTTTTTTACATACAGTTTACATACAGTTTTACATACAGTTTTTTGCCAACTTATTGATTTGAAGCCTTTCCGTGACTTCACGTGTGAGCTTCGAATATTGTTTAACTATACTTGTATTCTGCCTATATGCCTAATAATATATATCTCGATTTCGGCTGCCTCGCAGTCTGCTTGTGCTTGTTTGAAGGCTTGCTTCCTGATGCGCGTTGCAGTTTAGCCGCGTGGTATTGTCGAATGTGCGGGCTTCCTTGTTTAATCGGAATGCGTGGACAAATGATGAGGTTTCTATCAGCCTCGGCGAGACAGTGATCACGCTGCTTAGCTACTTACCCAAAGGTCGTGGGTATGATTCCCGTCGTGGCGGTCGCGACGTAGTATATGTGAGCCAATAGCGTGGCACTCAATTCAAGTGGAGAATTGCGCAATAGGCTTCGTTGCGCTGTTGGGCGCTTTTTCCGTTTTGTGTAAACGATTGCTGGTCTTTACAGATCTATTGTAAATCCAGCCAAGCACCAACATTTTTTGCTCGCTTGCTCGCTTGCTTGCTTGCTTGCTTGCTTGCTTGCTTGCTTGCTTGCTTGCTTGCTTGTTCAGGGTGTGTTTGGCATGGAAGTATTTTTGTCTCAGACAAGTATATACAGTTCTCCTATTGAAACGCCGGCGATCCTATTAGAGACGCATTACGGATTCACCCATTTTGCTCGAAACGCACTTTAAAATCTTCACTTACTGTCCGAAGCACAGCATCGATGTACGCTGGCATAGTGCTGGGATCGTGCTCTTCGCCATTTCCGGAGCACCCGTCGTACCTTGAATCCAACACTGGAAAAGGCTTTCCTCTCTACTATTGGTCTCTTTCACTCTCCCGCGAAGATCAAAGAGCTTTCGGTGACAGCTCTCTTGGAACCCGCGTATCGTACAGGGCATTGCAAACCGACCCGCATTGCGGCATTTTAGCGGCGGAGAGACTTTGTTGGGGCCTAATGTTTTTATTTGTGACTTTGTGTTGGTTTCTATAGCTGTTGCAGCAGTCAGCCGGCAGCAGCAGAGTGCGTGATGTGATGGGCCGTGACGCAGTGACAAACAACTGTCTTCAGACAACTGCGAAGAGTCGGTGTTTCTTCTCAAACGAGTTTGCGAAAATGCATATGTCGCCAGGGGAGACGATGCAAGATTAAAAGTAACGTCTCTTGGGCAATAAAGTGGAAACAAATGAGCCTGCATACCCTATATAATGGAAAGTTTTTCAGGGTCGGGTTCCAGTGCGTTTCTTTTTATTATTATAATCTTTATAGGTTCAGCTGTGGAGCGTAGATGTGATTGTTCCTACCGTTTCGTAGCCGGTTAGATTACTATTGATTCACAGTGGCAATTAAGAAAGACTAGAAGTTTATGAACGTCTTTCTCAACCTGACTCACAGATTTACTGAGCAGAAGTTTAGCTTGTGGGACCTTGTCTTTCTCCACTTAACATAAGCTTGCTGTTTGAATAATCAGCAAGTAATATTCGTGCAGTAAAATAGCATAATGGATACGCGCGTACATCCGCACACGTTATCACTCAAGACACTCAACAGGTCTTGTTGTGTCTCCGAATGGCTTGTTTTGGTGCCGCGAGTGCCGCTCATAGGATCTTTTTTTTTTTTTTGGTGGGGGGGGGGGGGAGGGGGGATTCAAGCGTATGCGGCTGCTCGAGTGCAGCAGAATTTGTCAAATTGCGCGCTTACCTTTTTCTTCCTTTCGCATTGACCCGTCAATCGCAAGCAGTTGGCCCAGTGTTCAGCCCATGGGTGGAAATCTCTTAGCACATTACTATAAGCATGGCAACTTTGTTACTTAGCGCTGCAGACTTTGTAGTTTGTGAACACGATCATCGCCAATCTGACGACGCCCACTGCATGCAGAACAAAGGCATCTCCCATGATCCGCCAATAATCCCGGTCTTGTGCTTTCCGCTACCACGTTATACCTGCCAACGTTTTAATCTCATCGGCCCACCTAACTTTGGACGGTGACCACCTGTCCTAAGTTTACTTATTCCTTGACAACTTCCAGCGTCTTGCCACTTTCCGCAAAACTCTGTTTTCTGCCGAAACTGTCGCACGCTACTTTAGTCCTATGCATATATATTTTCGCACCTGCTCTTCTGCTTTCCGTGTCTAGTTCAGTAATCATGAGCTGCAATTCGTTTCCTGAGTTACTCACACAACACAACTTGCCGGCGCCCTCTTCAATCAACATACGGCCTTGTCATGCTTGGTCGATCCATTGTAATCAACAGAACTTCAACTAAACAATCAACTTTCTCTTAGTCTTACATATTTTATAGATGAAGTGCTAGCGATGGTGTATCGGTTTTATTGAAATCAGCCACCTCTTTTGACATTTTAGGTAAAGTGATCTGGTTCTTATGCGCCAAGCAGCGCTTCGCTCAGTGTTTTTCCTGCGGTACATTCTTCACCCATGGAATATTCGCGCAGCACGGCTGTATTTTAGCTTCGCGTGCGTCGGCGCAAACGCGGTACTCAAGTTTCATATATTAGATAGCTTTAGAGTCGGGGAGGGACGCGAAAAGCTTTCACCCTGCTAGCGTGTACTCCCTCTGCAGCTGCTTGGGTTCGGTCAAAACGAAACCCACGTAGAGTCAATGTACATGCGGTTATGCAAGCCACTTGCGTACTTTATTCTACACCTTTGTATATGCCAAAGGACTTATAGGATGTCCAAACTCCTACATCCTTCTTGAGTTGTATTTTAAACCGGTTTGAGCTCTTCCCATTGGGGTAGCATGGTAGCCGGCACGGAAGGCGGTCAGGGGGTGGGTTGAACTCCTTTGAAATTTTGCACCATTTCAAATGAATTCACGAACATAGTTCGTCGTTGAACCCCCTATCCCCTCATCCGTCCCTCAAAAAACATTACACCCTAGCTGATATTTACGTTATAAGTTTGGCGGTTTGCGTATTACGCAAACATTGGGAAACAAACATTTAAAGCTCTGCCATATATTTCTACCGTCAATGCGACGGTCTTTGATCGACAAATATATATTTGAACGATCGGTAGTGGTTGCTCGTTTCGCAACTTCATAATTAAGTCATGCGTATCAGAGTAGATGTTTAATTTCCTGTGTCAGTTGCTTGGAGCGGGCAGACTCGGGTTACAGATTAGTTTCGTCGCTCTCGTATATGACGCGTGCCCCGCCGCGGTGTTCTAGTGGCTAAGGTACTCGGCTGCTGACCCGCAGGTCGCGGGATCGAATCCCGGCTACGGCGGCTGCATTTCCGATGGAGACGGAAATGTTGTAGGCCCGTGTGCTCAGATTTGGGTGTACGTTAAAGAACCCCAGGTTGTCGAAATTTCCGGAGCCCTCCACTACGGCGTCTCTCATAATGATATGGTGGTTTTGGAACGTTAAACCCCACGTATCAATAATCGTATATGACGCAGGTGTAGCGTCCTACAAAGGCAGGGTAGGCGCAGTGTGTGCGCGTGCATGCGTGTGCGGGGATAAATTACTGGTACGTCAAGCCCATTGTGTCGCGAAATGTTCTAGACCAAACGGGAGTCCACGAGGAATAATATGATCAGGAAGGCGAAATTAAGTACTTTGCCACTAGATAATGCGTGTGACGATGTATTTAGAAGAGTGCGCTTTATGCTGCTGCTGCACGCTATATACAACCAGCAACGGTTTGAACGCGATGCAATTTGCACGTTAAAAAAAACTTTTTCTTTTCCTCTAGAATTAGCTCCGCACAAATTGACGTTTCAATTAGTAAATAGGGACGTTCACCAGAGGGAGAACGGTTTAACGTATCGAGCAAGTATACTGACAGTCCATTCGCTCGCGCGGAGCTTTAGTTACACTGTGCGCTCTTTAAAAAAAATTAGTAAAATCTGGTAACCACGAGCAAAACGTTGGTAAGAGCAATTGTTGCTAACTTTCTTGGGTCATTGTTAGCAGACGCTTAAAGGTTGCAACGGTTACTAACTTTTCGTCATGCACGTGTTTAATGAACTTGTTGAACAAACCATAGCAGTTATTGAAAACTTTATCTCAAAGCGAACACTAATAAATACCTCACACGCATAGCAGCTATTATTACGAGTGTCTAACAACCTATTTTTTCTAGCATGGGGATGCATTCAAGCTCATCGAGGCAATATATGTAAGCTTAGTATCCAGTCCTAGGTCTTGTATATTAGGCCTTGTTGAAGCAATATTATGCAAAATAGACATAACTAATTGTTTTTCTAAATATACTTGAATAAACGCCCTACGCTGCGTCACCTCGTGCACCTAAAAAGTTATGAGTTGTATAAATGAAAGCACCTAATTTAAATTGTCAATCCTACAGCATAGCCGCCCACCGGCACCAGCTGCATTCCCCAAAGTTAGGGCTATTAATGCTGCTGGAACCGCTTAGGAACTGTACGTCTCGCGTGGACTTGTGTATGTGTGCTGTTCTCTCTTATGACATTATGTGCGTAATTACTCATTGATGATGCTGAAATGTTGTAGCTCTCGGATTTAACCGTTATAAAACGTGCGATTCGTGGGGTGAAATGATCGCGTCAAATACTTTTTTTTTATGGGCGAAGCTCCTTAGGGCGTAAGGTGGTTGCTACATACATGCATTCATACAGGTCGTCACCTGCGTCACCTGTATGTATGCATGTATGTATAGTAACCACCTTACAGCATGTCCACGGAGTAAATGATGAGTGGGGCGAAGCTTCGGAGGGTTTTAGCGGTAGACCGTGAATCTTCCCCTGGCCGCGTCCGTCCGTTATCCGTCCGTCTATTTGACATGCGGACGGACGCATGGACATACAGAAGGGCGGACGGACGGACGGAAGCGCGGACGGGCTGATGGCTGCTTCGCCTCATTCATCATCATTCACTCCGTGCATATGCTGGGATTTTTTTTTTTTGTTAGTAACCATTGCGAATTCCGTTAGTAACGGTGGACGTATACTAGCCTCCCCGTTACTAACTTCACTTACTAAGCGGTTAGGAACATATGTGACAAGTAGTTAGTAGACCAAAGTTAGTAAGCCCTACAACTTTTTTTTTTTATGAGTGAGGGCTCTAGTATACACAAACGGGTATGAGAGTTTCTATAAGCAGCCTGCCACGTTGGTCTGGTGATTATGGGGCTAGGCTGCTGACCCGAAGGTGGCGGACCAGCGCTGGATAGGTGGCGCGCCGAAAAAGAGCACCTGGCCACCTGGCGGAGAGTCGTGACACAACTGAGCCGCTCGCGCCCAGACGACCAGCCGCAGTGTACTGCGGTGGGAGCACGCGGGTGCATCGCTGCTGTTCTTAATTTTGGAACAGCTCGAAAAGCCATTGGGCCAGTAATACTGCACTGTGGTCATCCGAAGGCTGCTCTCACATAAAAAGTACTAAAAAATTGGCAGATCCCACGTGTACAGTGGGAATAGATGATATGCGAAGCACGAATGAGGAAGGTTGATGTATCACTTTAAAATCAGCACAACGTTACGAGGCCGGGGTTAATTATGTCGTACGTGAGTTCCATGTGATGATTATCATGTTTGGACGTGTCATTTAGCTTCGTCATCTGTTCTGTATTGTTCTGGTTTAACTGTTTTGCTGGGGAGAGGTTGAGGTCCATATTGCTTCGGATACTCTATATCAATAAGTTCTGCAGCGAAAAAAAAATAATACTGAATGAAACCCACAAATGAACAATCCGAAAACAAAAACAAATTAGCAGGCTGAAACCAGTTCAAATATCATGCCAATGCACAGTTTTCTTACAGCAGTTCACACTGTCAAACTGTTCACACGCACACCTCCCTTTTCTTTTGTCAGTATACGCACTAACACATTTCATATATATCAATCCCTGGCTGTCGATGACAAGCGCTTATCCCGTCCGGTTTCCACTAAGAAGTCTGTCAGGAAGATGTTCGCCTTTTTCTGAAGATGCATTTCAGGCCATGGTCCGAGTAATTCCTTTAATGTGAAAGGCCGTATGTGCAAACTTGCTAATTTGTTCCTTAATTTTTCTCTTTCATTCGCGTATATAGCAAACTCTAAAAGAATATGGCGAACATTTTCTTCTGCATAACCACAATGACATTCCGGAGAGTTGAATCGATGTATTTTGTGCAGGAAGCTGTTTGTGTATGCTACTTCCAATCGAAGTCTGTGGATTATTGTCTTTAAGTGTCGTGTGAGATCTGTCTCTATGAAAAATTTGTTGTGTGGATCAAATTCATAAAACACTGTTTCCTTTGATTTAGGGCTATCAAACCACTTCTCCGTCGAAAAATGGTTAGCTCCTTGCGTTATAAAACGCCGAATATCCACCCCAGACATATAGATTCCGCAATCCCATCCTTCATTGAATGCTTTCTTGGCGAAGCTGTCAGCCTCTTCATTTCCCTTTATTCCAATGTGACTGGGTATCCATTGTAATACGATGTTGTGACCCAGCGATGAGGCATATTGCACAGTTTCTGCAATACATTGTGCTATTTCACCGTTTTTGTAAAGTTGATTGATATGTGGGGTTTAACGTCCCAAAACCACTATATGATTTTGAGAGACGCCGTAGGGGAGGGCTCCGGAAATTTCGACCACCTGGGGTTCTTTAACGTGCACCCAAATCTGAGCACACGGGCCTACAACATTTCCGCCTCCATCGGAAATGCAGCCGCCGCAGCCGGGATTTGAACCCGCGACTTGCGGGTCAGCAGCCGAGTGCCTTAGCCACCAGACCACCGCGGCGGGGCCCGTTTTTGTAAAGTGATCTCGCATTTCTGATTAGCTGAAGGGCAGGTTTGCTATTTATGCATATCACTGGCTTTCGTGGCTCACAATTCTCGAAGATAAGCTTACTGCTTCAAAGATAGCCACCAATTCTGCTGTCATCGATTGACATTGGTGTGATAATTTGTACATTCTCTTTTTCTGAATTTCGGGTATAAAGACCGCACGGGCTGGCGCTTCTTCAGTGCGTGATCTATTTGTATATTTCTTCGTTTTTTTTTTCATTATGCATTATATAAAGATGATAAAGTACCATCTGTGCCGCTACTAGAGGCGCCTTGTCTGCTTTCTTCCGTATGTCATCTATTTCACAGATAACGATGAAACGCGGTAGCGTCCAAGGTGGTTTTGAAGGCTTCCATCGTTTAAATACTGGTATACTACTGCTTGGAATGATGATACACTATCCTGTAGTCGCATTGCCGTCTTTTGTGTTAGTGCACCAGATAAAGGATGACTTTCATGTTGCGTGAAAACGCTAAATAAGTTTGTAGATGTTTGTTTAGCTCGGGGTACTGCCAAAAGTGGTTGTGGACCGTCTGCAAACACTAAAGCACTGGAAGTTGGCCGTGGCAACTTCAGACATACCCTCAAACACCTTGCCAATAACAAGTGAAGCCTTCTTTAGGTGGAGGCTGGAAGTCCATGCAGCAGAGGCAGTGAGTAACTTACGATGGGGTGTATCCACGCAACCTATAGGGCCAATAGCGACTCTGTAGTACCGCCCCATTTAGCCTCGCAGAGATACCGGAGGAATCGAATGGCTTGATTCACTTTGAGGGGCGAAGCTCCTTAAAGCGGCATCCGTTCGTCTCTCGTCGTAGTGCGTAACAAGTCTTACGTTTTGACCTGCAAGGTGGTGCCAGTGGGAGATTTCTCCTGTGTGTTGTTGAACAATAAAAAATTCGCAGCGTGCGCGTTAACTGACAGCTGAATTCTCCTGTCTCTCATTCCCCATTAGCAGCTATTGGCATGTACATTGGCACTATCTGACAAGAAAGGGTTGCTAGGTTATACTCGCTGGGCGTAACCTCCTTGGTTTTAGAAAGGTTTAACGACCGTTTGGCGGCAGTGCCATGAATACAGCGAACTAGTATATACCATGAACTCGAGGTGATTAAATGTGGGAAGTAGACACGAAGCGCAAGCCGTAAGAATGTGTGCGTTTGCCACCTCTCGTTTAGTCCTTGGAATGTCCGCTGGATGGCGGTGCTTCTATATGCGGAATATATGATGAAAAGATGCGAGATGGTGGTACTTGGAGTGTTGACTAGATTGACGAACGGACACACAGACAGATGCGTGGACGGACACATGGATGGCTGCACGGACGGATGGACGCAGAGATGGACGCACGGATGGACGTGTGGACGCACGAACAGACGCATGCACGGACGGGCGGAAGCAAGAACGAATGGACAGACGGATGCTTCACCCCACTCTCCATCATTCACCCCGTGGATATGCTGCCATTTTTTGTTCAAGGGACTGGACATGAGGCGGTCATGTTAGTCTCCGGTCTAAAATCACACCCAAGAATTTCTGAGTTTTTACCATTTGAATAGGTTGGTTTTGCAGAATAATCTGGAAATCTCCAGGTCTTTTTAATTTTAATATAAACGGTAGTATGGCTGTGTTAGCCAAACTAAGTATCATACTTCTTTTTTCTTAGAAAGCGATCTACATAATCTAATCCTTCTTGTAAAGTATGTTGGACAACCAAAAACGATGGACCAGACGTACATATACTTATATCATCAGCATATACTGAACATGTGATCTTAAGTGGAAGATTATACGGGAGATTCACCATAACTGCATTAAAGAGAGCCGGGCTTACTTAGCACGCTGCCCTGTGGCACTCCTTGGTTGACGACATGTTCTGACGTTGGGCCCTCCTGCGTAACTACAAAAATTTTCCGATGCTTCAGGAAGTCAGCGATCCAACACAGTATCTTGCCCTTGAATCCCTGTAGCGCCAGGCCTTCCAGAACGTGAACGTGACTCACTGTGTCGTATGCTCGTTGGGCATCAATGAATACAGCGACAGTGACGTTTCCTTGCGTAAGTTGGTTTTTCACATCTGTGATCAAGTCCAAAATGCAGTCCATTGGGCATCTACGTCTTCTGAAGCCGGCTATGTTTTCTCGTAGTAGTTTTTTCATGTCTTGCCACCACAAAATTCGTTCCTTGAACATTTTCTTCGTCACTTTCGAAATACTGCTTGTCAAACTGATCGGCCTAAACGAATCCAACTGCATAGGGCTCTTTCCTGGCTTTAGCTATGGTACTACTTTTCATATCTTCCAACTTTCCAGAATCTTTTCTTCTTGCCAACTTTTATTGTAAATGTCTAGCAGGTGTAATTTTTTTTCTTTTTCGCACAAATCAGTAAGCGCAGCATACTTAACTCCATTTGGTCCTGGTGAGCTTGTTCGTTTTACTGAAGACAGCCCATAATGGAGCTCCTCTTGTGTGAAGCTGTCATCCAGATCTGATGAACTGGCCGTAGAGGTCTTCGTTACAACCACCGAAGCTGATTCTGCTGAGGATTTATATTGGCTAGTTAGGACGGCCTCTCCATTTCTCAGTATCAGGTCGCGAAATTCTTCGGCAATTACACGTTCGCTAACTCCTCAAGATAGCGCTTGAGTCTGTAGTGGTCTCGAGTGCATGCCTGTCGGAAGGCGCGTACCATGTTCCACAATTGAGTCGCCGAGGGAAAAGGAGAAAGTGAGGCTCATAAATCTTGCCACCTTTTGGTTGAAAGCTTCTGCAGTTGGTTCAGCATTGCACAATGTACTTTCTGTGCAACCTTGAAGTCTTCTAAATTTCCCGACCTGCGATATCTTCTTTCAGATCGGCCTTGTATTGCCCGAAACTGCTCATACTCAGCGTCAACACCCAAATACTCACCTGTGATGGGTACTGCACGAGTAGCTTTTGCTAGAAAATGTTTTCTCTTCGATGCGTACGTTTCTGCGTCATAACAACGTCCAAGATTTTGTCTCTGTAGTTCTCGAAAGACTGCCCAATTTGTAATTCTTGTTGTGCGGTTAGCTATCGTTTTTTTTTTCAACTTTGGGTGATATATGAATACTGGCAAGTGGTCACTTCCTCTTGCATCAGCGTCTGTAGTCCAGTCTGCTCGAGCCACTAATTCAGAGGAGCACACAGTGATGTCTAGCACGCTGCAGTGGTTGTGCCCTCGTAGGAATGTCGGAGAACCGTCATTTAGTATAACGTAACCGTGGTCTTCGCATTTCTTTACTATAGCAGATTCCCTTACATCACAACGCTCATTACCCCCCAATTCATGGTGCGCGTTAAATTCACCACATGTAATTATGGGATCATGATCAGATCTACACACTGCAGCCAACTCTGCGTATGAAACTTTTGCTTGAGGGTGCACGGATACACTAACAACAGTTACAGTAACGTTAGCAAACTTCACCTTGCATCTAACAAATTCCGGCGCATCTGTTTTTGAAGTAGCCGCAAGTGTCGATGGAATATTGCGTCTCACACACAACATCACTCTACTTCTTGCAGCAGGACGGTCTGCTTGGTACACCGCATAATTAGACAAGCTAAAGTTAGTGGATACTCTTGTTTCAGAAATACACAAAATCGGAAACCCGTGCTGGGCAATGAATTTCCGAAAATATCCACTCTTCTTCTGCAAACCGTTGCAGTTCCACTGGAATATTGCACTTCTTTTGTACAAGTTAGATAGTCCGGTAGCCATGGTTACTACAAGATAAGGTGCTCAAGATCTAGCAGCAATTTCGTTTTTGTTAAAGAGCCTGCTTGGGGCAGGGTTCGTAGAATCGCTTTAAGAGCCGCAAAGATTATTGGCAAAATGACTTGCTCGTTTCCGGCTGTCTCCGCCGAGATCGCATTTCTTGAAAAATCTTTCCTCAACAGGTTTCTGTGTTCCTTCCCTTTGATAGTGAGTGACTCCTTGGCTGTGTCTGTCCCGGCAGAAGGTTCCACTTCAGCACGTTCTTGGGCCCGGACTTCTTTGCCAACTCGATGTTTTGGGGCTGAGCGCTTCTATACTTCCGAGTAAGAGTCGTGGCGCCACTGTATTGCATTTCTTTGTGTCGCAGGAACACCTTCGACTATATCCGCATTGGGCGCTGTACCTCTTTGTATCTTATAGTACCCTTTTACGATTCTCTTTCTTGGTGCAGCTGATGCCAAACGGTTTTGAGAGAAGCCTGAAAACGACGCCGGATGTGGTCCAGCACAGTTTGCACACTTAGGTGGACGCTTCGAGGTGCATTCTTTGTGATCATGTGCGCCCGCACATACTTTGCATCTAGCCATATGCCCATATCTCTGGCAGTTGTAGCACCTTACAGCCAGTTCAATGTATTCCTCGACAGTAGGGTAGCCAACCGAGCCAAGCTTGGTTAACCTCCCTGCCTTTCCTCTCTATTTATCTCTCTCTCTCTCTCTCCTCGACAGTGTGTACCGTAAAGCCGAGAGCAACTCTTTTTGGCAATGGCATGTCATGTCTAAACTGGAGTATTACATTACGTATGGGCTGTATTGTGGCACTTCCATGTTCATTTTTTACCAATCTTTTTTGTCGCGTGACTGAGATTACTCCAACATTTTTAAGATACTCCAGTAGGTCATAATCACTGTGTTCAAGTGGAACATCTCTTATCTTAGCTAGGGTCTTCATGTAAGACTGAGGTATCATCACATGTATAGATGCAAGCCAGCCAGACTTTTGATCAGCAGCAACTTGTTTGCCGAGTACAAAGACCGTACTCCAACACAAAAACTTCCCTCTCTGTTGATTCTTGGCGATGTCACTTTCTTATTGACAGCAGAGATTATCTCAGTCCCCCTACCCACGTCCCCCTACCGCACGTTCCCTTACCGCACGCACCTTAAAAAGATCCCGAACTCAATATAATAACTGAATTTGGTATATTTATTATATGTGGAGCTATAGCGAAACGGCCGCGAGCGTGCTATGAGCCGGGCATGTATTCAACTTTTACATGACACGCGTGGCACAATTATTATGTTTGGACGTGTCGTTTACCTTCGCCGTCTATTCACGTCACGTGACACCAAATTTGGCATATGTAGAGCTAGCGAAGCTGCCGCGAGCGCATCATGAGCGTAGTTTGTTGTCATGTTCTTGCATGACACGTATCTCATGATTATCATGTTTTCGTCAGTCACATACCTTCTTGATCCATTCACATCCCATAATACCAAATTCAGTATATGTGAAGCTAGCGAAACGGCCGTGAGCGCATCATGAGCGGGCATGTAGTCATGTTGTTACATGTCTCGCACGTCATGATTTTTATGTTATGGTCTGTCAGTTGTGTTCGTCATATTGTCATGTCATACCATACCAGTTTTGTAAAATGTCATGTGAACGAAACCACCACAAGAGCAGCAAGACCATGAAATGTAAATCATGAAATCATGACATACATGCCATGATTTTCATGTTATGACTAGTCACTTATGCTCGTCTTACAGTCTTGTCATGTGATACCAAGTTTGGTATTGATAACATTATCGAAACGGCCAGGAGAGCTAAATGTCGTAGACGGTGAGATAGATAGATAGATAGATAGATAGATAGATAGATAGATAGATAGATAGATAGATAGATAGATAGATAGATAGATAGATAGATAGATAGATAGATAGATAGATAGATAGATAGATAGATAGATAGATAGATAGATAGATAGATAGATAGATAGATAGATAGATAGATAGATAGATAGATAGATAGATAGATAGATAGATAGATAGATAGATAGATAGATAGATAGATAGATAGATAGATAGATAGATAGATAGATAGATAGATAGATAGATAGATAGATAGATAGATAGATAGATAGATAGATAGATAGATAGATAGATAGATAGATAGATAGATAGATAGATAGATAGATAGATAGATAGATAGATAGATAGATAGATAGATACGCTCTAAGTTACCGAAGTTCGCTAAGAAATGCTTAGCATTTAAAACGAAGAGAAGCCCTGCAAAGCGTACTGCGCTTAAACGAATGGCATCAAAGCAAAATTTGCTTCTGGGCGAAATTTACACTGGCGTGCCAATTTTGAGACAACAGGGTCTGCCAGGATCAATTTTTTAATGCATCATTAGCATTGTTCGATGAACGCAATAAATAATCTGGTACAATTCATTTCATGGTGTTGTAGCGAAAAATGATAAGAACCGTTTACTTGCCGACTCCGTCGTTCTCTTTCGCGTTGTTGCATCTAACTTACGAACTTCGTTGTTTCGTGTAAATAAGACAAGCGACCGGCAAGGTTTATTTCTTCTTTCACGTTTTTTTTTTCCTTGTGGACTTCTGGTATGTCATGTCGTGCGTAGACGCGCAAGATGGCTTTAGTTGGCTGTAATGGACAATCAATCAAGAGGTTGCTCATTCGCTTGCCCAGAACAGCCAGATCGCTTTTTAGATGCCAAGCAGCTTTTGGGGAGGGGGGGGGGGCTTTGTTTTTCTTTCTTTTCCGCAGCGTCCTCACCCCTACTGCGCATTAACATCCCCCCACCCCAATACAGAGTCGGTGGCGAAAAAAGTGCCGGAGGTAACGCTGAGTGTCGTGACGATGGTTATCGATGTGGTTGAATTCGTCCTTCATGTTCTTGTTCATGCTGTTCTCGTGGTGGAAGTGATGGTCACCGGCAGCTTTGTTCACGTAGAGCTTCTGGATGTTGGTGCACCTGCTGAAAGCGACTACTCTAATGTGTCGTAGACGAGTTTCTGTGGGTGCTGTTCACCATCTCCCCGCTGCTTCGCATCCACACATGGTTCCCTTTAGCGGAAGATGTTTTTTCACATTAATAATAATAATAATAATAATAATAATAATAATAATAATAATAATAATTCTCATTACCATCATGAGGGGCGCGGAAATATATTTGCCATGGGCGCCGTCCGCCGCGCCTGCACTCACCGGGAGCGCGCACCTGTTGTTTTGCTCGGCGCACTTGCCAACGGCGCTGGGAGCTTCGACGGCGACGGCTGAGTGCGGGCCTAAGGAGTTTCGCTCCTAAAAACTGGCTGTGACTTTGCTCACTTATGCATGGGCGCGCAGAGCGAGAGGTGCGGTTAATATTATTGTTTACCTTGGTTCTCTGTTCGGTTACGCTTCTAAAGGCGTGCGGCTCGTTCTTCCTTCGTTTTTTTTTTTTTTTTGCCCGCTGCCTCCTCTTGATTTCGTTCCGACGAAAAAGCCTGGCTCTTTCCAGTCTCTTTGACACACTGTTCATACCTGTGCACGAATCCTACTCCCTTCTACGATGCGACGTTGGCTCCTGTTGTCGCAATGCGGTTTCACCGCATCTACTCTGATGCCATGCCAGACGGCGCGGCAAGTGGCGGTGCCGGCTAAGGTGATTGCGAGACAACGGCTGAGCTCGCGGTGCGGATTCCGGCCACAGCGAGAGTACGGCCATTGTAGCCCTCGCCACAAAAAGAGCTCTAGGCAAAGGTCAAGATGTGTGACAGACGACAGAGGCGCAGGGGTGGCACACCGAGCTCGCGCTCCCCCTCCTCCTCCCCCGGAATGACACTCGACCACATCTGTCTACCTGGCCCCCACTTCAGGAGGTAAAATGCGTGACCCCCCCCCCCCCCCCCCCAAAAAAAAATATTCTGCCAACGCCCTTGACAGACCTCACCACATTTGCTTTTTTTATCTTTGGGTGAGTATAGTATTTGCGTGTGCTGCTCATGACTCCGAGATGAAAGACATCCCCTGCCTTATCGTCAGTACATCACACCCCGAAATCGGCACCAAGGCCCAAGGCTTCCTAGACATCTTTGAAACTGGAAGAGGGGCGAAACCGCGAGGTTAGCCGTAAGATTACTGTTATATTGCCGGTCGAGTTTCCCGCAAACGTAAACTCTTATCGCCCGATAGCACTTCAAGGCTGGCAAGGAAAAGATGATCGTGCGTTCCTGGAGCTGTAGCATTAGGTGCAGGCAAGCGGAAGCGTTGAGGGTCGCGACACGCGCTGTGTGGCCATCGCAATTGTGGGACCCTCAGAAAGAATCAATGTGGTACCGACAGTGTCGTCCGCCGTGCCCCATTTCGTCAAGTACACAAAAATTGCGCGGTAGCGACGCTATCGCTGCGTTATTCTTTATCGGGGTGCAGCTACCCGACAACCCTGTTCTCGAAGTGTATCGGCTTGTTAGGCAGATACGAACTGGTATCTATAGGTGAATCTGATTGATTGATTTGTAGGGTTTAACGTCCCAAAACCACCATTTGATTATGAGAGACGCCGTAGTGGAGGGCTCCGGAAATTTCGACCACCTGGGGTTCTTTAACGTGCACCCAAATCTGAGCACACGGGCCTACAACATTTCCGCCTCCATCGGAAATGCAGCCGCCGCCGCTGGGATTCAATCCCACGACCTGCGGATCAGCAGCCGAGTACCTTAGCCACTAGACCACCGCGGCGGGGCTAGGTGAATCTGCGGCTGCCCCTTTGGCCAATCAATCTGAACGATAACGAGTGTAGCGGCCGTGCTGCTCAGACGTTGATGTGTACTGAGCCCCGTATGTGTATATACGCGTGTTTTTTTTGTGTTTTTTTTCACCTATAGGAATACATTACCTTCTTCAGTCGTAAGTTACGTTCGTGCGTAACTTTCAATGCTCTGGAGCCGCTATCTTGCCACATTTGTTTGTTGCGGCTGATAATAAAGCCCGGTAATGCAACCTTAGAAGTGGCCAACCGTTTGTTCAATGCGAAGCATTTCCTAGCGAACTGCGCACACTTGAGCATTTCTATCTATCTATCTATCTATCTATCTATCTATCTATCTATCTATCTATCTATCTATATCTGACCAGCCGCCTACATCTAGGTACACTCACGATCGCCTGTTTAGCTGCGTGTTGACCAAAATTGGTACAAGAGGGTAAAACATCTTGAAGAATATGACTATCTGGTCATGACTTTAATGGCGTGAAAATCGTGTTACCTCCTGACACGTGTGAAACACACTCGTATGCCACGCACCCATGGGTACGCTCCTCAAGTGAGACAGTTCATATCTATCCTGGAACGGCGAGGAAGGCGAAGAGAGAGAGACTGACATCGGCAGCGTATACCCGGCAAATGCAAAGAATAAATAAGTCAATGCACCTCTACGAAGTGGATCGTGACGACTGGGCGAAGCTCTGGGTACCGTGTTGGCTAGTAACCGCACGTTGCCCGGGCGTTACCCCATACAATATAAATTGACTGACATAAAGTTTACATGAAAACGTAAATTTGTTTTATCTTCCAGTCGTCTTATCGTCCAGTCGTCTTATACGTCACATTTAGAAAAAAAATCACTGATTCCATAAATGCATATCTTTTCTCTTCGTTGAAGCCTCAATAAGAATGATGCATCGTTTATTTTCCAAAAACTTACATGTCTTATCAAACCTGTGATTTCTCGCACACGGGTTTGCATACAACGCGGGTGTAGGAGAGGTGTAACTGAAGAAGAGACGATTATTTGTAGCGCGCCAGTTGAAACTGAAGTGGCCACAAGTCGCCGCTCGTGGCACTGGCGGCGCATCGGTGCTAGAGTTACTGTATATGCTAACTTTTATAAAATAAAAGTATAGAATATCATCATCATCAGCAGCAGCAGCAGCAGCAGCAGCAGCAGCAGCAGCAGCAGCAGCTTGACTACGACCACTGCAGGACAAAGGCGTCTCCCGCTCCTGTGCTCACTGCTGCCACTTTATAACCGCAAACTTCCTAATCTCATCTGCCCACCTAACCTTCTGTCTCCCCCTAACCCGCTTGCCTTCTCTGGGAATCCAGTCAGTTACCATTAATGACCAGCGGTCATCCTGCCTACGCGCTACATGCCCGGCCCATGTCCATTTCCTCTTCTTGATTTCAACTATGATATCCTTAACCCCGGTTTGTTCCCGTATCCACTCTGCTCTCTTCTTACCTCTTAAGTTTACTCCTATCATTCTCCTTTCCATCGCTCGCAGAATCGTCCTCAATTTAAGCTGAACCCTTTTTGTAAGCCTCCGTGTTTCTGCTCCATAGCAAAGCACTGGAAAGATTCAGCTGTTATATACCTTCCTCTTGAGGGATAGTGGCAATCTATACCAGTCATGATTTGAGAGTGCTTGTCAAATGTGCTCCACCACTCCCAGCTTATACAGTAACTCTAATTGGTTCGGTGGACTGTTGCGTCAGCTGTAGGTGCTGCACATTTCCCGTAATCTCCGAATGCTAAATAGGACACTGTACGGGCGCAATACAATGAATCGCGTGTAGAGCGAAGACAAGCACTTTTTGTATTTGTGTCGACATTGGTGTCGCGCAATCGCTCTCCATGCTCCAATGATCCAAGTCTGCAACTTTGTACCGCGCAAAGATGAAATGCCTTGATACACGATCGTGCTTCTTTGTGAAAACCGATGATAAGCAGTGCCTATATCAATTAACACTATAGGTTGCGTGATTTGTGTTTTTCTATAGTCTTCTTATCATCGCAACTATAGCGGATTCCGCAGAAAAAGATAGCGCAAATGCTATTGCCGCTCCGGGCTCTCTGCCGTTAAAAAATGGCAAATAATGCATAGGACGGGAGAAGTACCAGAGCACACATTTGACGATGTACAAAATTTCAGCGTAATCGTTTAGGGCTATTGTCGATCGCGCAAGTCGTTGCAACAGCCTCGATGGACGTTACGGAGGACAGCATCGAAGCTCATAAGACAAGCAGAAGCGCGTGTCTCTATAACGCACCAATCACTGACCCCCACAGAAGTGTCTAAAGTAATATAGCTTTACTCAGATCCACATATGCGGGTGAAGGATGATGATGGAGGAAAACTGTAATCCATCTACGTACAAATGAGATTTGCCCACACCTTTCGCAGTTCGTCCTCGTTCATAAATCGAAGCCGCAACCATGCAACGCTTTTCCCGTCCGTGAGGCTTTCAGAGCTTACTGGAGGATGCCATAGCAGGGTTTGTCACAGCGAGCCAGAAGAGGTGCGGGTTGAGATCGGCGATAAGCATGACACGCCCGCTCCTCGACAGAACTTCCACCAGCTCGAAGCGCATCGCAAGTTGTCGATTCCTCGGAGCCAGTCCTGGTGAGACTTCGTTCAAGTCATGTATCCCAGTCCACATTCAGGCAACCGTACTTGATAAAATATTTGTCGGTTATATGGCTCTGTGGTGGTGATGCAGAGCTACTGATAGTACTATCGATGGTAATATTGATAGTATACTATCGACTGTAATTTAAATAGCATCTTCAATAGTGTAAAACCAACTGCACGAACTCACCCCGCGTAATCTTGGTTCCCCGCAGGCGTAGTCTATGGTTGTAGGGTAACCATAGCAGAATCGGCAAGGCGGTGCTATAGCTCGAAATTATTTACTATAAATGAAGCGGCAGCAGTACTTCTTTGTTTACTTTTTGTGCAGCTTCGGACAGGCTACTAGATTCTTTCATGTGCGGATCGGCAAAGCATGACGAAGCAAGCAAATCAAAGTTGAAATCGCGAATGGAAAAGTTATAATCGTCCGAGAATTCGAAAGAAAACCATGTGAACAAAGCGCACAAAAGTGAGCAAAGAAAGCAACATTGGTGGCTCATATCACGTGGCTTTGTGATTCTTCGTTCATTCGAGTGAGGGCGATGTCTTGTGGACGCATATAGTATGGTACCTAGAAAACTATAGGGACCATACATATAGGGAGCCTAGATGACCATGGCTAGGTCACTCTAACCATGGCGGGCATGTAGGCTCCCTAGACCATAGAGTTTCCTAAAATTAACTAGAGGGCACTCTGGCGCTGCGATGGTTCAGCGACCATGAGAATGATGGCTAGTACTCACATTTGCCTAGTCTTCGTACTTGCGGGCGGCGAATCGTACTTGCGGCTTCGTTTATTGCTGTGTTTCGGTTTCGTTTTGAAAGAAAGATTGAACCCTTTTGAACTTCGTGAGCTGATTTGGAAAGTATGTCTAAAAAAATAAAATGGTGAAGCGCAACCGCTGAACATTTGTTAATACTTGTTTCGTTAGAAAACAGCTCCAAGCCACACGAACACACACGGAGCCGTGAGCAGGCCAGAAGTACGAATATTAGACAAATGTGTGTACTACCCATCATTCCCATGCTCGCTGAAGCGTCGTGCGTTGCAGCTCCCATAGACACTAGCGCCAGAGTTCTCTCTAGTAAGTATTGTAGGAAACTCTATGCCCTAGACGCATAAATGAAACTTTGAAGCGACCTCGCTTGCAAGCACGTGCTTGAAAGAAAGGTGGCGACGTCGATATGCCCCCGGCGTGTACCTGTCTTTGGTGCTGAACCACTTCAGTCTGCCCAAGAAATTCGAATCGAATTCTGAATTGAACCAACAGAGGACTCACCAAAGCTTGTTGGATTGGTGAACTGAGCAAGCAATTGTCCACAAAGCCAGCTGGTTCGCAGCTGAACTAACTACAATAGCATGTGGCTCATAAAGAAGTTGCCGCAGGTAACCGAATTCTGCGATTCATTGAGAGGCAACAACGGGAGCCCTCACATGCAGAACTAATGGTTCGCTTGTGTCTGGAATTACCTCAAGTGTAAAGGAAGAACAATCGCGTGGAATTCTGGCACTCGTGTCGATGCGCAACAACGATCCGATAACTGGGAAGTATATTTGTGCATTGCAGCAACGTCAGTACCTGCAGAACGCCCGTTCTCCGCTGCTGGACAGATCGTTCCAGAAAGCAGGAGCAGATCTGATGGGAGAGAGGTTTCGCATGGATGTGTTCCTTCACCAGAATGCTTGGCTTGAAATGATAAATGAATTGAACGGTTCAGTGGTAGCTGCAAGAAAGCCGTTCATGGTATGTAACTGTAACATCTCGCATTTGTGTTGCGTTTTAATTTTGTAATCATGACTTTGCAGTGTTTGTAAAGTTTGACTGCTTGGATTTTAGCATTGATTTCTCAGTGGACATATTCCGGCATTTTCACTGAGGTAATTTCATTGAAAAAAAAAACTCATACATGAAACGAGCCGAGTACTTCGAATAGTAGCCCATTGTGACTGTTCTCTGCAGAAATATTGGTAAATTGACTATCGATAGTTCTTTTTCAAACTATCGATAATTAATTTAACGATAGTTCTGCATCACTACTCTGTGGGCATACACAGTGAACGTGCTTATTTCCCTGCTTCTCCCTTTTCCTTTTCATATTTCCCTCTTTCAACACAGTTGAGTACGAATTAGAAGTGTCGTGAAATATATACAGCGTAAGTTCACATTTGCCGAGGGTCCCACTTGCTGTAAACTGGGGTCACTCGGTGAGTGTTAGTCCAACTCCGTCGATTGAACTAAGGAAAAGCACTGCAATTTATGGGGAGGCGAAGAACATAGGAAAACGAAACGAAAATACCACTTCTTTAGTTGCGCGCAGTGTCTCAGAAGGAGAAACGAAAAAGTCCTGGCTATAGATAAGTATATTTCCCGAGTCAGCTGTCCACGCACGCACATTATGTATATTCAGCCTGTATACATTAGCATTGTTGCTGAAGTGAGAGAAAAAAACACTAATAAACACTTGCGCAGGTAACTTGATAGAGCAGAGAAAGAGTCCAGGTGCGGTCAGATATTGTTTCTTTTATCATCTGAGCCCGCATACCCAACCATACGTATAATACAAACGACAATTCAAACGTCCAGTTCTGCCTTTAGTAGGGTTTCGAAGTGCTCGTCTTGCGCAACTTTGCGGGTGGATAAATACAACGGCGTCCCATGTACCTAGGATATACTCGCAGTATGCTATTGTCTGAGGAATAATAGAAGAGAACAAAAAGGATGTGTCGAGCTAGTGCGCTTTAGTTCTTTTGTGTGTGCTGCAGTTCACAACAGAAACAATGGAGTGCACTCGCCGTCATAAGCGAATGGATGGATGGACGGATACACGAGATCGATCGTGTAACGTTGAGCAGCCGCATCGCGTGTGATGCTGTCCCATCCAAGACTTCTTTTTTTTTTAATCTTTGTTGTACTTTTTGAAACGAGTCCCCCTGTGGTCGCGATACTAAATGAAATGCTGGATGATGCGCGACGCTCGCTGGCCACGAGCCAATCGAGGTGGCGGGCCAACGTGGAGCCGCTTGGTAACAGTCGTCCACAATGTCAAAGTTAGAAGGGAGTACAAAATTGTTGTAATATCTGGAAGCTTTCGACGTTGAAACAATATCGTTAATTGATCGTTACAAAACTACGTTTCTTTACGTACCGGAGTATTTCGCCGCGTTATGTGCACTACATTTAATACGTAACTCGAGGATGACCGAAGTTGAAGGTTGGCGGGAAAAACATCGTCTCTCTGGTGTCACTTCCGTGACAGGTTATGACGCATTTCACCGGAGGATCACGTGACTGACTTACTGTGAGCTAAGAGCTTACAAAAGTCCAGAATAACCACTCAAATAGCCCGCAGTAGTGATGATAATGCAGCGCGTAATGACGTTAATAACATTGCGTAATAATGACGAGTGATATGCACGTGGCAACAACCTGCGCTTCAATTTCTGCTGAGATGTCAGCGGCAGCGTTATCGACAGGATAGAATGTTACTTTTTGTCCCCGCGAGGAATCGTATAAACGTAGAGGTCTTGGTGCTTCGAAAATGTATAATAAAGAAAAAAAAGCGGCCGAGTTCTGCATCTTTGCCGTTGCGTGTGAACAACTGTAATACGTGTCATTGTTTCCTGCGTTGATCAGCTCATTGGCGCGATGATGCAATGCTGATTTATATATAACGTATTGACTCTCTTTCCTTTCAGAATTGGTTTTCCAGTCATGCTGCTGACCACGGCGATCGCCTCCCTATGGCTGCTGTTCTGTCACGTCTGGTTACAGTGGAACACCTAGGCGTAATATTAAAGACGCTTAGGATAAATGAAATAAATGGGTCTGAACACTTTCGTATGACAAAAATAAGAAATCATTCTTTTTTTATATCAACAAAAGTGCGTCCTGTCTGTCTCTGTGGGTCCCAACAGTAACGTGGTGACTGTACATGGATCAAATGACGATGGTCACAGCTCGTATAGCAGATACCGCCGCAACACGCTGGGCAGCACATCGAGCGAGAGCACCTTCTGGACCAGTTCGGGTCCCACCGCACCAAGCATCCTACGCACGCACAGTCTGGCCTGGTGCTTGAGAGGCTGGGGTCTGGCAGCGAGCGCCACCAGCCCGTCCTTGGCTTCGGGTCCTAGCAACAACAGCGAGCGTTCGACGGCGGCGCGAGGGCACGCCTCAGCGGCTTCGAGCACGGCGTCCAGTGCGTCGCCGCGTAGCCCCCGTACGGCGCGCAGAATGCCCAGAGGGTCCTTGGTTTGAGGTCGTAGGACCACGCGCGCACCGTAGCGTAGCAGTAGTCGGATGAGCTCGCCCCTAGGTTCTTCCTCCTGGCCGCACAGGTACTCGCCCAGTGGTGGCTGCACGAGGGGTGCGCCCCTTTCGCCGGACTCCGAGGCATACGTCAGGCCGTTGGGGTCGGCGCCACGCTCTAGCAGAAGTCGCACCAGGGCCTCCCTGTCCCGACAACGCTCGGACAGGGCCAGGTGCAGCGGAGAACCGACGATCGGCGAGCCTGCGTTGACGTCCGCCCCCGCGTCCAGGAGCAACTTGACGGCAGACAGGTCCCCGCGCAAGATGGCGAAATCCAGCGGGCTCGGATGCCTGTAGCCGGCCTCCATGCGCGCTTTGGCACCGTTGTCGAGCAGCAGCCGCACAATGGACAGGTTGCCGGAGAGCACGGCGTAATGCAAAACGGTGCGGCGATCGTGACGTTCGGGCGCCATAGCGTTCGCGTTAGCGCCATACTTGAGTAACAGCTGCACGGCTTCGAGTCCGTGGGGGTGTCGGGCGGCCTTCATGAGAGGCGTGAGGCCGCCGCGGTCTCGGGCGTCTGGCTCGGCACCATAGCGCAACAGTAGCTCCAGGAATGATACATTCAGGGGACCCACCAGATTTATCTCGGCGCCGAGGAAGTAGCGGGCATTCGGGTTGGCTCCGTGGCGTAGCAACATGTCGGCGCAATCGTAATGTCCGTTCTTGACGGCCAGTCGCAACGGCTCGTCGGCAAGCGTAGCCCTCGGCGGGTTGCCCAGCATCGGTTTGGTGGTGTTGGTGAAGCAGACGCGCGCTCCACCCTGACACACCAGCGTCTCAGCCGTGTGCAAAAAGCCCCGTTCAGCGCACAGGTGCAACGCGGTGTAGCCGACGTCGTCCATCGCGTCCACATCGCATCCGCGCACCAACAGCAGCTGCACAGCCTCGTCGTATTGCTGGTAAGCCGCATAGTGCAGTGGTCGCAGTCCCTGCGTTACCGGCTCGTTGACGCGGGCACCGCAGGCGAGCAAAATTCGCAGCTCATCGAGTGGTGCTAGCCGGATGATGGAATCCGCTAGCTCCCGCTGAAGCGTCTGCAGACAGGGTGCCGTCGGCATGGCACGGCGGATCTGCGGGAAGGTCTGTTCCTACGCCAAGTCTCAGCTGAAGTGCCCCTGCGCAAAGCTGGGTCTACCGTCTTATTTCGGGCGGCACTTTTTTAAGAGCGTCGCTCACGTGGCCGCGGGTGTCCGAGTTGCTTCCGGTGTGCCAATCGCTCTTGACCGCGGTTTGCGGCAACCAGGCGGCGAGCGGCAACCTTGGAGTCTCCTGCAAATAGCCCCTGGCGGGGGGCCACAGCCCGTTCCTGTTTACGGCGCGCCAGCACGTGAGCGACGCTGCTCCACGTGATTTCTTCGCGGAAGACGCTATGCCGAGGGTCAACGTCTGTTGCCAAGCGCGCCGCACGACTTTGGCTATTCCGAGCGCGGCCTCGAAATTTTGGGTCCTCGCAAGCTGACGACAGTGCAGGTAGATCCCCGTCCCTACCGGGTCCGCCCGGCAGCGGGTCGCATCCGAAGTTTGCTACCGACTCGGCATATTCGACCGGAGATATCATCTTGCTTAACTGTATACTAGCGAAGCGGTGCAGATACTAGCGAAGGAAAAAAATCGAAGCGATGCGATTCGTGCTCGGCCACTCTGAAACTAGTGCAACTAACGCACTCGCAAATACGCTAAGCGCATTGCAACTAAAAAGCAGCTGCCGCAGCGCGTCAGCGGCAACGGAGCTAGCTGCACCACGCGGTAAATACCTGTTTATGAAAAGGGCACGGAGTAGTCCGGACGACCAAGAAACTGACGGTGCTGTGAAAAAGAAACGGCACATGCACAGCTTTGTGCGACGCCCAGCGGCCGCGCGGCGAACTCGCTTTCCACAGGTGCAACCAGATGGCAGCGCGTCTGCTGCAGCGTCCACTTGGCTTGTGCACGTCGGCGGTCAGCTACTGCCGCAGGCTCACGTCAGTATCTCATTTTGTGACGTGTGTTGTGTTCAATCCGGGAACCGTTCGTCTTCGTGGTGAACTTGGGAAGATCAGCAGCAATGAGCCACGCTTCGTTTAGGATACATATCGCCTGAAAATAGGTGAGTACGCGTAGCCTCGTCTTTCCGTGCGCACGGTGTCTCCTTGCCGCGCTCGGCTCGATAGGAAAGAAGGGTGCTCCCCTGGCCAACTCTGGCCGGTGCATCGAAGGTCGCCACACCTCCCTAAGCAGCAAAATCGACCCTTCTTTCGGGCACGCGGAACTCGAACCGTGGTGCGGGACCGCCCGCTGTTCCGAGCCGCATGTGCGGGCCCTGAGTTTCGTGCTGCGGCCAAACAGAGCAGCGCTAAAGCTTAACCTCCCCGAGCTAGCGAGACAGGAAAAACATGGCGTTTTCCCAAGTGCGCCGTGGCTCCATGCTCGTCTTCCCCTCACCTGCGTTTCTCGGCGGCAACCTGTTTGTTTGTTATTTGTTTGCGTCAGTTTTCCGTCGAGCGACGGAGCCGTACGATCGTCCTCGGCATCAGATGAGCGGCGTTGCGCACTGGGCAGCCATCGGCGCAACGTAGCCACTCTTCTGCCCAATCGCGGTGAGCCTCTCTGTCTATTCGCAACTCGTATTGAGTGCAGTTTTTGTTTCATTTTGTCCTTTTGCACATGCACGAGATCCCCGCCGTGGTGGCCTAGTGTATAAGGTACTCGGCTGCTGACCTGCAGGTCGCGGGTTCGAATCCCGGCTGCGGTGTCCGCATTTTCGATGGAGGCGAGAATGCTGTAGGCCCGTGTGCTCAGATTTGGGCGCACGTTAAAAGAACCCCAGGTGGTCGAACTTTCCGGAGTCCTCCACTACGGCGTCTTTCATAATCATATGGTGGCTTTGGGACGTTAAACCCCACGTATCACTGATTATCACAAGCACGAGCCGCCGTTTTATGTTTTGTCATCGGCGGCGTTATTTACTCGAAGCAATCAATCCTAGCCTAACCTTGACCCCGCACTGTCCCTTAGTTGGCTGATCGAGCGACGTTGAGACACGGTATTTCTTGATCGGGGCTCAAGGTCGAGCAGCTTTTTCGTTTAAATGCACTTCGATCTGCACCGCTTCGTTTCTATTCCCAACACACACTGACTGATCGGCGCTTTACTTCTCAATGGCAACCGCCTGGCGCTCGCAAGTTTCCCAGCGCTTTTAAAAATCTCTTCGCTGGAAATAGCTGGGTGTCGGATAACGACGGGCAGTGAGCAATTTCTCTTAGGTTTGGAGCGGAAAGTGACGGATTCGCGAATGATGAACTTAATGTGCCGCACGCATTGTTGCTTGCACCTACGTCACTGCGTTCAGGAAAGGACGCTGGTTTGCGTCTGGTTCCGCGTTCAGGCGAGGAAGAAGGTGGCGAGCGTAGTACTATGTAGCACCGTTGGGGGCCTAGGCGACTACGACTGTGCGGTTTTACCCGCTACAGTTCCGTTGCATTCTGCGTGTGTGCAAAGCCGCCGAATCGACAGCCGTTTGCACAAACAGCTGTGTGCGCCTAAGTGCAACGCTGTTGGATGCGCTGCTAGATCCCCCAGTGGCGTGGCGGTTATCTAGAGCAAGCTGCCTTTCAGGCGGGCACTTTTTTTTTTTCTTTATCCTCCTCGCTTGCGTGTTTTCTGCTCATATTGTGACAACTTGCTAGAAACTGTAGCTGCGCGCTTTTTGTTTGTTGTTTTCCTCTTCGGTTTAGTGTGGCAGTGCTGTAGTGCTTTCTTTTTTTTTTCTACGAAGCGCTCGCTATCGAGCGAGTCCGGAGAGGAAGCGAAGAGCCATCAGCCGCAGTGCGTTCTTTCCTGTCGGTCATCTGAAGTCTCGCGCCGCTCTGTGGCCCAGTGGCGAGACTGGGCGCCGAGGTAACTTAATCGCCGCTCTCGGTGATCGAGCACGGTCCGTCTGCTTTGATAACAACCGATGCGGCGCTGTTTACCCGCCGCCTTGTTGCCCGGAAACTGCGGTGGTCCGGCATTGCGGCGATCAATGCGCGCCGAGAACCATTTAGCGCACTTTTCGTCGGGCGCGCTCGCAAAGAGCAGCAATCAGGTCCGCTATTGACAGTCCGTGAATGGCCGGCTGATTGGTCTCCTGGCCAGGGCATGGCGGCTAAATATAATGTACCGTTACTCCCACGCAGACCCGCCTTGAGCTGGTTGGCTGCACGCGTTCTCTTAAAAACCGATGTGGGATTCGTCTGAAAAAATCCTACGAGCACGCCCTGATGCAGGGAGCGATGGAATTTCGCGTCTGAAGGCGAGCACGACAACCACAGTTTGTCAGCTCACAAGAAGCTAGGTGCATCAGTCATCTATTTAAAACACTACATGGTCGTCTTAAGAACTCGGGTCGTTGCAAATGTTTCCTCGCTATATGCGTGCTGCAACATATTCTTCCAGCGCCTGATAATTAGTAAGTGCTCCCCTTTTCTTTCTTTTTATTTTTTTTTTCTTAACAATAGAGTACACTGCAGCTAGCAGCGAACCGTCGACCGGGGTTCTACAGCCTAGGAGAGGCATAGCCAAAGGTTTTTTGCTGGGAGGCCGACATTGCTTTCTGTTGGTGTGTGCATTTGTATGCGCACGCAGAAGTGTAAAAATTTCTGTGCGGTGGGGTCAAACTTTCCAAATCAACCACATGGCGACACCGCTGCGAACTACTGAAGCAAATTCACAGTACCCTGACGAACCGTGTATCGTGTGGTCGATGTCCAAAAGCACGTTTGAACTTATATGGAGTCATTTTCACGACGTCATTGCGTTGTAGAAACAGCCAGCTACGAACAACTAAACATGGCGTCGTTTGCCTGGACGACGCAGCCATCCACACGAGATGCATGCACCCGTAGCTCCGAGAAGTTTGTGGTTTTTTGTGTTTGCCAAACCACGTCTTCGTGCAGTCGCCTTTGCTAGAGTTACCTAGCCTTGGCCTAGTACTTTTAGTATTTGAATGTGTCTTTCGGTGAGCAAAAAAAAATAATAATTGTGAATGCTGCACATTCTGACATGTTGAACTCCAGTCGGTTTCTTTCAGACTAGAACACTGTAAAGGTTCAGGTGACAATCAGTCAGGACCAGAGGTGTAGCTGGGTTCCCAAGAATTCACGCGCAATGTTTGTTGCTCGGCTATCCGTGGCAGTGGCGTAGTCAAGTAGCACACCAGGTGGAAAGATCGGATGACCTCTTTTGTTTGTGGCACTTGGAGATGATCATTCTTTGAATAATAGTCTTTGAAGCTTGCTAGTTGTTCAAAGAAGTTCTTTGAGGCTTGCCAGTTGCGACATATATGCACTAGTACAAGCTGTGCACTTGCGATGCCCCGTGCAGGGGTGCTATTTGTGGACATAGTCGAGTTCACCGTCTTGTCAAAGCCTGAAACCTTGCCGTAGTGCCTTGTTGTCAAGTGTGTAGTCGTTCAATAACTTTGTAATGCAAGCTTGGAGGAATCGAATAGTTCTGAGGCTTGTAGGAAGAATCATCGCACGCCGGGGTAGCGAACTGAACCCCCACTGGCTTACGTACGACCCTTCTATGTTCAGATATCCTTTTAGTTGATGACTAGTGCATGCCCGTGGATGTGATAACGTCCTCTTCAACATCAGCTCTTATCCTGCTGATGTGTACGCGCATAGCTGGCAGCTGTTCCCAATAGTCGAAAATTCGTATGCACGTACCACTGATGGTGATGATGTGCGACAGCCTAAAACTATTGGGGGTATGCACTTGACGTCATTCGCGAGGATCGCTAGCATTGGGGCCGCCATATTGAAGGACTGCATGCTCGCCGCACGCACATAAAATTTGCTGCACACGGTGTGTTCAAATTCCACACAGCAACTTAGAGAGGCTTAGAGACCTCCGGAACACTTACTGCACGCCAAAACATGGGCAGCAGAATGGTGCCTGCGAACGGATCTTCCTTCGTGTCCTCTTTGTCTCTGTGTCGTCGTTCTGTTCTCGCGCTATAACTATCGTCATGTCATTCCAACTAGCCCAAGCTGTCACACTTTAAAATGGCGCGGCGATGGTGTTGCCCTCTTGCAGATCAAGGCTCGAAACAATTCACTTCTTTTCCACTCCGCTAGGATTGTGCATGCGCGGTGGCACCGTGGAAAAAAGAAAGTATGAGTACTTCTGTGACCATGTACAGTAGTAATAATTCGCGATGCGTTTACGTCGTTTTGCTTGCTTTTTTCTTGGCTTTAGCATGACCTTAATGTATACGCTATGAAATATAGCTGAAACTCGTAATTACCGAAAGGATGAGTGCACTCTAATTGTTTCATTAAATCTGAAATTTCGCACAATCAAGAAATGTATTTTTTGATCCCTCTAAATCGAACATTATAACGTAGCAGCACCCAATCATTATTTCAGCATTGTTTCGGTCGGCAAGCCATGCCTCGTGTATGAAAAATCTGTGAAGGCAGCCGAGACATGAAGGATGCCACGTTTGGGCGATGCAAGGCCAGGCGGAAGATCAGGGGGAGCTATGACCGCCCACTGCTGTGCGATGATGCAGAAAACGAGTGCACTGACTGTGTGAGTTGGCTGAGAGAGAAAGATGCGAGGCTATCATCAGTGTTATATCTGTTGTGTGAACCACAGAATGACCATAACAACCACCGGCAGCTGTATGTACCATCTGATGCATAAGAACACTATAGACTGCCGAGTCCTTTCTGATAGCTGGGCCTGGCTTACCTCCCTATCAAAATAAAGCCAGGGAGGATCAGGTTTCGTTTGATCAAGTTTTTACTGTATAGTGCTAGCTGTGATTGTCAGCCTTAGGGCTACAGCAACATCAAATAGTTTGCATCATGTATTAAACAACAATTACTTGAAAAGGTCTACGGTGTCAATATTATCAACAGCAGTGCTTCAGTAATCGATATGTTAATTTATATGTATTGTAAGACCCTAGTGAGACATTCTAGTACTATCATATGACATGGCACTTCTAAAACCACTCACGTTAAAAGGATCTGTGTAGTGCAAGAAAGTACATTTAGTCCTTTGAACTCATTACTAAAGACCGGAACTTTAGGCAAAATGCCTATTTTTTTCCTGGAGTCTGTTTCGAGCCTATTCAAGATATAAACACCAACTGAAGGATGGGAAACATTTTAATCACACATTTATTGTGCCAATAAGTGCCTATTGTGAGGTTCGTGCCTATATCAGCTTTTCAGCACCTAAAAATGCCTTTTTGCATTCGTTGAGTAAATATTTCGCTTAAATGAGGAGGAGGATTGAAGGAAGACGGACAGGGAGGTTATTGCTTGAATGAGCTGTTCATATGGAGGAGAACAAGAATCACTTGGTGGGGCCATATTAACGACAACACGTGCAAAGTGCACTAGTTTTTTTTTTTTTATGAATTTAGCTTCTGGTAAGGTGCGATTACAATTTGGCGTAGGTTCGACACGCGCGTACGCTGTGTCATGTTGGCGAAAACAGATTATAAGTAAAACAGATCATAAGTCGACGCACTGCCACAACCAAGGTATTATATAATCGTAGGCCAATGTGCTCCGACGCATGTCACGTTTGCCAACGCTCCTATAACGTCGCACTATAAGTGCGCCGTTACGTGTGCGGGGCTTGTACCTCAGCAAGGCAAAGCTATAGAGTAGCATAGTAAAGCGAGGCTAACACCTATAGCGCTAGTGAGCCCCCCCCCCCCCCAAAAGGTTTTTGTCTCTTGGTTCAAGAGTAGTGCAGAATGATGGTTGCGTGAGCGTGGCTGGAGTGTACAGTAAGGTAACAAGAAGAGGCTAACACTAGTGTGTAGTGTACCTCCTGCCCCAGGTTCGAGAGTAGTGCAGCCCGGCGGTAGCATTCTGGAGGCTAGAGTACAATGTAGCTACAACATAGTCCAATCAGCCGAAACTAAGCTAGGCTGGCCCTGCCACCTAAGGCTTACACGTAGGTTTTGTTGGCATTTATGTTCATAACGACAGCTGCCTGAAGTCTGCCGAGCAATTTGGAATAAAAAAAAAAAAAAGATGCGGAGTATACTTGTCAAACAATGGACCAGTAAATGACAGCGCTACACTGTCGATTGAAAAACGGTCCATGTGGAAAGCAGGGGAGAGGACATTGGAAAGGTCAAGAATATTTTGAGTTTGGCGTCCACTTTGAAGCATGCATAGTCATAAAGCTCCCAACAACTGGGTATCCTTAATTTTTACTTACTCTACTGCCAATTTTTTTTAATAACCCCTGAATCTGCACAAATAACATGTAATTTGTGGTCATTACACGGGCACGAATAATCATTTTGTTATTTTTATATCTGTATCTGTGAACTCGCTTACACACATAGCACAGAATGCAGCCGTATGTGAAAGCTTCACTGAATAAAAATTATGCACTAAGTCGTTGAAGTACACACCAGAGACAGAATATTGACATCGCGTTCAACGCTAAGCTTAAGGATACCCAGTTGTTTTGGACGTGAAGGAAAGGTTTGCCCCTTCCCCAATAGGCTGGTTGCTGACAGGGTTGCCTCATAGCTTAAATCTGCCATGGAAAGAATTCCGGATTGTATGTGCTAAAGCAACCGTGGGAAGTTTCGAGTGGTGCTGATTCAAATATTGCAGATGCAATGAAAGCATTGAAAGTGCGAGGCCACAAGTACACTTGACTAACTTCAGTGGACATCGAGCATTCTTTTTCGCATAAAAGCAAATACTGGATGAAAGCAAGCACAATTCTAGCCCAAAAAACCTTGAGATGATGCTGGTTTGCCATTGTTTTTATAGTTTTTTTCACAATGTCGGTTACCTCAGCTTTCACCTAAATCTGTTCAAATGATTATGCTTTTTTTTAATTTTTTTCATAAAAAAATTTTGCTTTCCAAAAGCACAGCTTTTTCCTACTGTGTTAGACATTGAATAATTGTCCTTAGCACGCTACCGAATTAATGCTGAATTGTGCCTAAACGATAGTTTTTAACGCCTATTTATGCCTAAATGGCAGTTTTTAAGGCCTGTTATAGGCACCAAAAACATTCTTTTTTCGTGCCTAAAATTGCGGTCTCTACTCATTACTTCCCACAGAAACTTAAGTGGCCTATTACAGTAAGAGCTCATTAATTTGATGTTCATTCATTAGGAAAATCAGATAATTTGGATTGGTTTTCTGTCCCCAGCCAGCATACACATTGTTTAATGGCATCAATGTGTTCTTAATTCAGTCATATTTGGCTGCAACTCTGTTAACTCAGACAGTCCTCACAGTGCACTGAACGCGGAGCACCACAAATGTTCATCGAAACGGTGTTAAAATGGCATTCGTGGACAGTCGTAATGGCCACAGGTCTTTAAAATAGTGTAATCATCACAACCGCGTTGTTGGTGCATAATATGTTGTGTGTTTAGAGCACGTTTCGGATTGAGACACAGGGGTCTTGAGCACCTTTCGAATTGTGAACGAATTCACAAATGTCGTATATTATATATTTTACATTGTTTGAAAAATAATTACTGGATTACCATATTTCTCTAAAAAATGAATGTGCATAGATGTAATAAATGTTTATTTTTTATACTTTTGATAATTAGGCATTCAGTTCATTTGGACCATTATCCAGTCTCAAGAAATCTGAATTAACGAGCTTTTACTTTATACCTCTTAGCTACCCTGCAGCAACTTTTACATTTGGTTCAACAACCTGTGCTGTTTCTTGTGATGTCTGTCATAGCTCAACACCCTTCCATATCTTCCCATAAATGACCTGACACAGGAAGCGCAAAGTGGAGAGATTACATGCAAAAAAAAAAAGTAACGAAGCTTGAACTAAACTGCACAAGCCTTGAAACAGTGTAAGGGGATAATTCTGAAGACTAATATAGTTGTTTTTAGGTTGTCTCTAGGCTGCTTCTAGGTCATTGCTAGACTCTAGCTAGAAGATGTCAGGTTGTTTCTACGTTCTCAGCACAGAGATGTTCGAAATAATCACAGGCAGTCACACACACGATACTGGCATGTGGTCATTGGCATGGGCTTTCCATCTCTTCAGGGACCTCTCGCTGCCTTTCCCCGGTATTCCCTTGTTGTACATACTCTTGGTCTTTGGCTCGCCGCTGTTGCTTTGCAGCCATAGGTAGGGCCTTCTTTCTTATAGTGCAAGTTGTGTCTGGCGAGATTTGCCCAATTTCTGTGGACCATACCCATGTATAATAATGACAGTTTTCTGATAAGCCAGAGTGCATTGGTGGGCTGGTTAGTTTAGTTTATCGTGCTGGGGGGGGGGGGGGGGGGATTGAACAGCACTGTGAAAACAAACATCGAAATGTCTTGCTTGTTCAACAAGTACGAAACACGCGTTCAGAGTTTGATGTACCTTGCATGAAACACTGCGGTATTGCAGAGCATTTCTTAGCGAACTTCGGCTGACAGACTGAATGCAGACAGAAAACATGCAAACACACACACACACAGTGCTGACTTTGAACTGAAAATGTTTACTTTCATGTGCACGTAACAAATATATATATATATATTCAGGAACGACCTCCGCGATTTCCTGCTGAATGGCTCGGCGGAGGGGAGGCAGAAGTGTGCTTGACGGCTGTTGAGCACGTTGCGGGGAAGCAAAAGCCAGTAAAGAGAACTGGCGGGCAACTTCCTCACGCACGAATGACTTGATTTCAGCAAGCAAGGTGGTGTGGTCAGGAAGTGTTGACAAGGCCGAGAGATCAGCGTCACGTGAGGGTGGTCGACGGGTCATCGAGCGCTGCCGGTGCAGCTCCTCGTAACTTTGGCATAGTGTAATGATCTCTGCCACAGTGCGAGGGTTCTTGGCCAGGAGCATGGTGAAGGCATCGTCGGCGATGCCTTTTAGAACATGGGTAATTCTGTCAGCCTCTGCCATGCTCGCGTCCACTTTCTTGCACAAGTCAAGGATGTCCTCTATGTAACTTGTGAAGGACTCACCGGTCTGCTGGGCTCGTTCACGTTATCGCTGTTCGGCTTGCAGCTTATGAACGGCAGGACGGCCGAACACGTCGACAACGGCGGTTTTAAAAGCAGACGAAGTGGGGAAATCGGATGCGTGGTTGTTGTACCACATGTCGGCCACACCCGCGAGGTAGAAAGCCAGGTTGCCGAGTTTACCTGCCTCGTCCCAATGATTGGTGACCCTGACGCGTTCGTACATAGCGAGCCAGTCCTCGACGTCGGTGCCATCCGCCTCGGTGAAGACAGGAGGGTCGCGGATGCAGGGGACACTGGAACATGGCGTTGGCGCAGAAGGAAGCGTTTGCTGCGCGGCGTCTTGGTGCATGGTAGAAGGCACGGTGCGGGATCGAAGCTCCAAGGGCATCGAATGCTAACCAAAGGTGTTAGAAGGGCACTGCACCTCTACCAAATTGTTGAGACGTTTATTGGCGGACACTTGTCAATGCGACTCTCTGCACGAGCTGCTCTTCTTTTTGCTAAAAAGGGCGACCCACTAGAAGGCGCTGGAGAAGACGACCCACTGTTCGAAGGCTTCGCCACAATATATATACATACATATATATGCAACCAGGTGAAAACAAAACGAAACAAAAACCAGAACCCAAACATGCATGTTTTGCCACGATCATAACCTGTTGCCACCTAACTAGGGCGACAGATCCAGAAATCTGATAGGCCGCACAAATTTCCATGGTACATACCCGCTTGTTGGGCTAAGTATTACCTTTATTTTCAGTGGGCCAGTGGTGAAAATTGGGAGTTACCCATTTCTGTGTTGCATACCTGTTTATGATGATAATAGTTTTTTCGTGTGGGCTGAACAAGGAACAATTTCCGAAACAGCCTCGTTCTTTATAAAGTCATCCTCAAGACTAAACCCCATAATCGCGAAAATGTACGCGGCAGCAACGAAGAGAAATCTCAAAATGTTGCACAATTTCACGACATATTTTGCAAGAACCTTTGCCTGTAGAACTGAGAGACAGATGCTAAAAGTGCTTGCTGTATGCAAAGAAATGCTTCACATTTAATATCAAAAGCAATGGCAACAGTCTATAGAAGTTTCATCAATGTCTTGCAGTTCTATAATAACTTAAGCTCGTCTTCTTAATGCATTCAAGAATTTTATATGGTCATATCAAGAAACCGTGGAAGCACTCTAAAACTTGGGTTTATTGCTTCATAATGTTGTTGACTGACAAAAGCAAGAGGCTTCAAAAATAAGTCAAGCAGCGACATTTTTCTTTAGAATGCCTAATAAGGATAAGGTGAACTTGCCTCGGTGGTCTGGTGGTTATGGTGTTTGACTTCTGACCCCACAGGTCACAGAATCCAATTCTGGCCACAGCGGCCACATTTTCGGTGGAGGCATAAATGCTTGATGCCTATGCATGCTTACATCAATATTGTCATTAAAGAACCTCAGGAGGTCAAAATATCTGGAGCCCTCCACTATGGTGACTCTCATAATCACATTGATCATAGTTTAGGTTCTCCTTTCTAGTAATTGGTGTAGGTTTTTGAATTTCTAGGTTGATATAAACTGCCTCAGTGGCCAAACCAGTTCCTCCTCATGCAACTCCCTTTCTGATTCTCCTTTGTTGATTGAGTCCTTTATCCGAGTTAAAAGTGGACTTTAATATTGATATTTAGACATTTGATAGCAATATACTCAAGCTTTGACAAGATTTCAAAGCCCATTTTGGCATCACCCTATTTCGTGCAGATGTTGTTGCCGGTCACTGTCGTGAGGAGGCTGAGATTGCTCTGTGATTGGTGTTTATAAGGAAACGAGGACACATCACCCCACGTAAGTAGTGCAGCGTTAGTGTTTCCAGTTTTTGTGCGTGTTGGGGGAATATATTTTGCAGTTTACAACACTCCACATCACTTACAGCTTCCTAATGCAGTGTGTGTCTGTGTGTGTAAAGAGAACACATTTTTTATGGAACCAGTCAGTTCTTTATTGACTAGATGATTTATGAAAGCAGCCTATTGCATTACAGTGAATGGAGATAGAGCAGGAGCAAGGATTGGAACTGCATACATTCATATTAGAATGACCTGAATGGCCACGCTGTGGTAGATGCCAGTGAATTCATTGGGCTTTCAGTGTTGACAATGCACATGCTTTCAGGAATTAAATCATACCTTGTTTACTAGTAGAGGGAATATTGTAATTTGTATGTGTGCTTCAGTTAATGAAGTTATATTATGAAGGTATTTAAGCATGCAAACTTTTGGCACCTTTTGCATTTTTGACATATCATCTTGGTACCAATTCAGCAGCTTATTGAGCCTGCTGTTTCCTTTTGAAGGCCTAAAAAATTGTAGATCTGCGCAGGATTCCAGTTCAGGGGGCGGAAGGTTCATTGCTGCGCCCCCCTTCTCTATTAAGTCAATAAACAAATTTGGTTGTACGTCCGCAGCAGCCGTATGGACGCAGCCTGCCAGCCATTCACAATGGGAGGCGGTGTCTGTACGGCTGTTGCAAATGCGCAACTAAATCGGTTTAATGTATCCAGCAAGTAAACTGCGTGTCTGCCATCCTCCCCCCCCCCCCCCCTCTTCCTTCTTAGGTGACTAGGCAAAGTGTGCCTCCCTTCCCCCCTGCGCATGCCTATCTATCTACTTTACTGTGTTCCTGACTAAGGCTGCACAGAAGAATTTTCGTGCAAGATTAGTGACAAGAAGTAAAATTGAGTCTTCTCTTCCTCGGCGACATGTGCCCCTCGTGCGGACACACGGCAACACTCACACACATGCTCTGGGAGTGTAGAAACGCTCATCCCGATTTTACCTCAAACAAGTGGGAGAGGTCTCTTAAAAGCTCACTTCTGATTGACCTGCAATAGGGCGTCCAGCAGGCCCACGAAGCAGCCGCTAGGCATTCTCTGTCAGTCCCTGCATGGGAGATGCCTGCTAAGTACATCTGGCAAGACAATAATGCAGTTTTTTTATTCCATTCCATTCTTCTCAATAAGCAACAGGCTGTTGTCAAAAGGGTGCACAACCTCACAAAGCAAGCAAAGCATCTCTATGGTGAAGAGTCAGTTTGTCAGTTTTGTTTACGTGTTTGTACTCATCACATGAGTCACGCTGCTTATCTATTGGTTGATGCTGCAATCTGTCCTGGAGGTACTCGAGGAGGCTATCTGAAAGCGCCTGCCCGGACGTTTGTCAGTGCACGCAAATCAGTGGGCCGGCCTATCTGTACTGAGTACATTTTCATGAAATCGGGAGAGCAACGCTAGAGCTCTGTGTGCTCACTGCATAGGTGCCGACCACAGAGGTACATCCAGCCACAGAATACTTTGGGAATACGAGCTGCTGCTGAAAGGCATTGCTGTGCCTTTCACGCTTGTGTTAGGGCCAGTTAAATTAAAAATTCTACTAGCATCTCTGCCTAAGTACAGTCCAGTGAAGTTTATCACCTCTTATAAATACACCATGGCGACAAGAAAAGCAGAAGACTGTGTCTAGTCATAGATAGTGCTGAAATTCGGTTCTAAAATAAAATAAAAAAGGCTTAACTATAGACATAGACATCTGTCAATAGTGCATGTGTGAATGCGTGTCAAAATCAGTAGTGTGCAGCCCTCCATAGTTACATTGTTTTGAATATACGACAAGCTTTCTTTGGCGATTCTCGCTATTCCATATTTTCAGCAAGAGATCAAGATATCAGAGCAATGCGCAGCTGCTTACCATGTCCACAATATCTTGTCAGCATCTCTGCAGTAATTTGTCTGTGCATCAGCTCCTCCTAACAAAGTTTGTGTGCACATTCAGTTAGTTTCCCTTTGTGTCAGCTTTCTTAGCAATGCAAACGTAGTATGCTGAAGAGTTCAATTATTCAGGTGGCCGAAAAAGCGATTTATACATGTTGGGCATATTTCCAATAAAAAACAAGTTGCTAGAGTACTACTGTATGTGTGTTAGTGTGCCTTCTTTTAGTCTGTGTCCACTTGCGCTACCCTTCCAAGGCTTTGTTTTGTCACTGTTTCAGTGAGAAGAAAATAACCAAGATACTGTACTGAATTTAGTCTGTGAAACAGGATTCAAAAATATATTTTTAGAAGAGCGAAAGAGCACAGAAATGTAGAGCTCATCTACACAGAGTATTAACTCATGTGATTGTCTTTTATCCGAGTGCTTAAGGCTTGGCGCTTGCTTCGCAGGCCCGTCAAGAGGTTAGAATAAGATTGCGACAAAGCACTGTCTGCCAGGCGCAAGCTTCTACCACCTGCGCACATGTTGCTCTTGATAAAATGTATTCATTAATTACAATAGTTAGGGAATCTTGCATTGCAAATATTTATATTGGTTTCGAACTTGCGTCTATCTGTGAGTTGCCAGTGACCGTGACAAAGATTTTATGGCTGTGTCACCACATGCTTATTGGCGTGTTTATGACTTACCCAATATGCTGCACTGGGGATGCCAGTGTGCATCAATGTTTACAAGGATGTGCCTGATTCGCTATCTCGTGCTAGGAGTGAGCATTGTGCAGAAAAAAAATATACGCACACACACACAAAGCAGCATTCACTTTGAAGTAAATGAACACGAAAGTGAGATGTCCATTGAGGTGCTTTCATTTTGAGCCTAACTAGCTCTTTGCTGTTCCTCCATGCCCTCTGCTGCTTCAGGGTTTCCACTGTTTACTATGTTTGGAAACAAAACAATTATCCGACTGCAGCACGATTATTTCTGGCTGCACAGTGACTGCAACATTGAATTGTTTTCTGAATAGAAAAAGAGGTTTATTCATAGAATGTTAGAGTTCAGCCTGAGCAATAGTATGCTCAGGCTTGCTGCTTTGCATCGAGGAAGAAAAATGGGTAATAAAAAGAGTTATTAATGGCAATGGTAAGCTAGGAAGGTGAGTACTATATACAGCTCCATCAAGTTGGCTGTGCGTCCTGTCCACTAGCTTCTAGGAAGGCTACGGCCACTCTAATGGTTACAGTTGCATTGTTGGTACCAGGCCAGGGGACTAATGCAACCTCATTAGTTAATGGCCTATTATGAATTCTGTAGAGCCAGCACACAAGTACAAGTTGACAGCTATAGGCAAACACTGTGAACGGCGGCAGTCAAGGACATGGCATCTGTATATTTTCTGTGGTCTACACTCTGCCCTCCAGTCAGTCTAGGGCAACAAATGGTGCCTTTATTTCATGGTTCAAGGTGGGGCACTAAGAGTTTTTCTGGCTCCAACACTGTATGAGGCCTTTATTCCACTACAGACAGACCTGTTCAGTGATGTTAATGAACTATCTGCTAGGTGTAATATTTTAAGCATAAAAATGAAACACTCCCACGAGGCGCATTTTAGCTGACGAAAGTTTTTTTTCTTGAAAACGCATGTGCAGAGTTTTCCAGTGCATGTATTAAAAGAATTGCGTGTTTCCAGGGGTGGTGATGTAGTGGTCTTCCAATGGCAGTGATGACAATGTCCATGAAGAGCGCCCCTTCTAAGGGTCCTGTCAGCTCGCCCCTCGCGTATGCCATGGAAAGTTCAAGCAGCCGAATGCAACGAAACTTTGCCGAGAAGCAGCGACGGGACAAGTTAAACAGCTACATCAATGAGCTGGCCAACATTGTGCCCATGGTCTCCATGGCTTCCAAGCGGCTGGACAAGACCAGCATTCTCCGGCTCAGCGCTGCACACCTCCGGTTTTATCAGAGTGAGACGTATTCCTCATGCCTGCCCCATACTCAACCGAGATAAGCGGGTGGAACAGCCCACTTGGAGTTTTAGTTGCTTAGCGGCATTTCACACTCTGGGAGAGGGAGCCTCTCAGCCTTTGGCATGATAAGCATATAATGGCAGAGCGTTCTTTTTTATCTTTTTAACCATGTTTGTGCCTGCTGTCCTAGAGGTCAGCCAGATACTGCTGCTGTTAAGGATACACTTAGCATGTAGACACTGCATTTGCACAACACCGCGCGCTGTGAGAAGTTACCCGCCCTCAGCTGAGTGGCATGTACAGGTCATTGATGCAGCCACGTCAAAAGTTGTAGCAAAGCGAGTCCATAGGTTCTTGCATTTTCTGAATAAATGTTGCCCTGTCAATTTGCATACGTCCGTTCACATTTTATTTAGTTTTGCTTGAAAGCACCAAAAGGGTTGCATGCATTATGATGGTTTTCTATATAGTAAACATGTACACAATTTGCACCATTTTAAGGGCGACACAGTGGCAGTAGGCTGTTAATTTCAAAGAACTGCTTCATCTTTTTTTTTACTCTGTGCAACAACCTGTCACCCACCCGCTCAATAAATGGAACATTATTAGTGCTAGCGAAGTTACAGTAATGTTGCATCTTTGCTTTTTTTATTTTGTGAGGTTGATGTATCATGTCATGTTGCTTTTTTTTTTTAATGTAACCTCAAGGGACGAGAAAAATATATTTCATAGAACAAGAGTTTCATTCACTGAAAGGGGAACAAGTGCACAATTCAATATATATAATATTTGTTGAGGTTTAACACCGCAATTCTACTATAGAGACAATAAATGCGGTAAGAGTGTGCTGGGGCGTGTTAGTTTGACAGTGAAAAAGGAAGAGCGCGAAAAATGAGATACCAAACTAAGAAGGACACATATAGAGCGCTGACTTACAATAAAAACTTATTCTTCAAACCAAGCATGTGTACTTGTGCTATGAAAAAAAAAGAAACAAAAGTGATAGTCAAAGAAAAATGAAAAATGAAGATCATAAAACCATTCTTATAGCTCATGCAATCAATCGGATAAAAAGACCACTTTCTTTTTTTGAGAGGGCAACCGACCAGGTTTTTTGCGAACCCATTGCATTTTATCGTAAACAAATTTAGGTGTTGATCTAAATGTACAGTAAAATCTCGGCAATGTAAAGCCAGCAGATACGAATTTGTCAAATTTCCCAGCCCAATTTCACTGTGTCCAATGGGCCAAAATTCAGATGTTCTGAACACTTTCCCTCTTCCCGGCAGGGGATTAAAGTATAGTACTATACCATCAAACGAAAGCTGAGAGCAGCGTGCTCGAAGCCTCAGAAGTACCCGCGCGGCCAGCACACGCACTGTCTTCTACAGTGGCTCGCCACAACCGCCGTGAACGAAACCGCTGTTGCTCGTGACACGATCACGTATGGCGAGGACGTAACTGACAAAGCTCCAAAAGTATGCGCGTGTCCAGCGCTCGACTAGTCAAAGCGACACTGCTTTCCTGCAGACAAAACTGTGGAAGATGAAACCATATATAGCAATAACGAATTAGCCTTAAAGGCACAGGCGCAGCCAGTGCATGCGGATTGAAAATGGAACTACTGTTTGCCGCAACCGCCTCTCACGAAACTGCGGTCGCGGTAACGCGATAGCGATCTACGAGCTTCGAGGACACATGGCTGATGCAGCGGTAGATTAAAGGCTATAAAGACATGAAAAAATAGGGGACCCTTAAGCTTTGCTTTTAGCAGTTGTATACAACAGCGATATCCTGTCGCCAGTTGTTTCAATGACGCAAAATTTCGGGAGTGTCTGCGCTCCCCTTTTGAGACTCTAACCTTATTTGGAATACCCTACCCTCGTGTGTAACACTGATGTGGCAAATTCAGAATCCTTGATTTTGGCAAGTAGGTAAATCTAAGTGCACTGGCCTCGGACGCTCTTGCCTCCATCGAAAATGCGCTGCCGACGCCGCGTGCACAATTCAAGTACGAAATCCATCATATTATAGGAAGTTGTTTCGTTTAAGGAGCAATTCGATATAAGATTTTCATTCAATGAGAGTTCACTGTATGTGCGGCGGCATGAATGTTTAGTCTTATTGTAACCAAAGCACGTACCCGTTTGCAGCGTCACTTGCCTCGGAACGAGGAAAAGTTACGAAAGCCAAGTGGAGGCCTAAATTTCTCAACACTGATCACCTAAAAGATCTCCTTGAGGTACGTTCTTGTTTTTCTCTGTTTTCCTCAACCGTGTATTTATGTATGCACGTATGGAAGAAAGGCTCGTACTGCTGTACACTACGGCTTTTTTATTAGTCGTCGTACGAGTACATCTACAAGTTAGTGAGAAAACGGCAAGACTTTCGTCCGGTGTAGAGGGCTCTTGTAAAAGAAAAAAAAGTTACAAGATCAGGTTGCAAGTCACAAAGCCAACAT
Source organism: Rhipicephalus microplus (assembly GCF_043290135.1). Lineage (NCBI taxonomy): Eukaryota > Metazoa > Arthropoda > Arachnida > Ixodida > Ixodidae > Rhipicephalus > Rhipicephalus microplus. Next base: position 259,986,368 of record NC_134701.1, read on the forward strand.
TGGTGAGGCAAGTGCTCAACACTGTTGAGCCTCGTTTCGATTGGAGTTTAAAAAGGCCTGGCATATTTGTGACTGTAGTTTCATCCATGCATTTGTTTGTAACATTGTCGTGGGATTCTATATTCTTGGAAATATTGTGCCACGTATGCTTTTGAAATGTTTCTACTGGACACGTGGTCAAAGTTTTCATTTAGTACTGATGGAAATGATGTACAAAGTTACTTTGCAAGCATAATTTGATAGACATGGTATTAATAAGAACTGACAGACAGTTACGCCCAGGAAAGTAAAAGGGTGGTAATTGTGATGCAATTCGGAAAAAAGAAAAGTGGACAAAAAGATAACTTGTCATGGGCAGGGACCTTACCTGCGACCTTGGAATAACACGTCCGATGCTCTACCATATGAGATACCATGGGGGGTTGTCCCCCCTGTCCACTTTATAGAGAATGTATGTGCATTAAACATGGGAGCATCAGTCAGTGTCGCCCGTTGCCATCACAGCTCGTAATAAGATCATGTGCTACTGGATGCCAGTCAAGAAATGAGTGCCCCACACTCGCCGTAATGGCAACAGGAGACGATTTCTCAGCTCTTAATTTTCAGAAGCCATATTGTGCTCTTTTAAAGCAATTTTAATCTACTTTGTGTTTAATTATAATTGTAAATTTTTTGTTACAGAAATAACAAAGTATAGACTAGTGAAAGTTAATAAAAATGAAAAATATGTAATTTTGGAAAAAACTAGCATTTTTTTTACTCACATCTCCCTTTAAAACAGCTGTAAAAGGACATTAATTATGTTATCTGTGAAATTTTTTTTTTCCACTCTTTGCAAAGTATTGTTCAGAAACTTATGAAATGCCAGGCTCGAACCTTCAGGGAATACATTGAATTTTAAGTGCCTTGAACAATAGTCAAAGAAGCTGGCATATTTTATGCTCTTCGAGTTCGTATACCATCTGAGTGTCAACACCCCTTATGCAGGTTGTCGATGGTTTTGTGCTAGTGACCTCAACAACGGGCAAGATTATATACATTTCCCCATCAGTGGAGCGCTTTCTCGGCCATCAAAATGTAAGTTTATCATAATTGCTGTTTTGTTGCTCAGAAGGAATTTCTGGCATTTGGGGGTCTAGAGCGACAGCCTTTTGAACTTGATGGGTCTGAGGAAGCATTAAAAAAAAAAAATAACAAGGCCTTTCTTTAGAGTATGCAGTGTGGTACAAACACCAGTAATTCCTTCTTTAAGCCTTTATTTTCTTGTTGTGAGAACAGATTCAGATGAAGCCTGGTATAATGAGTTTGAGTCTGGTGCAAAAATACTTCGGTTTCATGGTTATAAGCACATATTCTTTGCATGCTGACGTTAGTAAGAACAAGGTCGTGTTTTCTTTGCTATATGTTGGTAACTGATTATGCTCTTCTCAAAGCATACACAATTGTTCAATTGTATGCTGCACTATGTTGCAGCATGGAGTGCTGTAAAAGGAGCTTTGCTAACGGTCATGTGGTTTGGCCATTGTTGTAGGTGTTCGTGCTCTGTCTCGTTTTGATACCAAATGCTTTGTGCTATCAAAGTCTAGTCTAGGAAGCAAGTCTAGGAAGCAAGTGAATAGGGGAGCTTCGAGAGCATTTCCACAGAAAGGAAAAAAAAAGGAAAAGAAAATATGAGATAAGTGTGCAAGTGCATTGCCACTGTCTCTGACTACAGAACAATCTGCTTCTTCGGAAGACAGCCTTTTTTTTTTCTTTATCGGTTGTCTGAGTTTGCTAGGTTCCATTGATTGTGTCTGCATTTTTCTTAACTGTAACATCCACTGAAGAGTGGCATTGTGTTAAAAGTGCTCAGTGTTCCCACAGTACATAGTACTGTTCGATGTCGTATTACTTTAGCCCTGTAATTATCATTGCAGGCAGTTTCTTGGCAAGCCAGAGTGCACTGCTGATTGGAGCACCAGTTAAACTGATTTCTGTAGTGGGATCCTAGTCTGTACTGTGTTTGGATTCCTTATATTTCCTTATATTCTTTATTTACAATTACACTTTGAACCAACTGATTACTTGCTGGCTGCTTTTTTGTTCCATAAGTATTTTGGGATGTATGCTAAACATTTTGCCATATGTTTAAATTCAGTTTAAGCTTAAGCAACCTTCTTGTAAAGGTGTCTTCTAAAATGTCTGCTCATTTTAAGAACCAAAAAGAGTAACGTTTTTGCAGTCTTGAAGCTATGAATTTACGTGTAATAGCTAGAGTTAGCTTGGTTCACAGTTTAAAGCAGTCATTTGTCTATACATTCATGACAGCCATTTTTGACAATGCTGATTTCATTGTGACAAGCTCGAAAGGAAAGCTGTGGGGTTGCATGCAAAGTAGACATAAGGGGTTCTAAGTGTTTCTGCAGCCGTAGCTGGATGAAACAAATTCATGCTGTTCACAAATTCATGCTGTTCACGCGCTAGTACTTTGCTGAGGTGATAGTAGTCACGTCTCTAATTGCAGATTGAAATGATTGGCCACTCCATCTTCACCTTCCTGCACTCTGCGGACGTGCAGGCCGTACACGACTGTTTTGAGTCGCTGGTCAGGGGGCCCATGAAGCGCCGAGGCGACTGGATCAGTTCAGAGCGATGCTCTTTTTTCTGCCGCATTCGCGAGCGCAGCCAACCTCGCTCCGAGGTGCTAACTTACCAGGCAAGTTCTGTCCCTCTCTACTGTGCCTGCTCATGGCACACTGATCTGTTTAGGAAACGGGTATGGAACAAAATAGTGTCACGTAGTTGTGATGGCAGAGAAGGCAAGACTGGGAAATACGGAGCTCTTTATTAGGCCGATGTGTGCTTAGAAAATTAGATGCCAAAGTACAAGCGATGCATACTGTGCACGTGCATCGGCGAGAACAGGTGCCTGCTTTCGAGTACTCTTATCAGCTGTAAGGCCAGTGGCATTTATGTGTGGGGCATCAAAGATTCCAGCGTTATTGGTTGTGGCTGCTTTCAGTTCCAGAATAAACTGCATTGTTCATGTTGTGCACGCAAGGTTATCACGAGAGCCTGAATAATCTGGAATTTTCCCAGACATTCCGGTGTGGCTTGCGTAAGGCAGTGATTGCACTTGTAATGGGCCAGTTACATAAATATAGAAAAAGAATCGCTCTTGGTAATAGCAACCTCAAATAAAAAAGAGGGGGGGGGGGGGATATTCACGAAAGTGTGTACACTGTTATAAATCTAACAAGTAATAGAGTTGTAAGCATCGTTTATGAACACTTCATAAAGTATGGTTCATAGCACATGTGGCTGCCATGTTTTTTTTTCTGGCACTACAGCCGCAAATGCAGTCGATGGGTGCAGCAGCTACATTTTGGGTGGAAGTGAAGCTGTAACTTTGGTAGTGACCTTTTTGACCTATTGTAGTGTTGCGCCATCGCTGACGAGGTAGTTCTCGCAGGTAATCCAGGTGGTGGGACACCTGACTGGGCCAGCCTCGGAGAAGGCCGATAGTCCAAGTTCCAATTGCCTTTTCAAAACCTTTGTGCGGCTGGTCAACACTAACCCGTACAAGGAGCTTTCCTTACGGGAGGCCTGCCAAGACGAGTATGTCACACGGCATAAACTCGACGGCACCATTATATTTGCGGACCACAGGTGGGAGGGCGATTCTTCACTTGTCAAAAACGAGGGCAGAAACGGAGAAAAAGAAAACACTGGCCCTGTATACCTCGCGACATCTTTCTGTGGCAGCACAGCTAAGGCTACCAAGCCATTTGCGTTGCATTTCCTATCACACAGTTTCTGCTCAACCAAGCCCTTTATTTTCCTAAATTAAATTTTACTGCTTCCATAAAGCTGCTTCCTGTGTTTTATTGCTTTCAAAAAAACAAATGCAAGCATTACTGTATCTTGCTTGCTTTGCACGCTGCCTTGAACCGCTGGCAGGTTACCATTATAATGGAATTAGTGGAATGATTTCATGTATTTTTCCTTCGCTGGCATATCCACGACTATCTGAAGGCTTGTCATAGCTTTCAACTATTTTTTAAAATACTGTTCCAAAATAACATCATGTACGTGGAAATGTACGTGTTGGATGCAGTTGCAAAACTGAAACAAAAATTGCACATAAACAGACTACTTGACGTAGTGACTCATGTGCAGCAGCTTTGCCCGCATAGCTTTGGCTGTAATGCCACAGAAAGATGTCGGGAGGTATACTGTCTTTGAAGCGAAAGAAACTTTAGAACTGCGCAACTTATAAGTAATTTTAATGGGAGGCATGCCAGTTCTACCATTACGTCTTCTTTACATTGGCTTATTATACTTCTGTCACATGGACAGCTGATGCAAACACGGTTTGCAATTTCTATACGGGCTCAGTTGGTTCAGCTGAACAAGCTGGTGAACTCCCGTGCTGAACATTTGGTCAGTGAGAAGTTTGGATGCTCCCTTGGCAAGTCTTGTGGCACGATAAAGCACTCCCACACCTCCACGACAGACTGTGCAGAAGGCGAATTCGGATGAAGCACTCCGCCTTCAAATACATAAGTGTTTGTGGCTCATTGAGGCCAGCCAGATATGAACAGTACGAAAAGCAGTTGCCCTCATAAAACTTGTACCAATATGGCAGTATTCTCGCTGCCCTTGCTGAGGACAGAGTAATCTTTGTTATTGGCTGTTCCACAGGGAACCTCTTTGTCTACGAATTTTGCTAGACTATTGTTAAAGGACTTGTAGTTGCATTCCATGAAAATTTTCAAACACAGTGAAGCTGCTGAGCTGCGTCGCCTAAAGACTGCTCCACTTGCAGCTTGTCAGCCATCTTGACAAGTTGCGAGTGGACCTTTTTGATCGTGCGGATAAAGCCGACTTCAGACTGTTGTTGCATCTAACATAAGAGTCGTATCGCGTAAGCTGTATTGTCCATTTGTGTAGCTAGCAGCCGTGTATGCTCACATTGATTCTACGATACATTACTTTTTTTTCTTCAAGCTACTTATTACATTTAATGTGCATTGCATTCTCGTTACAGTTGTTGTAGCCTAGCGAGGTTCGCATTTTTGGTTATGGTTGGGCTGGTTGAGTTAAAGGGGAGGCCGCAACGAGCGCTCTCATTAATACATGTAGCATCTACCGTCTAGCCCAGCAAACCAAGTACACAGACGCACTACTGCATGGCTTTCAAGATGCCCATGAAAAGGCAGAATCTGGGCAGGCCGTAAGCCCTGAAACAGAAAGTGAAAACCGAAACTGCTTTGCTTATTTGGTCGTACATATAGGTCGCATCAGTATTTGTCGTAAAAGACGCGGGCCCGGTAACATTAACATCTCTTACGTTACGTACTTTATGCTAAGTACCGCAACGTCTAAACAAGCTCATTACGTTATTTGCTTATACGCTTACGATCTTTACTGAGGATCTGTGCGTAGCGCATGTAGTCTGGACATGCCTTAAACTGTACTTGCCTAACCCAGCTTGCGGTAAACAGTTCGGAGACTAACTGTAGTTACGTCTACCGTGTAGCCACCTGTAGCCATGATTAGCCATAACTGCAGTTACCCTAATTGTGATTAAGTTGGTTCGTGGAAAAGAGGTATTGGTCAATAAAACACACACTGTGACAAAAAAATCCTGAATGTTATGAAGTGACAAATCATGGTGCTTGCATGTGTGGAGCTCATGCTTGTATCCGTTATCTGCATGTGGGACTGAATGTGTGCTCGTGTTTTCAGGCTGTCTACTCTGACGGGTCACCTTCCCCACGAGGTGTTGGGAGTGTCAGCCCACACGTACCTGCACCCAAGTGACATGGCTATCGCCATGTTTGCACAGAAACAAATGCTAGCCAGCAACTCAGGGAAAGGTGTTGTTGTCTATCGTCTGAGGACTCGTGACGATTCATTCATTTTCCTCCGTTCTTCAGGCTATCTGCAGTATGACCAAGGCACAATGCAGGTGAGCTTTTTGGTGCTAGTAATAACACTTGGCAGCTGCGAAAGTTTAAAATACAGTAGACTCTCAGTAAACGGAACCTGAAGGGACCGGGAAAATATGTTCTATTTAACAGGAGTTCTGTTTACTTAGAGGTGAACACGGGTGTAGAATACAAGCTCAAAACCAAGCGTTGCAGGGGGAATAGTTCCATTTAAGCATTAGTTCCGTTTAACAGATTTTCGTTTACTGAGAGTCTACTGTAGTGTGAACTTTGTACTCTTTTTTTTTTTGCACAAATGAGACACACAGCAGCATTTTTGGAGTGTTTAGGTATATCCTCAGAGGAGCTTGCAAAAGAGTAGAGAAAGGATAAAAGCATGAGGTATGCAATAAACAGGATAGGGGATAAATCAAGAAAAGTATAAGAGACGGAGTAGTGTATGAATCCAGTAGGGCAGTGGTTCTCAGCCACGAATGTGTCGTGGACCCCTTGTGGACTGGTGGAAGTGATTGGGGACCCCCTGCAGCGGTGGGGGGGGGGAGTACATAGGTAAATTAACACAACTGGAGCATGATACAAGTGCCTTTTATTGCTACCTAAAACACCAAGCAAATGTGCCATATCACTTCATTTTGGACAGTTCATCAATACGTGGCGCAGTCACGCTTAAGAAAAAATGCGGGTGAGGGTCTCGCGGATCATAGAAATGGCTTCGCGGACCCTAGGAGGCCCGCGGACCGCCATTTGAGAACCACTGCAGTAGGGCATAGGTACTCGGGAAGTTTAAAAAAAAGTATAGATCTGATTAGACAAGTGATAGTGCCAGCATGCTATAGGCAGAGTATCTTAGAACACCACTTTGGCAGTGGGTTTACAAATTCTAAAAGCCAACGCAGCAAATGGGCTAGGGAGGCATTTTGGCCAAGAGTGCACAAAGACATAAATCGGTGTGCAAAAAGAAATTGTGCACGATGTTGCCAGTGAAGTGCCACTGACGTGAAATTTTATAAAGGTTATGGACTAGTGTGTACTGAACAATGAGCTAAGGGAACATAGAAGGTGTCTTTTGTGAGGTATTGGTGCTGGTGTGCTGTGACAGGTATTGGTGTGTGATGCTGTGACAAGCAAAAGCGTGCAAGGATGGAAGGTGACATGCGAGCCTGCGTTGGAGTGATGACAAGTAACATTTTTACAGCAAGAGAACAGAAGACTGCATCCTGGAGGAGGACAAGAGCAGTTTTAAAAAAACCTTTTAAGGGCCAATATCATGAGTAAGAGGGCATGAGGCATGTGCCAGGTGCTGGAATGCGGTGCAGGTGCACGAGACCCCCGATGGTGCGAACACGTGCCATTTTTACGTAGGAGATTGGACAATATTGACATATATTGATTTTAATTGAATAAGTGCTGCGTGTCATGAAAATTGGGGTCTGTGTTCACAGCAAGCTTTGTAAGTTAATATTGCCAGCTCTCAACGACAGTTTTGTTAACCAAGCTGACTGGCCAGTGACTAATACATCTACAGTGCACAGTCATGCACCGTACAGCAAATCCTCGTTACAAGGAACTCGCTTTATTCGAATGATCCCTTTTATCACAGTGTCCTGTAGTCCCAACCCAAATGCATGTATTTTAGACGGGATCGCTCGACGCATGTCATTAGCTCGGTCCGTTTAGAGCGAAGCTACAAGTTGCGGATGCATATTCACAGTGGCGCTAAGAGCGGGTGAGCGAACCCCGACCTTGGCAATGTACCTGCGCGCCTTTTCATTTACGTACCACGCCAAGCGACCTTTTCTGCCCGGAGCGAGCAATGTTCGCACTAGCATCACCAGGCTAAAGTAAAGTGCGCCAGTGCAGATGGCTTGAGAGTCATCGTGGCGCTGATTCTTCGTCCTGTGAGGAGTCTTTGTGGCACTGTTTTTACCCTCCCCTTCTGCGCGCTAAGTACGGAGACGACCAATGGAGGCGCTCGCTTTTTGTAAACATGCTGGCTGCTCTCCGCCACGCCAGTGGTGTCCCAGCACTAGCCTTGGCGTGCTCTGTGGGTTTTGTTCATCCGTGTTTGGAAGAAAGACGTGCACCTGTCTTGTGCTAGGTCTGTGTGAACCCGTGATGTGTGCACTCATCCTTTGTGTTTGCTGAAAATATTGACAAAATATTGCCGAAGCGCACGTACACTACACCAGGTGGAACCTCATCAGCATGTAAACAAACCAAAGAACGTGGTGCAGTGCTGTTCGGTGCTAACGCGATGAGCGAGGACAAGCTTCCTTTGCCGATACTGGGGAAGGTGGCAAAGCCCCAGTGCTTCCGCAATGAAACGATACCCAAAGACTGCATATGCAGAAGCAAGAGACAAGCTTGGTTAGGCGCAGCCGTTTTCGAAGAGTATGTGCGCCTGCTTGATCAAAAGTTTAGGGCAAAGAAAGCCGTGTGCATTTTGTTATTGACAATTGCCTCAGGCATGGCTGGCTTGAAAATCTGCAAGTGACCACTTTGGAATTTCTGCCAGTGAATGCGACCGCGATATTGCAGCCCATGGACCAAGGCACTATCGAAACAACACGAAAGTTTTATCGGAAAAGTGTTTTACAATGGATGCTTGTTCCTATGATGCCAACAAGGGATACAGTTTCGCCTTTGTTAGGGCAGTGCAATTACTATGCAATAGTATTAAAAGTTTGTCTGGTTGGTACAAATGCATTTATGGTTACACCGCAATATTGACGAAGGGGGAAGGACCCAGATGAGTGTTGGGGGTACAAGAAATACATTGCAATATTTCCTCGTCTATTTCACACTTTAATTAAAAATGCATCCGTATCAACTAGCGCAACTTTCAATGCTGTTGCAATATGTTTCTTGTATACACAGTGCTCGTCTGTGTCCCTTCTGTCTTCGTCGATTTCGTTCCGTAACAAAAAATGCATTTACTATGCCATTCATGGAAAGAGCTGACACCTGCAAAGATTGCAAACTGCTTTGCACATGCCGGATTTTCGAGGTCGCACGCAGAAGATGCTGATGAGGACTGCGATAATCTCTACGAAGCTGTGCTCAGCATCATTGGTGAAAATCTGGAAAGCAGCTTCGAATCATTCGCGATGGCTGATGCAGATGCACCTGTTGTTGCCCCAGCTACGGATGCAAAAATAGTAGACTTGCTTGGAAGCCCCGATGACGAAGATGAGCCTATGGACGAATAGCCTCGCAAAATACCAACAATGGCACAAATTCCATTGAGCCTCGGTCTGTTGCAAAATAGAGTGGAGTGTGTGGGTGGCTGCCACGAGGCTGTTTAATGGGCAAGCTCTCGTGTAGGTTCCTGTAAAGTGAAAACCACCGATGACATAACCATCATCAAGAAATGAGCCGACGAGACCATCTGCTTCCACCAAATTCCTAACACTCAATATATTTCAGAAACCTCTTAAAGACAAATAACAGGCAAAGAACACAGTATGCATAACTAGAAAGAGGTTAGCAGGAAGAACAAACGACTAAAAATGTGAACAGTGCATGAAAATAAATGTTTAGTGGAAAATAACCCTTATCACAATGTAGCGGGACGCGGTGCTTTCAGTGGAGGCTCTGCTACCAAGGCATGAACGCACTCATGTAAATGGTGACAGCGGTGATGCGGGGCTTGCAACTGATGCGATGGAGTAACGATGAAGACGCACTCGGGCAGCAGGGAAACACTGGCGAATAGGTCGAGATGCTCACGTTGTTGACGGGCATGGAAGGAAGCGTCGGGCAGGTCGCAGTCAGTGACCTTTCGGCGTTTTGCAGCCGCAGCTTGCACACGAAGCCGGAGACGTTTCTTGTCGAGCGCCAGAAGACCAGAACAAGCCTGACCCACGTCAGGCGACGACAAGAAGCTCTGTGTCCAGGTGGGAGCCCGCTGGGACCTTGATGCAGGAGCTCTGCTGGGCTCCACTCCCGCACCCGGCCACTTTCTTCTCTCGGTCCCGACTCAGCCACATCTGCCTGGCTTCGCTGTTCTCCCGTGGCTCTCCTAAGTCTCCGTGGAGGCACCTGTTCTTGTTCTTTTTCACCTATTGATCGTGGCGTGGGATTGGCCAAGATTCGAGTGGTTTTAAAAATTATAGGCACTTTCCTAAATTGTTCACGCCCACACGTGCCGCAACCGAGCGTCATCTTCATCGTCCTCTTTGGTTGAGGCTGAGGCACCAAGTCTGCCAGCACGGCAGACTGGTGCCTCAGTTTGCCTGTGTCTGCCAGTGAGGCAGACATGGTGCTCGTAATAAGTTCATGTGCTACGTGAAGCCATACAGGCTCATAAAGAGTGTGCCACACTCGCCGCCATGGCTACAGATGGCGCTGACTGACACTCCCGCGCTTAAGTTCACATATAAACCCAATAAAGTGGCTGGGACGATAGCCGCCGTGGTAGCTGAGTGGTAGAGCATCGAACTCGTTATTCGAAGGTCACAGCTTCGGTTCTTGCTGATGGCAGGTTATCTTTTCACCCACTTTTCTTTCTTCCCGTTTACATTACAATTGGGTCTAATAACTACCCCTATACATTCCTTGGCATTATTGCATGTTAGGTCTCGTTAATATTGTGATAGAACACTGAAAAACGAGCCTTTAAGTATACACTTCTTTCCCTTATATATATATATATATATATATATATATATATATATATATATATATATATATATATATATATACATACATACATACATACATACAATACATACACACAAAAAAGAGACGACGAAACTTTCACGGAAGCGTCTTTACTTTACTTAAGGTTTTCAACTGGTGGACCAGCCTCTAACAAAGGCTGGTCCACCAGCTGAAGACGTTAAGTAAAGACGCTTCCGTGAAAGTTCCGTCGTCTCTTTCTTGCATACAATACGTCAAGTTAAGCGTGAATGACGTTCAAAGAATATTGTATATATATGTGTGTGTGTGTGTGTGTGTGTGTGTGTATATATATAAACTGATAGTTATGTTGGTTCACCCTCTTCTCCTGTATTTATTTTTCTCCCTGTGTTTTTTGTATATATTTTTGATGTGAATAAACCTAAGATCCAGTATTTGCTAGTTTGAGTACCGCACTTTGTGTCCCATTCTTCAGTGCTACCAAAATTTTACTATGAATCTATGCGAACTGGCCCTTCAACAAACCCTTCTGCAGTGGAATCAATCCTCTTATCGGATTGGAGTTCCCACTGCATTCGAGTGTTTGGGATACCAGAGCATTCATAGCGCTTTGGTATATTTGTTGGCCCAACAAGGGTGCACACAATTATATTTCATGCCCTCTCATCGCAGATTGACCACTTTGTGTGCATCAACACGCTAATGACGGAGGAGGAAGGGCAGCGAGAACTGCAGACCTTCTTTGAGCGCTTCTCACCGCACATCACCGCCATGTCCGTGCAAGAGCTTGGCAATTTCTTTGCCTCGTACGCGTCCCGTCGCACAGCCAAGTTGGCTGGCTTCACGGAGGGCAATGCGACGCAAAACCCCCTGTCCCTTTCTCGGCTGGTGGAGCCCAACCTATACCTGGGCTCGGACTGCCTCGTCAAGATCAAGAGGGAACCCCACGACCTGCGAAGCGATGTAATCATTCACGGTCCAGAGGTGGCACACAGCTCCTGGCACATGAGCCAAGGTGAGATGGAGTTACAGAGGGTATGGACGTAGGCCAGTTGGTGATTCATGATTACGACAAGTAGCCGCAACAACGTACGGTACCCTGAGAGAACATGAAGCGGTTGTTACTTTGTGTTGCCTCTTATTGGGTCGCATGTGTCTTTGCAGTTACTTTCCCTAATCATGCAACGGAGGCGACGTCTTCAGTAATGCTCTCTCTCTCTCTTTTTTAAGGTCTATGATAAAGAAAAGTAACCGCAGAAACACACGGGACACTGAAAGAGACTTCATAAAGTGGTTGTTTCTTCGTGTTGTCTTTCTCACTGTTTCTATTCATTATCACTGTTTATATTCGCAAGATGAAGGCCGCATGCTGATGCGACTCTTGTATGTTTACAAATCGTGCTCAGTCATTGCACAGTGTATAGGATCTAGTAGTCTGCTTCGGTCAAACCTCGTATCCCCCGGTCATTCTTTATCTGCTGCTTCCAATAGCCTAATTGGCTTTTACCGTGTGCAGCTGTCACTTTGGTCCTGTTCCTGAGTTTACACATGACATGGGTTCCTAGATAGTTTGCATAATGCTTGCCATGCCCCATAGGCTGTGGTCAACTACCAGGATTGTGGTGTCACTGGGCTGGCGTCGAGAAATACTGCTCTCGAAGCTGTGGCTCTGCAGATGCTCTCTCTCTCTTTTATGTCTGGTGACCAAGCCAAAAACTTGACTTCACGTCTTTTCCGATTTTCTTAGCTTCACATACGGTGACTTTAAACGCTGGCTGCAATAAGCACTTTACTGTAATAGCGGTGGAACAGCTGCATTGTGCGCCAAACTTGTTTACGTGTGCGATTCTGTGCTGAACCAACCCTCTTGTGCCAAACTCTTTTATTAGCAGCATACTGCACCGCAGCATCCAAATTTAGCCACAAGGTGTGACAGCCATTAAGTCCTGTTCCCGAAAACGTTGCTGAAGCATTGCATTTTCGGTTTCACCAAAACAGTTATATGTAGTTTTGGTTTCATGAAGACTGTGACCTCTCTAGCAGCATCTGTGAACTTTGATTCCAAGAGGTTGGCAAACATGCTATCTCAGCAAGAATCAGTGCAAGTGGCTCATAAACGCACCTACGTGCTGCACCCTCAACGCGAAGAGACTGTGTGAAAAGTGCTTCTTTTCCTAGCATGGTCGTATTCTTGTACACTAGCGTTTTGTAGAATTACACAGTATTAGTCCAAAAGAGTTTGCTGCCAGCCTTACCTCATATAACATCACAGATGTCAGTGTTCAGAAAAAAAAAAGATTATGATAACAGTGCTCAAAAGAAGTTGTCCGGTTCCCAACACAACCATGCGAAGACGGGCACAAGACTGCTCATCGTTGAGCTTACACGTATATTCTCATTCATTTCGCTGCTGTTCTGTGTGGCTGTAAATCACTAAAAAATCACAGTTTTACCGCAAAGGTGAAGCAATTAATGCCATAGCAACAAATTCGAAGTGAGGCGGCTGGCTGTTATCGAAGTGAGGCGGCTGGCTGCTAATCCTTTTGGATCTAATCTCGCGTAACTCTACAAAACGCTGATGTAAGAGAATACTGCCCCACCATCACTTTTTGCACGTCACTTCATGATGAGAGCGGAGCACGCAGTAGCGTAAGCGAGTTCCCCCTGTTGCTTCCGAGCTAGCACAGGCGCCTGCAACCGCGTCCTTACAAGCATTGTTCAGTTGCAGCTCGAGCGACCCTTTCACCCCCCTCGCTTCTTTTCATGGTTGTTCAAGACAAGTGGGGTGTTTCCTCTCTACGATAGGTTTCCCGAGCGAGTTGATGGTATTACGCTCGTCCTCCAAACGACAGAGATGGTCAAACTCGCTTGATGTCTGCTTCAGCCGCATTTGTTGCCCCCAATCGAGCGTTTTTACATGTAGGTGAAGATGCAATACTCGGGGGTAAATTTGGACTTTATATGGGGCATGGCGGTGATGGCAATGGCAAAAACGTCAAGAGTGTCCGTACAATGTTTATCGCAATAGTAAGGCTGTTGCACAATTTAACTTAGTGTTAAAAAAAGTCACAGTTTGACCACAAGGGTGAAGCATTGAATGCGATTGCAACAGTTTGTAATGTTACAAGAAGTGAGACTGGTAGCTAACATTTTTGGATTTGATCTCGCGAAACTATACAGAGCAACGGTTTAAGAGAGTACGGCTGCTTCGGGGACACTCTTCGTACATTCTCTTCGTGTTGAGAGCGCAGTGCGTAGAAGGGTATGCGAGCCACATGCTGACCGTTGTCGGTATAGCAAGAGAACGCGCGCGCCAGTGACGGTCACGCTCGTAAAATGAAAGGCTGCAGTTGTTGCTGAAGGGACCCCACCTGCCCCTCCCCTCTAGCGTTTTTTCACATTCATTAAAGAGAAGCGGGGCATTTCCTCTCTGCTTGAGCATTCAACGACCGGTCTAACAGTCAGGGGAATCCCATTGCATGCGCATCGGAGTGACAGAAATAGGCCGGGTTATTTGATCTTCACTTCAGCCGCATTCATTGCCCCTGCTCATGCGCTGTTCCCGCGGGTAGAGTGTATATGTGCTGAGAAATCTTCTCAATTCGGACTTGATACAAGACATGACAGAGACTACAGAAACCCATCAATACTGTGCATACAATTGATCACAATAAAGTACAGCATTGGACAAATGTTGTTTCACAAGTGCTGTGAAACAAGGGCTACATCTGCTCTCAATATTCTCTTCGACTGCTCGAAGCCTGCCACAAGAGGCACTTTTGCATGCTCCCAGGACTGCTTCCAAACACATTTATCCTGTTCTGCCCCTTGCTGTAAGGTGGTTAGTATTCCCCCTGATGTATTCCAACAATATATGCAGTTGAATCCCCCTTATAAGAAGCATGTTCTGGACAGCAATTCTTGTCTCTTATACGAGATGTCTCTTATAAGCAGGGCACCACGCATGTATTTTCTTATCAGCCCGTATTTTACTGTAGGCACACTGGTGCCTCTTATACCTATATGTCTCTTATACCAGTGTCTCTTATAAAGGGGTTCGACTATAATTGCCATAAAATGCATACGTGTAATGTGCAACAGTTATAGTTTTTAAAAACCACCAACAAATATGCTACTCCCTAATGTAAAATTGGAGTGCAGCAAGAGTCTGGCTTCAACAGCGCTGTGCCTCTGCTCGGGCAGTTCATTTGAAAGCAGCAGCAGACAACACACTTCCACTGGTTGCATGCGAACTGAAGCAACATTCAAAATTCTGTTTACTGCACCTTGGGATGATTAAGAGGGTTACCTTGGGATGATTAAGAGGGTGAAAGCACAAGGACACGCTTGCAGAAATAGGATGCATGGGAAACGCTTCGTCTTACCGAAAACCACGGCAGCTCTGGTTCTCATTCTAGTCTATGTACTATAACTGTACTCGCACTTTTCATTTGCTTTCTTTCACCCTTCCCGGTGGCAATCGTTCACTCAGTTACCAGATTCAACATTAAAGCCGCATACGAGCATCTACAAGCTTCACTCTAAAGGCCAGTAGTTCAAGCAAACTGTTACTCTATCGTAAACCTTTTTGTTTCATGACTGGCTACTATAAATGGTGCTCAATATAGAAGCTGAAAGCTTAAGAGACATCTAATAACCAACATGAAAGTTGTACATCTGTGTTCTTCTTCATGGTGTCTGTTTTTACCCTAGTGCATAATGTTTGAGGCCTCATCAATCATGATCTACTCTTCTTTTTTTTTTTAGGGCAGTTATGCAACACAACATAGTTATTCAACCACTTGGTATTGTTTAGTCTGAACCTGCTTCTAAATAATGAAACAAGTGCAAACCGTGGAAGGAAAGTATTGCCTGAAAGTGTAATGCTAGCATTTTTTTGTTTGTCTCTCTTCAGAATCATCTTTTCAAAACTCTGTACAGCAAGACGACAACTATGACGACGACGATGATGATGATTATGACGAAGACACGTAGTTGTACCAGGAGGCACAATTATGCTGTACAGACTCATGCATGTGTGCGAACATTTCACAAGGACCTTGAAAGCCTGCACCACCGAAGTGTGCATGTGTGTCAGTGTTTGTGTGCTGAGCTAGGACGGAAGAGAAAGAAAAAGAAAACTGACGGCCAGTGCAATACAGTGCAGTGTGCAGTCTGGTCTGTGGAAGGGACCAAAGCAAGGCTGCTTCTGCTGCTCCCGCAGGTGGCGCCATACACACCACACTCGCTTTCTTTCTTTATCATGGCCACCACCACTGTGCTGCGCTCCTTGTTGCCATACTTCCCTGTTGCACAAGGGGTCTAGCGTCGAGACAAGGACATTTGGGGTGGAGAACTGACAGTAGTAGGCTGCATTGTGAGATTTTTTTTTTTTTTCAGCATTGTTTTTGTTTGCATTTCGGGACTTGATCTTTTTTTTTTTCCAGTGTAAGCGCCTTCTTTTTTTGTTGTTGTTGTTGTTGTTGTTCTTTTTCTTTTTTTCTAAATCTAACGCTGCACAGGCAGAGCGAGAATTGTTTTGTCCAAAGCAATGTGTGCAACTCCCTGTTTTGCAGTGCAGAACATTCTAGTCTTTCTCGTGTGCTTCACTGTTGATTTCTATTTTTCTTAATATTATTATTATTATTACACCACTACCTATCATCTCCATTGGGGTGGCAGTGTCATGTGCAGTCCTTAAATGAGAGCCTTGAAGGAGTTATTTTCATATTGTCTTGTTGGAAAGATAACATGATATATATATATATATATATATGTACACTTGCACACACATACACAATATACTACCAGTGCTCAATGATTCGCGTTGTAGTCTTTGAATGTAGTTTTAGAATTGGACAAAGCTCAAATCAGCCTGTGGTTGCATTTACCAAGGATCTCTGGCTTTGGCGTTAGAAAGTGTATGGCATTGCATGACCAATGAATTAGCAAGAAGCAGCAGTCAAAGCATAATCCACAGTGATATGTCAGTATGGCTGAGCTTTTCAACCCCCCTCAACCCAATTTCCTCGTCACGTGACCATTCAACGTTGCGGCAGCCAGTTTGAACCGGGACTTAGTGCAAATCATCGCATCCCCTTTCTACCCCATAGCGCCCCTCTCCCCTTTTCTTCATCTGGCTGTTCTGTTTCTGTGTACAAAAAAAGGGGGCATGCATGACAACATATTTAATATACATGTCTTTAGTGCAATCGGAGAGTGCTTGTAAATGTGCATTGTGATTGTGCGCAACTTCCTTCCAGGCGAGCCGCAGTCGTCGCTCTTTTTTCCTTTTTTTGCGTCTCGGCATTGTTGTCCAGTAGAACCACTGGAAGTTTGTTTCTCTTTGGGCTTGTTTACCTTTGTTTGTTGGTTCGTTGGTTGAAGGCAGGTGTTAGGAGAAAACGAATAACCACTGATATGCCTCACTCACAAGTTCGGGGCTTGTACAGGGCCAGATAAGCTTCTTTAGATTCTATATTTTAGGGCTCAAGCACTGCCGAGCTTTGCTTAGAAGGGCCCTGTGCGGCACAATCGTTACTTGAGGAGCACCAGGAACTCTTCGCTTTTGAAGAATAGAGAGAGAAAAGAAATATATAAGGCTATTTTTTACTAGTGCTTTTTGAGGTTGATTAGTTTATAGCCAAGATATCAAAAGGGCAGTTTCTTGCTACCTACCGCATAGCTGTTTTTACTGAATTGTTATTAGGCACTCCACAAAGAGTTGGGCGAAAATGTTTGAAAAACGTAAGGGAAATCTTCACAGCTTGATTGGAAGACATGGCTTGGTGGTAATCTTTACCATGGATAGCGTTACGCGCATTGGAGGGGTGCTACAATACTGGAGCTTCTACAAAACACTGTTACCTTTTTGCGGCTTCTAATTTTTAAACATGTTGATGTTTGAAATTTTCTTAAATGAAGTATTCATATTGCACTTGTAACGTATTTGTATGTCCTTTTGCAGCATGCCTGTGTGGTTGTAAGGCACAACTTGTTACCTGGCTCAAGTTTTCTTGTAAACTCTAGTTGAAAGCATGTGAAATGTGTTTAAAATGCCTTGTGATATTTGACGGCCATTCTGTAGTTCAAATGAAAAAAAAAATTTGGAAGGTCATGTTTATGGTTTATTATTATTATTGTTTTTTTTCTGAATGCACGTAACATTGAAGTGCGCGTTTTGCATGCATGCCTAGAACTTTTTTAAGAATGGACACAGTACAAGCATGTCTTAGGAATTTAGATTGTGAAATCAGCTTCCATCGAGATATGAAATCTTTTCTTAGTTATTAAATTTAACCTGTTGCATCGCTTGGCATGGTGCTGGCTGCGAGATCTTCTCCATGTCACCTTCTGCCTTTCGAGGCTGTATATTATGGTGCCGTAATTTTTTAATGAGGCCTTCAATGAAGCCTTTTAATGAAGGCTCCTAATGAAACCTTTCAGCTGCAAATTGTTTTGAGGCATTTCATAAACAAATATGAAAGAGAAAAAGAATCATTCATAAAGAAACTGAGAAACATTACCTTCATTTTCACAAGGGCAAAAATGATTTGACTTGACAACTGCTGCAACAATTTGAGCAAAATTTATCTGTAAAAAAAATGTTTGAAATTTGAAAAAGTTCTAAAAAATTTTATGAGGTAATTTAATCATGTACTTTCCCAGCAAAAGGAGATATTGTAATTCTGTAACCCTATTGGAATGTGCACAGGGGACAAAATCAGTGTCCCGTAACATTGCCTTGTTACAAGAATTAGTACCTGCATCATATCTTCTTTACAGGGCCCCTCACCAGGCTCCATTACAAATTCTAGTTGGACACTAACAGTTGTGTATTCGAAGAGGAGCATTATGCCACAAGAATTTTTTTTTTAATCAGTTCCTTACGAGCCAAGAAAACTAGTATTTTGAAGCGGTGCAAAACCATGAGGCGAGCTCAAAACTCGTGCTGATTGCCTCGCGTAGCCTTCGCCAGCCAAATCTCTTTCCTAATTTTCTCGAGCATCCGAGCAAGAGGTCATGTGGGCATGATGTTCTCAAGCAAGCCCAACTCCCGAGCAGCGTTGTTTTGTTTACTAGCATTGTAAGGGACACTAATTGCAAATATTAGGTCAACGTTGATTGTTGAAATAACGGTCCAGAAACCTCGTAGTGAGAGTTCTGTGCTAAGGAGCTGTTTATTTTGCAATAAAATCATGTTTTTAACGGTCCGCATCGTGTTAGCACACTTCAGATCGCCCGTGCCTGAAAGCGGTCTTTCAGACGTCACTGTTACCACGCCCAACGTTGCTTTTACTACTTGGCTGCCGACACCAGTAGCAGCAGAGTGAAAGTAGTGGGAGCCACAGTAGCAACAACGGCCATTGAACAGTTTTCTGCAATCCTGGAGGCCATGATTCTTGCTTGGTTCAACTGGTCCCCACTAGATGGCACCACCTATCCAGCCTAACCAGTCAAAAACTGAACTTTTGGAGCACTCGTGCCATTCCCCACAGCAACTGCAGGCGGTTCTTTTTTCTTTTAATCAAACAGAAACTGACAGGCAGCGTTTTATTACGTCTTTTGATGCATGGAAAGTTCTTTTTTTATTGCAGCTAGTTTGATTACTAATGATTAGTTGTAGGCATACATTAGCATCATTGGGATCATTTTGCAGATGTTCCACTCATGGTGCACATCGTGTGATACATTTAGTCTAATTTTTTGGTAAGTAAGGCACTGATGTTTATAGTATTGCTGTTTTAGATGTCGTACGCTGAGCTTTCACTCTGGCATAAATTATTTGCCTTTAGTGTCCCTTTAGTTTGTGGTCTGCCTGTTTCTGTGGGATGGATGCCTCAGTGCACGCGCATTAGGAAATGCTGCCTTAGACGATTAGAATAGATGAGCATAATGAGTGCTCGAACGTCCCGGGTCATTAATTTCGTTTTCAGGGCAGGCGTCTGTTCGATGTGCTAACCACGGGGACATAAATGCATGCGAAATGCAGGCACATAAGCCCCACATCTCGTTGCAATTCATGGGAAAAGAATGAAAAAGATGCACACAATCTCTTTGTGTGTCTCATAATTTATGTCGTTTTATTCTTCTATTCAAGCAACAAATTTCACAAACTGCTCATGTCGTGACGTCGGAGCACAGTCATCTATGTAGAGGACCGACATCACAGCACTACCGTCTACATAGGACAATTTCGTTATCTACGTCATCCCCTCATTCTATAGGCGCACCCTTGAGAGAAGAGCAAGCAGCGTTGATCTTGAAATTTGACCCATTTCCGTGGCGCGTAGCATTGTAAATTTCGGCTGACGAGATCGTGAACACCCCATCTATGCATTGCACTCGTCGGCTCAAAATTGTGAAACCTGGTGAGGGGCCCTTTGAGTCTCGCAAAAACATTTTGGTGATAACTATAACCGTAATACATTAGATTTATGCACTTAAATTCCCATGCACATGGTTAACAGAATAGCAGTATTCTCATTTTTATTGAGAATCGTAAGTTTGGCTACAATATTTCGAAAATTTTTATATAATTAGAAAATTTTATAGAAACAGTGAGGCCATAAGACTTTTAATGTCTTTGCAGCCTTTTGAAAAGTTTGCACCCTTTAAGAAAAATGAGGTGTAAGTATGTCTTCATCTTGCAAGCATTAGAATAGCAAATGCCCTTCCTTTTTGCATGTGCCGAACAATCACTGTTTAACAATGATGCCACCATTTATAGCACAGAACTTCTGTAATGTGGCATCGTTTAGGATTGCCTATCTAATCATATAGTCTAGTTGGTTGGTTTATGAAGTTCAAAATCCCAAAGTGACTCTGGCGTTGGGGGACACCGTTTTAGACGGTTCCAGATAATTGCGACCACTCTTAAAGTGCAGCAGCTTTGCACAGTACACGAGTCTCTAGCCTTTAATTTCTATTTCAATGCGATCGCCACAGCCGAGATCAAATCTGCACCTTTTGAGTTAACATCTGAGCGCCGTAGCCACAGTGTCACTGCGGTGACATAATCATTGCGACATAATCATTGCACAAATCAGTGGGACCAAATGTTTGTGACATGGCTCACGTTCATTTGGAAGGGTACTTATCCATCAAAACAGAATAATTGTACTTGCACCAGAGGATATTCACACCTTATTTACACACGGTATTCTTGCTAGGAATATTTGTACAGTGCTAACATTCAATCTTAACAGACGAAGTGTGCGTACTCGTAGAACGGATGTGCAGTTTTAAAATGTATGTACGTGTTTTAGGCTCTAGCTTTTGTGAACGCATTTGCTGATAAACATTTCATGATAGCCTAGTTAGAGATATGACCTGCAACACGGCCAACATGCGTTTACACTGTACTTTTTCAGGAAGGTAACCAAGTTTCATTCTGTGAGCAGCAAAGCATGACTTAAAAAAAAAAACTTTGAAGCACTAAAAATAAGGGTAACTAAATTTCAGTGTAAAGTGCTAATTTTTCACGTTTATTGAAAACCATGAAACAACTGAAAACTGAATAGTGTAATGTGCTCCGCTCACTGCTGTTAAGCCGAACCATACATCAGCAGAAAGCGGCAGTGCAGGTGCACATGCGTATTAAAAGACACCCCTGTGTCAGAGAAGTCGACCTAGTTAGTGTGAATCGACTTCACACAACTACTTAGCGTAATAAAAGGCAACAAAGGGTTTTCACTTTGTCTTTTTATTGTGCCAATTTCGTATGTCTGAAGATGGTTATCAGAGTTGTGCTCTTTGTGCTTGCTATGGAGTTGTCAGGATGTCGGGCATATTTCCTTCGTCTCCTTTTTTGCCAGTCCATATAATGTGTACAAAAGTACGGTGTGTTGGCACTGAAAATGTATTAATTTACATGTGATAGAAAGGTTCCCCCTCTCAGTTGTAACTAAAATGGAAAGCAGTGGCAGAAGATGCTGTTTAAAGAGTAGTAGTCGCTTTTGCTTTGCTTTTTTATAATCTCTACTTTCAACTTCACTACAATAGAACTCTATCATAGAGCATTTGATTGATTAACTACTTGTGAAAGCATGTCTACTTCACCTTGTTTACCTCTATCAGGCATATCAACAGCGTAGTGTGCTAAAGAAATATGCGCTTGAAGGAGGTGGAGTGTTGATGCCATCTTGTGGAGCTCCCACTTCAGATAGCATAAAGCTGCAGTGCTCGCTCAGAAAGATGCAAATGTTGCAGCCATGAAGAACATGTCATCACTTATTTCCATCACTGTCATGCCCGCAAGAACAATAGCTCATTCTCGTGCATAGACGATGCTGCAGAATTTCTTGGTCAGCGCCTTGCAATGGATACCCACAAAGTATGTGTGTGTGCTTGCACGTCAAGATTAATTCAGTAGGCATTAACTGTACAGCTATGTTTTTTATGGTGCTCCTGTTTATCTGCTTAAGTCACATCGGCTGTGGAAGCAGCAACAATGAAGTGGACAAACTAGATAGAAGGATTCAATGTTAGAATAGGTATGTACTCTGGGGGGGGGGAGCGAAAGGGCAGCCCCCCCCCCCCCCCCCCACCTTTCTTTTCCGCGATCATCAAAGGGGGTGCGAAGTCTGCTTTGTACCTTAACTCAAACAAACCTGTCTCCACATTAATAAAAATGTAAAGTGATGGCCCTGCAGGTTTCTGGTGACAGTGGATGCCAAGAACCACTACTGTTGCATTTTATGAACCAATTCCCGAGCTCTGAAAAGCAGGGTGCCTTAAACCTTGCCTTCCCCCAACCCTAACGGAGAGCTCTGCGCACACCTGTTATTGTGGGGACCTCTTGCTGTGTTTTTTCAGTCTTCACCTGTTTGCGATTTGCTTGTAGCGTCATGGGGAGGCTGTGTTACAAAAATATTTGGGCCTGGCCTTTTGTGGGGGTGGCTGCTGTAACCATGCATAAGCACTACTCACATGGAGTGGCACTCAGGAAGTTTTTGAAACAGGGCACTTTGCTCAAACCCTGGCTCCTCTCCATCCCATCTATTCCTTTCCACTCATTGCCTTGTTTAATTACAGATTTTAAATGTGTTCAGCATGTAAAGATAGCCCATTTTTACTTCTGTTCAAAACTTCTTATACTTAGTGGGCGCAAAACAGTGCTATTTTGGCATTTCCAATCTGTGATTTCAAACTTTTGTTACAGATTTCAAGTAACAAATAACTAAGCTGGAGTCACTAGACAGGTATGGTCCCATATTGAAATATATGTTTTGTGACAAGCGATGGCTAAGTTGCTGAGAAAATTACAACTGAGGACATTAGCTTGCCAATAAAGAAATTGTTGTGTACTAACATTCTCAGGGGTAATAATTCATAGCACTGTCTGTGTACCACTTGACGGTTTTACGGGAAAGATGCCACAGTGTTGTAAACAGAGTTGACAGACTAATGCAAAGAGGGACCCTCAGATAGGCAATCTTGTGGGCAAGTTTAAAAGAATCAATCAAGCAGATTTTATTTCCTGTTAAAATGTATTGCAATTAGCAACTCCTTGTACTAACATCTTGATTTTAGTGCTAACAAAGATAAGCACATGGGAGAAGATTGAGAACATGATCATCTTACTAAGCACAAAAAATGAAGATGTTATGTACTCACCGACTTGCCCGACAAGAAGTTCTACTTGTCAGTTATACCCGTAAGGTAACCTAGAGGCGGTGGTGGTGTGCTGCTGAGCTCAAGCTTCTGGGTTTGATCTCTAATGCATTTTAATGTGAGCAAAATGTAAAAATGCACTTCAATTTTGATTTACATACACATTAGGGAACCTAATGCTTGGATAGTTAGAACTGATTCTAAATCTTAGACTCGTGCGAATAGTTAATTTTGGGTTGGAAGCAAATAGCAATTTTGGTCGATTGGAATAATTTGTAATAAAATGTGAATTCTATACATTGTATACTATAAAGAAAAATAGGCATATCTGCCATAACCCAACTAGACTTCACAATTTGTTTTTTTTTTAAACAAGGCTTGTGCAAAGCCATTCTTTTTGGTTCAAAGGAGGTGGAAAGAACTCCGAATATAATAACAAGTATAAATCAATGTGAGGTTATGTTCATTTAACTTTGAAATGGAACTTTGCAGCAATGCGTATTTTTCACGGATAGGTGTTTTTATGACGTAGCATTTTTTTTTACTGCTGTGAAACTATCTTTACAATGTGTTACGTGCAATTTTATAGGTACATTTGAACGTTTTCACGGCTTAGAATTTCTTTCCTGCAGTAAAACCACCATTACAGAGGGGCGAAATGTGGACTAATGATTTATTCGTTCAATAATATCAATGCCAATCAAAGTGAATTAAAATATCGTAATATTCATTCGAATATTTGTACAAGACTATTAAATCCCCTGCTAGGTTGTTCCTCACAAACGCATCAAGGTTTCACCATAATGAAATTTTAAGTTAGACTGATTCAAAATTTTCACGGCAGTGGGATTGACCATCACTCACTAATGAAAGATTTTTTTCACACAAAAGCAAATTTTTTAATGCTCTGTACCTCTTTGCTATCATTTTTTTTTTAATATTTGTTGGCCTTTTGGGTTCCTCCACAGAGGGCTTCCCCAACTCTCAGGTTATTGGTACAAAACTAATTTTGAATGCAGTAGTATTTTCGCTCAAGCATATCTTTTTTGTACAAAAGCAGTACCTACTCAGTGCACTTGAACCAGCACCAGCAGACTTTAAACCAAGTCGTACAGGTGCAGCCAAAGAGATTGTACAATACATTTCACTGGACTGTTCTAAGTACAGTAGCATTTGCATTGGAAGCATTTGTGCACAAGAGAAGCACTGAACACTCTTTGCTTACATCAACTGCTGAGTAAGTATATTTTAGTATTCATTGTGCTGCAAGTTTTGTACATTCAACACTAATGCCATTGATTTCAACATAGACTAAAGGACGTAGCGGTATCTTTGTGATGCGCTGCATTCACTATTGTTACAAGATTGATGGGCACAATTACAATGTTTACAAGACATGGGTGTGTTCAGAACCAAAATGTGTGTTTTCTCACAAACTCTCAAGTCTTTGCCATAAAGGTTCTTATTTCATGGATAGTGAAGTATGAGAAAATGTTTTATTTCTTACTGTGGTCTTAGAAATTGGAAAGAATGTTTTGCACTCGAGGTTTTCTAGTGCTGTGGTGAGAGGTCTGTCTGTGCCTGCACCTGCCCATTTATCCTCGCATGTATCCCAACTTTCTCTCCATGTTGTGGTGTTCCCCAATTTCCATGTGTCATCTAGAAAAACTGAAAATGAAGACATGACCAAAGAATCTCCATGATTAGAAGTTGCTTGCCTTGTTGCCGTCTGAAATACAAATGTGCACCATGAATGGCAGTTGAACAGAGCTGGTGTTCAACAGTGTGACTATATTGCATGTGTTATTTATGTTAGGTATGAAAAAGAACAATAAAAAGGTTAATCTCTTTTTGAAGGTTACAATTACATTAAAGTATAATGTGAATTCCACTATGTCCAGCTGTGTAGACTTGCACAAAAAACTCACAGGATCTTTTATGCATTCACCTCGGGAGAAAGCTATCTTTTGCTTCTCAGCCGATGTACTGATCTCACCCTGCCCCCATCAAAAAGCTTCCTGCACCTAAGATGGTTTTGCAGTGCCACTGCTATCGGCTAAGTGACAATGTGACAAATGTGAAAGTCACAAGCTTTGGCAATTCGTGACATCATGATTTGTTGGCGACTTTTGTATGACTCGTATCGATGCAGATGCCGATGGTCAATTTTTGTGTTGGACGAGAAATCTAAGGTTTTCGCATTGACGCACTATCTTCAACTTCATTGTACCCTTCACTACTTGTTTCAAATTGAGGCCTCTCTATGGAGTTGGTTTCCCAAAAAGAATTCAGCATTTCGTGGGAGATGCCACGTGTTACAGATGTGCAGTTGTTAATAATGGTATCAGAATATAGTTTACCCCTTCAGTCACGAATTATGATGCACTGTCAGAAACGTGCCAAATACATGTGAACTCCAAGGCGTTCAGTATTACATTCCAAGTAAGAAAATTAAGGGAGGCATTGTTCCATGTGAGTTTTAGTAATTAATGTTAATCAGTTTGTAACTACTTATCTAATTATATGGTCACCAATCAGCATCAGCACTTGCCTAAAAAGAGTGTTCTATTGGGCATAAATGCATGCTCAGTTAGTTTTTTAGTTGTATTTGTTTCGAATGAAAAAAAAAATGCTTTTCACTTTGGTCTTCAAATACGCCACGTCGAACAATTGTTGAACATGATATTGCATCCAACAAAGTGATCCTCTGCAACAATATGCAGCACAATGAAGTTAAATCATCACCAGTTGTCCACTCAGGAGGCCTGCATAATTGTGCGCACTAAGTTTCAAGCCATTCGACGAAACATGCGGTGCGTGACCTGCCATTGAAGTTGGCTTCTCCATTTGTACACACCGAACTTTTGGTTGAACCATGACTCAACTGCTCTATTTAGTGCAATCGCTTCAACTTAGATTGTAATTGGAGCTTTCGCTTCATGGGATGATCTGATCGTGTTCAGCATAAGGATAACCACGAACATAAGCGTTCATAGGGTTCTACTAGGCAGAGCTAAGTTTCACCAGAGCCCTCATTTTGTTGATCGAGTAGAATGAAAGCAAGCTTTGCAATAGATGCAGAACAATTATGAAGTGATGATCTGCTTTTCACAACTACGTGCATTTGGTCTCTGGCTTTCGAGGTCAATGGTAGGTAGTAAACAGTTCTTGGAATGCTACATCAGAAGCCCCCAGCCACCATTATGATGAAAACTTTCATGGCCATAATACTGGACATTAGACAATAACCAGACAGGTCCAACTGAGTCAAAATATAGGGGGCTGACTTGCCGCTTTCCCACCTTCTTATATACAGCTGAACCACTTTATAAGAGGCACTGATGGTGGATACAAATAGGTATGAGAGACAGCAGTGTGCCTGTATCAAAATAGGGGTTAAGCAGAAAATGAGAATGTGATACGTTGCTCATAAGAGACACCTCATGTAAGGGACAAGAAATGCTCCCTGGTGCATGTTCATTATACAAGGCTTCAATTTTAATGGAAAGGTAAATGCACCTCACAAACCTATGTGCATTCCTGTGAGCAAGGATTACCAGGTGATCACAATCCTTTGGAAATTCTGCACAAAGTACAGCTGTGTACTAATTCCCGAAGAGCAGTGGCAAGTTGGTGCTGATGAACTTAATATGACAAACTTATAATAGCAAAAATGTTCTGAAAAAACTGTGGCACAGAGTGCTAGTCTTCAAATGACAAATTTTGCCAGCTGAGCATGCAAAGAAGTCATCATATGAGTTTGTGGGTCACTTGCTTGCGCAGACAGTTGTGCAAACAAGTGACTCACGAAGGAGTAATGCAATGTGCAAAGTGAAAAATATATATATTGTAATGAAGAGCGGTGCCGCAGCTATGATCCATGGGCTGAAAAGCGAGGAAGAAGAGGCAGAATAGAACAGCTTACCCGACGAATGGGTGTTGTGTCTGTGTCGCTTATTACAATGGCGCAGTCGACAGGATTACAATATCTCGCTTATTACAATATATATATATAATACTAAGTTAACAGAAATATTTTTAGGTGATTTGCATTTTAACAATATGATGAGTACGTAAGTGTAGCATTCCTGGCACTCACATAAATGGAATTCTAACTTAAAAGTATCCTTCACCATGTTATCTCGATCAATTTCACGTGCCATTCATTACACAGAAAAATATGTCTTATTTCAATCCGTGAACATGGTACATTCACTTGAATACACCCCTGACTGACCACGGTCAACTCTACTTTTAAGCAGTGCCTCAACATTACGACTTGATAATATGCACCTTGTGTCTGGCTGCAGAGCCTTGGCAAATGTGATGCATAAGACATGGATGAGCAGCAAGCACGTATCATCCCTTCATCAATCCACATCTGCTGTGCTGTTTCACTACAACTCTTAGCCACCTAAGCTCAAATTAATGTTTTTCCTGTTCCAGATGCCGTTCACTGTACTTGCAGCATCCACAGGCCTGATAACACATATGCTTACATGCATCACAGGTCACGACACCAGGCTCTCTCTCTCTCTTTTTTTTTTTTTTTTTTGTTGGGTGTGAAGCACTTTTATGGGCGAAGCTTCTTTAAGGCGCGGGCCAGTCGTCACCTGTATGTATACATGTGTGTATAGTAACCACCTTACAGCATATCCACGGAGTGAACGATGACGAGCGCACGGGGTGAAGCTTTGGCGGGTTTTATCGGCAAACTGTGAATAATCTATTGGCCGGGTCCGTTCGTCATCTGTCTGTTTGACGCATGGACGAACTGACGGATGCATTGCCCCACTCATCATCATTCACTCTGTGCATAAGCTGTGATTTTTTTTTTTATGTATACTAGCAGTAAAAGATGTTGAGTGGAGATAGCTGGTCATGGAAATCGCAGACCCTCTAATTTGGGCTAATTGTTTTATGCCTGTGTAAGCAGGCAACCATGGCAATTACAGTTGAACCTGCTTATGACGAACCTCCATATAACGAATTCTTTGATATAACGAGGTTTTTCTATTACCTGCCGTTGCTCCATAGAAGCACGTGTATTTGTGACCTCTGTGTAACAAGTCAAGCCAAGCTTAGTTAACCTCCCTGCCTTTCCTCTCTCTTTCTTTTTCTCTCTCTTTCTATGTAACAAAGTAACAGAGGGAGACAGCCTCGATATAACTAATTTTCCCCGTGGACAATCTAGGAATTTTGCCCCGGATTTTAGTACGAGCAAGCATCTTCCGCGGCTTCTCCACCACCGACGATGCGCATGGCGCAGCAGGCGAGAGCAAGCGCTCGTAATTGCGCACACGTGAGCACGAGGCAAGCAGGCGGGCCTCCGTGGTCTGCACCCCACGAGCCGGTGTTGCCGCCGTTCTTACCGTCGCGGACGCATGCACGGATGTGCTCCTTTTCTCCCTAAACCATAAACAAAAAAGAAAACTGGATGAAATGGATGGATGTATCCGGCTGTGTCCTTTAGATCGGGCAGTGGCTCACGCCACCTAGCCATAAAGTTATGTACTATCACTATGTGTTTATGGATTGAATTTCACTCGCGCCTTGATTGTAGCCACCAATCAGTTAGCCTCCTCCTGGTTATTTTTACCCGTTTAAAGTCTATTTTGCCTTCACTGTCCATAAACTTCAATGTTTGAAAAATTCGGCGCCATTATTTTCGACTATGGGGCGGAGCCCTTTACACAACATTATCAAATGTTCAGCCATTTTTCCTCCTCTCCACACGCACTACATACCGTGTCTGTGCCTTCGTATTTTGCTCGGTACGTCTTGGTCCGCAATACTCCTGTTCTAGCCTCGAAGAGCAGAGAGCTACCCCGAGAATCATCATAGATCTTTTCCTTTGCTATTTCTTGCTGAAAAGTTCGGTAGGTCTCCAGTGATGATTTAGTAAGCATCTTCCACATGTCCTTCAATGTTTCCTTCACCTTCTTTTTAACCGGTGTTTCCTTTTGCCTTGGTATTCTGCTGTTGTCTAAATACTTGCTTGACAATTTTTGAGTTTGCTTCCTTCATTTAGTATCAACATTCTTCATGTACAAGTAGCTGAAAACTTTCCTAGCCCAACGCTGCTCTCTCATTTTTCTCAATTGCTCCTCAAAATCTATCTTGCTGCTAGCTTCCCCGCACTCAAAGGTTGTTACCCCATGTCACCCACTACCCCCCGATTTGAGGTATTCCCGTGTGCTCCCAAAGCAAGTCTTATCTATGCCACGTTCTTTAATTTCCAATCTTGCTTGTACTTGATTTCATACACAAGGCCGCATTGCCGAACGTCAAACCTAGGACCATGACACCTTTAGAAATCCTTCTCACAACGTCATACCTATTGTAGTTCCACAGTGTCCTATTTTTCATTACAGCTGCATTCCTGGTACCCTTAGTCGTTACATGTTCTTCGTGCTATTTTAGGTACTCAGCACCGTTATTTATTCATACGCCCAAATATTTTTATTTATCCACTATTTCTAGCACGACTTCCTGTATCTTATGCTCACTGCCTTTGTTATCATTGTAAAAATTGTGATTGCCAATTTTTCCCTGCCGAACTTCAAATTTAACCTATCTCTCATTACCACAGATGTCTATCAATCCCTGCAGATCTTCCTTGTTGTTGGCTAATAATACTATATCATCTGCATACATCAATGCTGGTAACGACTGTTCAATGAGTTTTTCTTGCTTGGCAAAAGAGAGACTGAAGCCGAGTCGACTTTCCTCTAATTTGGCTTCTAGTCCCTGGAGATACAGCATAAATAACAAAGGTGACGAGGGACATCCCTGTCAGAGCCCGGTTGTATCTCTATAGGTTCAGATACCTGTTCTTCTCATTTGAGAACCTTGTTACTTTTATAGATAATTCTTAGAAAATTAGTTTTCCACCTTCCAAATCTAGTGTGTCCAGTATTTCCCACAAGTCTTCTTGAATCACACTATCGTAAGCTCTCTTGATATCTAGAAATGCCAGCCACAGAGGCCTGTGTTCTTTTTTAGCTATTTCAATACACTGCATCAATAAAAACAGATTGTCCTCCAACCTCCTTCGTTTACGGAACCCATTTCGTGGTTCTCCCAGCACTCCCTCATTTACCACACGTCTGTAGTCTTTACTATCTGCATCACCAGCCTGTAAACTACTGATGTCACTGTTATAGAACAGTAGTTGTTTATACGGGCTTTGTCCCCCTTTTCTTTATAAATCATGCCCATCTTGCTTAGTTTCCACACATTGGGGGCTTCACCATTCATTATTGCTTTGCTCGCTGCTTCTCTTAATGTTTGCCTAGAGTTTGGTCCTAGTTTCTTTATTAGCATAATTGGGATGCCTTCAGGGCCTGTTGATGTGCTATTAGGAACCCTTTTCTCTGCCCTTTCCCCCTCTCATTGTCCCAGTGGAGCCACTGTGCTAATTGGTCCATCCTCATCTGGTACGGTGAATGCAGCACTTAGTGTTTAAATTTTTCTGTCATTATTGTTTTTATATATTCCACTGCCTCATCTCCTTCTAGTCTGACCCTTTGAACTGTAGTTACGAACCTCTGTTCCATGCTTGTCTTATTACTCAGAGAATTGAGATGGTACCAAAACTTTGCAGCTGCCTTTCTATCATTTTTGTTTACTTCTGCCATCCATTGGGCCCCCTTTCTTCTAATCTTTTCACTGTTCAGAGCAAACGCTTCCCTTCTGCAGCTCAAGAAGTTATCCCATTTTAATTTGACATCATCTTCCAATTCACCCCCCTGTTTAGCATACCTGTGTTCCCTGGAGGCTTCCCGACGTCTTAGTATGGCTCTTTTAACTTCCTCATCCCACCAGCTCTGGGGTTTGTGACTCCTTTTTCCGGTTGATTTGACTCGTACCTTAGAAAGCTCTAACTCAAACAATCGAGTTAGATTTGTGTACATCTACTCTGTTTTAGTATCCTCGGTGATTATTTTCTCAATCTCCTTATTGCTATTTCTATTTGATTTTCTGAATAAATATTACCGTGCGGTTGTTCATAATGCCTCCTTTCCATTTTCATTTCTCTTCCAAAAGTCAGCTTGATACATTTGTGATCACTACCTAAGCTTCTGGACCCATATCCACCTATGTTCATCACCCTTAGCCAATCATACATCCTATGTGACATCATTGCATAATCTGTCGTCGACTGCAGCCTTCCTACCTCCCATGTTATCTGCCCTTCGCATTTCTCGGTGTTGTTGCAAATGATTGAATCATGCCTTTCACACATATCCATTAGCATTCTGCCTGTTGGGTCATATAACCCATCCATATCTTCTATGTGCACATTCATATCTCCTTATATAATTACCTCACACTCTTCTCCTAGTTCCTCAATGTCATTTTCTATGCACTGCACCATTTTTTTGGTTTTCCTATCTGGTTTTTGCCCATGTCCACAAGTATACAAAACCCGGGAGCATCATCTGGCCTGCCACTTTCTTTTTCAGCCATAAATAATTCCTACTTCTGTGTTGGCAGTGCCACACATTTAGTTAGCATTCCATATATGTGGAAGTTCGCTGCATATGGAGAGAGTGCTTCACCAAATATTTTTCCCCGGTATCTATGTCTGTGTCATTCGCTCTTCGTTTTTGACGCCATGCTCGCACGCATAAATTCACTGCGTGCGGATGCATGGTGGCATGAATTCACTGCACCCCTACGTTTTTTTTTCTGTTGATTTTTTTTTCAGTGCGGACAACCGTGTCATCGCCACTGAGAGGACGTCAAATTAGGCGCTGATGAAAACTCTTCGAGACCATCGTGACAACGGATCTTCGACTCATCACACACTTCTATCTTGCGCCGCGCAGAAAGTTCGCAGGCCCATAGCTTTCGAGATCAGCCCATTAGTTCTGGCAACAATACGACAGCGCGTTGAATGAAATGCAATGAATGCGATAGCAAAAAAAAAAGTAACCTTATACGAAGTAAAATATAAGGCTGGCAGCCAACTCTTTTGAATACAATATCGCGGAACTCCAACAAAACGCTGGTGTGAGCAAACATGGCCACAACCAGGGAGGAATTAGCTGCTCTTTTAACGCAGTCTCTTCACGTTGAAAGCGTACTGATGCTTGCCGAGAGCCCTAAACGTTTTCAACTGCTTTTGGCCATGTCCCCTTCCCATTCCTCCAGCGTAGGGTAGCAAACTGGGCAAGTGCCTGGTTAAACTCCCTGCCCTCTCTCTTGTTGTTCATCCCCCTCCCCCTTTGGCCATGTCCTGTGGTGAAGCCAGCACACCACGAAAGCGTTTAGCTAGGAAGGAACATGATACCCCCATGACTGCAAGGTGTGACATCAGACAACAGTGGAACCTTATTGTGGGTGATAAGCACCTCAATTTTTTCGACTGCTTTTGAGCGTGTCCTGCGGGGGAAGTAAGCACACCAGGGAAACGTTTTGCTAGGTAGAAATTTGGTACGCCCATGGCTGCAAGTTGTGATGTCAGATAAAAGTTTAGCCTTATCGTGGGTGGCAAAAACCTAAACTTTTTCGACTGCTTTTGAGCGTGTCCTGCGGTGAAGTAAGCGCACCAGGGAAACCGTTAGCTAAGTAGGAACGTGGTACGCCCATGGCTGCAAGGCGTGACGTCAGACAAAAGTTGAGCCTTAGCGTGGGTGATAAGCACCCCACCGTTTTTGACTGCTTTTGAGCATGTCCTGCAGTGAAGTCAGCACACCAGGGAAACGCTTAGATATGAAAGAACGTGGTACGCCCATGGCTGCATGGCGTGACGTCAGACAAAAGTTGAGCCTTAGCGTGGGTGATAAGCACCCCAACGTTTCTGACTGCTTTAATTTGAGCACGTCCTGCAGTGAAGTCAGCGTACCAGGGAAACGTTTTTATAGGAAGAAACGTGGTACGCCCATGCAAGATGCGACGCCAGACAAGGTTGCGCCGTATCGTGGGTGATAAGCAGCTCAACGTTTTTGACTGCTTTTGAGCGTGTCCTGCAGTGAAGTCAGCACACCAGGGAAACGCCTAGATATGAAAGAACGTGGTACGCCCATGGCTGCAAGGCGTGACGTCAGACAAAACTTGAGCCTTAGCGTGGGTGATAAGCGCCCCAACGTTTTTGACTGCTTTAATTTGAGCATGTCCTGCAGTGAAGTCAGTGTACCAGGGAAACGTTTTTATAGGAAGGAACGTGGTACGCCCATGCAAGATGTGACGTCAGACAAGGTTGAGCCGTATCGTGGGTGATAAGCAGCTCAACGTTTTTGACTGCTTTTGAGCATGTCCTGCAGTGAAGTCAGCGTACCAGGGAAACGTTTTTATAGGAAGAAACGTGGTACGCCCATGAAAGATGCGACGTCAGACAAGGTTGAGCCGTATCGTGGGTGATAAGCAGCTCAACGTTTTTGACTGCTTTAATTTGAGCATGTCCTGCAGTGAAGTCAGCGTACCAGGGAAACGTTTTTATAGGAAGAAACGTGGTACGCCCATGCAAGATGTGACGTCAGACGAGGTTGAGCCGTATCGTGGGTGATAAGCAGCTCAACGTTTTTGACTGCTTTTGAGCATGTCCTGCAGTGAAGTCAGCACACCAGGGAAACGCTTAGATATGAAAGAACGTGGTACGCCCATGGCTGCAAGTTGTGACGTCAGATAAATGTTGAGCCTTATCGTGGGTGATAAGCACCCCAACGTTTTTGACTGCTTTAATTTGAGCATGTCCTGCAGTGAAGTCAGCGTACCAGGGAAACGTTTTTATAGGAAGAAACGTGGTACGCCCACGGAAGATGTGACGTCAGACAAGGTTGAGCCGTATCGTGGGTGATAAGCACCCCAACGTTTTTGACTGCTTTAATTTGAGCATGTCCTGCAGTGAAGTCAGCGTACCAGGGAAACGTTTTTATAGGAAGAAACGTGGTACGCCCATGCAAGATGTGACGTCA
Source organism: Rhipicephalus microplus (assembly GCF_043290135.1). NCBI lineage: Eukaryota > Metazoa > Arthropoda > Arachnida > Ixodida > Ixodidae > Rhipicephalus > Rhipicephalus microplus. The sequence goes on from NC_134701.1 coordinate 260,020,479, forward strand.
GACAAGGTTGAGCCGTATCGTGAGTGATAAGAAGCTCAACGTTTTTGACTGCTTTTGAGCATGTCCTGCAGTGAAGTCAGCACACCAGGAAAACGCTTAGATATGAAAGAACGTGGTACGCCCATGGCTGCAAGTTGTGACGTCAGATAAAAGTTGAGCCTTACCGTGGGTGATAAGGACCTCAACTTTTTCGAGTGCTTTTGAGCGTGTTCTGCGGTGAAGGAAACGCACAAGAGAAACGTTTAGCTAGCAAGGGACATGGTACGCCCACGACTGCAAGATGGGACGTCAGACAAAAGTTGATCCTTATTGTGGGTGATAAGGGCCTCAACTTTCTTGACTGTTTTTGAGGGTGTCCTGAGGTGAAGTAAGTGCCCCAGGAAAACGTTTAGCTAGGTAGAAACTTGGTACACCCATGGCTGGAATTAAGTTGTGACGTCAGATAAAAGTTGAGCCTTATTGTGGGTGGTAAATAACTCAACTTATTAGACTGCTTTCGAGCGTGTCCTGCGGTGAAGTAAGCGCACCAGGTTAAACGCTTAGCTAGGCAGGAACGTGGTACGCCCATGGCTGCAAGTTGTGATGTCAGAGAAAAGTTGAGGCATGGGTGATAAGCACGTCAACGTTTTTGACTGCTTTAACTTAAGCAAGTCCTGCAGTGAAGTCAGCATACTAGGAAAACGTTTATATAGGAAAGAACGTGGTACGCCCATGGCTGCAAGGTGTGACGTCAGACAAAAGTTGAGCCTTATCGTGGATGATAAGCACCTCAACATTTTTGACTGCATTTCAGCATGTCCTGCGGTGAAGTAAGCGCACAAGGGAAACGTTTAGCTAGAAAAGAACGTGGTGTGCCCATGACTGCAAGGTGTGACGTCAGAGAAAAGTTGAGCCATATCGTGTGTGATTAAGACCTCAACTTTTTCGGCTGCTTTTGAGCGTGTATTGCGGTGAAATCAGTGCACCAGGGTAACGTTTAGCTATGGGAAGAAATGTGTACGCCCATGCAAGATATGACGTCAGGCAAAAGTTGAGCCTTGTGGTCAATGATAAGGACCTCAACTTTCTTGGCTGCTTTTGAGCATGTCCTGCGGTGAAGTAAGCGCACCAGGGAAATGTTAAAGTAGATAGGAACGTGGTACGCCCATGGCTGCAAGTTGTGACGTCAGATAAAAGTTGAGCCTTATGGTGGGTGATAAAGACCTAAACTTTTTCGACTAATTTTGAGCGTGTCCTGCGGTGAAGTAAGCGCACAAGAGAAACGTTTAGCTAGGAAGGGACATGGTACGCCCACGACTGCAAGATGGGACGTCAGACAAAAGTTGAGCCTTATAGTGGGTGATAAGGACCTCAACTTACTTGACTGTTTTTGAGCGTGTCCTGAGGTGAAGTAAGCGCACCAGGGAAACGTTTAGCTAGGTAGGAACTTGGTACGCCCATGGCTGCAATCAGGGTGTGACGTCAGATAAAAGTTGAGCTTTATTGTGGCTGGTAAAAACCTCAACTTTTCAGACTGCTTTTGAGCGTGTCCTGCGGTGAAGTAAGCGCACCAGGTTAAACGCTTAGCTAGGTAGGAACGTGGGACGCCCATGGGTGCAAGTTGTGATGTCAGAGAAAAGTTGAGCCATATCGTGGGTGATAAGCCCGTCAACGTTTTTTTTTACTGTTTTAATTTAGGCATGTCCTGCAGTGAAGTCAGCGTACCAGGAAAACGTTTATATAGGAAGGAACGTGGTATGCCCATGGCTGCAAGATGTGACGTCAGACAAAAGTTGAGCCTTATCGTGGATGATAAGCACCTCAACATTTTTTACTGCATTTCAGCATGTCCTGCAGTGAAGTAAGCGCACAAGGGAAACGTTTAGCAGGGAAAGAACGTGGTGTGCCCATGGCTGCAAGGTGTGACATCAGAGAAAAGTTGAGCCATATCGTGGGTGATAAAGACCTCAACTTTTTCGGCTGCTTTTGAGCGCGTCCTGCAGTGAAATCAGCGCACCGGGGAAACGTTTCGCTAAAGAGAAACGTACGCCCATGACTGCAAGGTGTGACGTCAGGCAAAAGTTTAGCTTATCGTTGGTGATAGACCTAAATCAGGAGCGGATCAAGCCACTCATTTTAAGAGGGGGGGGGGGCATCACCTAAAGTGAAACCGGAAAGGGGGATATATGGTCATGACTTATTTCTTTTTACTAGCAGAAAAAACCCTTCGCACCTTAAAAAAATTAATACTGTCAGTGTGTGCTCACAGCGGTTTCACTCATTTGTCGTAATTATTGATAGGAGGGGTTTCACTCATTTCTCGTAATTATTGATTGTCGTAATTATTGATAGCACCCCACCCCTGGATTCGGGGACTGTGAGCACCGAAGCCCATCACCCCCCTTCTGGATCCGCCCGCCACTGGCTGAGATAGCAAGCGCGCCTGCAGCGATTGCGATCACCCTTAAAATCAAAGTTCATTGTTGCCACTCGAGCAATCCCCTCCCCTCCCTCCCGCGTTTTTTTCATTCGAATTGGGTGGATTTTTTTGTTTTAGCATTCGACAGCAGTTTCAACACGCGGCGGAAGTTATTTTATGCGCCTTCCAGGCGATAAAGATGAGCCGATTAATCTGATCTCTGCTTCAGCAGCGCTCGCGCGCTTTTACCCACTCCTGAAAGTTACGACGCACTGGGGCATGTAATCAATTTGGACTTAATTGTTGCGGAGCATGGCGGCGACGGCAAAAACCCGCCATGAGTGCCTATATAATTACTATCGCAATAGTAACGAAGGTTTTTGCCGCTTAATAATAGTTTTGGGTTAGCTCTGCAGTCAGTCTCTCTTTTGATCGATTTGTACATTTATTTTCGGTATTTTCGTACCGAACCTCTATATAACAAAATCCTCTTTATGAAAAATTTTCTGGAAATATGTCAACTTTGTTAAATCTAGGCTTACCTGTATACAGCTAGATTATACAGTGTAATATACAATGCTTCTAGAGTTTTTCATAGGGAGTAAGCACTTCTAGTTAAAGTGGTCTGCGCTGGTGCAAAACACACACGCTTTGTACTAGGTAACTTCTGCACAGTTTAGAGAAAGTCTTGAAAGCCCTCGAAGCAAAGATGTACATCAAAAATTGAAAACTCACAAAAGCTTACCAGTACTCTCCAAATTTAGTACCAATATAAATTTGCATGCTGTGGTACAAGATAAAGATAACCACGGAAACAGTTTTAAGCACACATTTATTTGCGAAATATAAATAGCTTACAGTAAAAACAATACAAAATGTACATAAACCTGCATAACAAAATATATATTAGGACAAAAATGAAGTGGAATTTTTGTTGAAAGTACCACTGTCACAATTGGCACATACCAAAACATCTCGGGAATTTATTTCACTGGATGAGGAACCTTTTCAGAGAGCATGTAGACTAAAATGAAATTCTTTCCCAAATAGCAAAAAAATATCAAAAACTTGGAGGACATTTGAGCTTTGCCTTCAAGAGCAGAATGCGATAGTGCTATTGGGGCCCTGTACACATCGCCTTTAACCATGCCGCAAGGAACATTTGTGCATTTCGCATTAGCTGTTTCCAACAGTCCCAGAGTGCCTCACGCAAGTATTGTTGCAAAGTGCCCACTTAATACCATAATTCAACATTTCACGAATCGGTGAGATACCCACTACGGGTCTGTAAGGTGCCACATGCACCAGCGCAGCTGCACGCTTTGCGATGGGTGGGCAGCTTGATGCCATCCACTCGTTACACAATTCACATGTTTTGACACTTGGTGCAATCTATGGTTCATGCAGTATTAGATGCATTAAGCAGACTCCTCCTGCTACATGAAATTCTTGTGGCACTTTTTTTAAGACGCAGTTTCACGTGTTGCTGTGGCTACGTGCTAGAACACCTGCTTGCCACGTGGAATGCCTTGGTTCGATTTTCACTCGAATATAATTTTATTACCATATTTATGCAATTCCAACACGCACCTTCTTTCAGAAGAAAATGGGCCTTAAAGTAGCATGGGCGATAGAAACTACACCATAGCTACCCATCGTCATGGCTATTACGTAGTGCCACCGTTTATTTGTTGCTGACAACAACAGTGGCACATTTGGTTGTGGCTTTCTGCCTCGCTGGAAGCATTTACAATAGGCACAATAGGTCCCATGCTGTCATTGTGCGCAGTGCGATCCGTCAGCCACCTTGTCCAAGAATCGACGCAGCAGTTACAAAGGCTCGTCGTGTCCGCCACAAGAATAGTGTTAACTTAAGCATTAACTTATTTTTCATAAGGAAGAAAATGGCAACAGAAGGGCAGACTATCATTTCAGCATGCCATAGACTTGCTTTCGCTATTGGCAAAAGCTGTAGAAGTGGATCTTCGAGTGCACTCTTCAAGCAAAAGTTGCCACGACCCGCATGCAGGGCGATTTCCAGATATTGAAGATGAGCTGGCAAATGAAGAAAATACTTGCACATTTCGTTCATTTGTGAAAACTGCATGCATCCACATTAAGAGCATGGAGAACAGTTTGTTATTTCTTTGGCGAAGGAAAGCAGGTGGTTTTTTTTTTATATTCTTGGTTCGTCCTCATTCCATGTACTGTGAAACATTGAATTATGCTGCACCAACTAAACCAATGCTCAACCTTAGTGTTATAAGTACAACTTTAAAGTAAAAGAGTTGGCTGTATGCAATATATCAATCTATAAGCTTAAATCAACACCTACGCTGCTTAATCAATACAGTCAGGAATCACTGTTAAGCATACAAGTAGTGTTAAAGTGACAATGACAACACAATGTACCACGATTTATCAAATTTACAAAACTCAAGTGGAACACTGTGGAACACCTCACAGCCATGGCCACCCTCCCCAAAATGGCAACCACAGCATATCTCACCAGTGGTGGTATATCTGAAATGAGTCTCTAAACGGCTGCTTTTAGCGCTGCCCAAACTGATCACACCTAGCACAAACAAAAATTCGTGAATAGTACACCGACACACAATGCATAAGCACATTGAACACAAAGTATGTAAAAACTTCAATAAATACATAAATATAAATAAATATCAAGGATGCTCAATTTACATCATAACACAGAAGTATTTTTGTTGCTTCTCACAATATATACAATAGTCAACCAGTTAATTGCACTTAGCCCTGTTTTGTTGAATAAATTATTTACCAAACTGTATCTTGTGATACTTGAAGATATGCAAAGTGGAACCCCAGGACGGATTCTCAGTTTTATGAAGTGCTGTAGATAAAAAGAATGATAACGCACGAAGATTACATAGATGTCATGCACTGAAAATCTCATATAAACTTGGTGCAAATGACTGAGGTACAAAAAAAAAAATAACATTTCGTGAAATGGGAGAAGTAAATGAGATGAAAGAGCAGCACCATCTCTCCCAAAAACAAGAGCTTCTGGAATACCTTTCTCACGTAAAGTTAACTATTTAGGCTTGAAAATTATGCATACTATCATGCCAAAAACAAAACACCAACATGAAAAGACAAAACTATCTACCGCAAACCAGTTTCACGTCAATCCATAACATGGGTAAGTTTCACGAAAAATAAATGTTGCCATCAACCTAACCAGTAGCGTAAAGCTACAAAAAGATTAATAAGGATTTCTATTTCTAGACGAATACCCTTCAAAGTGAGGCTACCTTTACCACTCTTCCTGGGATTTGGAATTTGTCATCATTTCTTCACTCAATATAGCATTCATATATTTGTAAACACTGACACACACACTCTCTCTCTCTGACCAGAGTTACAAGGCCAGACAGACTACTTCCTGCTATCTGGATACCATCCAGTCTTATGGGCAACAACCTAGATAAGTTGGAATACCTGTGGAGGATAATTGCTGGGTGTATGCATCCTTTCTTGGCCATTCCTCCAAAACAAGTTCTATTGTGTGATGCTTCTTTCGGCAAGCATCACACGTTGCCTTCGCTGTTGAAACACAGGCAGCCAACGACTAATGTCAACAAAGCTGTGCTCGTGTCATTCACTATTGCTTCCACCTTGCTAACTAAAACAAGTTTCATGTCAGTTAAGTTAAAGCAATGAGCTAGACCATCCATGTTTTTTTTTAATCATTTCTTTTTGTTTAAAAATTCCAAGAAATCCCTATTGGTTTTCTTTGAAGCTTTATGCTGCTTTCAGGTGGATAACCTTTTTTTATGAGGTGACGAAACAGCAGTCTTCTGTCCTACCGCAGATTGAAGCAGTATGTGTTAACGTGGTGTGATAGACACTTTTCGTAAAACTCTTGGCATTTCATGCTCACCCTAGTGATGACACCACCTGTCGTAGTTCAAATGAAGACAGATTTCTAGCTTCCCATGCTGGAACTTGTCATTTACACATGTTTAAATCATGCAAGTTGCATTTACACTTTCTGTGTAGTTAGGTGGGGTGACGAAATTGAAGAACTTTGCAGGCACAAAATAGAATCAGCTCGAACAAGACAAAGTAAATTGGAGATCACTGGGAGAAACCTTTGTCCTGTAGTGAACATAGACATAGGCTGAGAATTATGAGGGCAACCAAACTGTGGCAGTATGAGCTGTTTGTAGAAAAGACCACGTCACCATTGGTTGAGCGAAATGCATTGCAAGAAAGTTGTCTTTTGAAAAAAAAAAGGGACACTACTAGCTTTAATGCTAGGTTAAACCACAATTTCCTACTCCAAAATTCAAGTAATCAAGCATGAATGTTCCATTCCACTTATTATTTGGTTTCAATCTGGCATGATTGTAGTACAAGCAGAGAAGATGGTTCTCAATCAGTAATGAACGCATTCACTTTAAGAAAAATGAAAAATGCGAGACAATTAAATGCTACTACTAGACAATGCCATTGCATGGTATACGTGTAGCATTTAAATCTAAGCATAGACAATGGTACTAAAGGCTTTAGGCATTTGCGAACAATTCATCAGTATAAAAGATAGCACTTATCGTTGAACACCCACAAGTGCAACAGCAGTCAACGCCTCCTACACTGTCGTTTGCTGTGTAACGTGCCACCTACTAAGCTTTTTTGTTATATCAATGCAGGTCTCCGTTACACTGAAGTCTTGCGCTCCTTTTCATATTTAGTGCACCGAGTAACATGTACTACCACAAACAGAATACCAGAGGTGTATTAAGAACAGCAGTGCCAGGCTTGACATGTCATCACGTGTTTACTACCCAGCCCATACAGAGCTCTTGTTACAGTGGATGCCTATGCTCAACTTAGTTACCAGTATAAAGATGCTGGGTTTATATAAAATTAAATAGTTGGATTTAATATTGTAAAGTACACGCAACCATATCAGAGGGGTGCACAATAATTTTTACCAACTGGGAATATCTTACGTGTGCGCTAAGTATGCAGCCCAATGGGAATTCTGCAACACCTTTCCACTAGAATGCAACCATGGTGGCTAGCCTTAAAGCCAGCAACCTTATTCACTGCTCAGCATGAGTATTCTACAGTCACAGACCCACCAATGCAGTGGATCTATAGTTGGCTGCTGCAATAAAAATTTTTTAAATTTTATTTTTCACTCGTACACATTAATTGTGTAATGCAAGGCTTTTCTTAGTCACATTATCAAACTATCAAAAGATTAGGCCACCAGTACAGGTATTCCTGTCTATGCCTCTGACACTCAATAGCATGCACAGTCAGCCAAAACTATAGCTATTCTGCATGAGTGGCAGTTTTTTTCTGCATATCTTTGCCATACCACTAGATTAAGTTTCAAAAAAAGGTGAGGACAAGTGTATGCCCAAAAATCACATGTCCTCGAAGTAATTTCTTGCAACTTCGTTTTGTAATACGGCGCTGACAGACAAAAAAGTGACCGCTGCATGGAATAGCTAAAGTTTTGGCCTACTGTACTTATATGCAAGGCTATAAAAAGCCACATTTATGCTAAGCATTGGGCATGATTATTGGTCAAAGCTAAAGCAGTGAAATGTGACATGACACACACACAAAGAAAGAAACAGGCAGTACCTTTTTCTTTCTGTGTTAAGTGTTGCACAGTAGCCTCTATTTGGAGCCTACTAATGTGCACAGGTATTTTTGGTCTGGCATGGCAGCTGGTAGAACACGCACCAAAAACAAAACTACAAAATGACACCGCACTTTCTCAAGCAAGAGTCGAGCAGGAATAAAAAATGGCGTGCCCATTGGAGCTAAACTTGCGTGAGGCTTCCCACGGCAACTCCACAGTGATCCCTGCAAAAAAATAAAGAAAGAAAGTTACAGATTCCTTAATCTTGGTATCCTCTAAATTTCAGAAAGCCTTATTTTTCGCCTGAGAAATTCTGAGAGAAAAACTCATAACAATATTACAGTATGTAGCTACTCATAAAACGACATGAAAAATTCTACACATCAGACTACGGCAACACAGAGTGCTGCTAGTGGTGAAGTAAGTATTACACAATAGTACAAAGAAAAGGTGAAATAACACTCAAAAGAAAAGTGTGCAAAACTGGTGCACAATAAGCAACGACTACAGCTATTTGCCAAGAAACAGATAGCTGAACCTGCCTGCGAGAGGATTTTGGACGAGAGGTCTTTGGTCGAGCCGACTTTCTACCCGACCGGTGCCGGCCAGGCATCTGCAGCCCATCCGGTGAGTAGCTCAAGTACACGTGAGAGATGTCTAGATCAGATTTCTGAAATAATATGGAAGCACAAAAAACAGCCGAGCTTTTGAAAGCATACAGCTAGATGCTGCTTTCAGTACTACTCCACTGTTGAGATATTGCTAGGTGTCCAAAATAAGTAATATATATATATATATATATATATATATATATATATATATATATATATATATATATACACACACACACACACACACACACACACACACACACACACACACACACACACACACACACACACACACGTCTCATGCTTAGCATATCATCAAACACTGACCAATTTTATGGACTTGTCTCATCATTTGCACAGCTTTATGGCACCACCATGCATTACACAGAACCAATTTTAGATGCTGGAACACCTTCCCGTTTCAATTTTTTACATTGTAAAATGCTTGCACTTTGAATGAAGCTGCTTTTGTCTTGGTCCTCTATGGTCATTACAGCATTTGAATGATCAAACCCTACTGCAGAGAACTCTCACTTGAGTGAACTTGAAGAGACCCAAGAAAATAGTTCACTTAACTGAAAGTTCAATGAACTGAATATTCACTGGGATATGATACAGCGCTGGGCATAGCAGAAATGAAGTCAAATATTTTAACTGCAATTCATTTTGAGAAGAATTCTGTAATTTTTCTTTAGACAAGGAGACGAAGCTGTATAAAGAGTATATGTTACTGTGCACTGCCTCTGGATTAATTCATTGCTTTCTACTGTGCCCTACCGCCTCGGCTAAAGAGACAAGATTTGAACCTGCCTCTGCCACAAGAACTTCGTCGCACTCTTCTTCTTCTTCTTTTTTTTTTTTTTTGCTTTGGACGAAGACTGGTGACAATTCCCAAATCTGATAGCTCTGGGAATGATTCTGAAGTGTGTGTTGCTCATTTTCAACTCCCGCACGACCACTTTGCCTCGGAAGCACTGTACACACAAGCAATGGCGCACTGCCGCCGATGTATGAGTGATTTAGGGGGCTGCACGCATCAGCTACATTAGTGCTGCAGAGCACAAAACTTCATTAAATTTATCTACAAAATGAGCCCCCATTTGTAGATTAAGTTAGTTTAACTTAAATGTTCACTATTCAGAAGTTCGCTTAACTGAAAGATTTTTGCATAGAATGTATAGCAAAACTGCAGAAATATTCTAAAAGGTCATTATTCTGATTTTGAACAGATGTTCACATGATAAAGAGTTCACTGTCATAATAAACATTAGTTGAAGCCACTACCACCACTATGTTGATTATCTCGTAACTTCAAACCAGCGCTCTCACGCACCATTCTGCTAGCTCCCTACCTTTCCCATATTCTCTCTCTCTTCCTCTCTTCCCAAGATATCAGCTTCTTCACAATGCAGAAGTGTTATGTAGCCAAGCACATGCAACGTATTGCAGTGAACCACACCATGAATGGAAAGAGGCCACCCACTGTCGCAGGACATACTGTTGTCTTGAACTACACGCCTGTGCACCAGCTAACTCCTGTCACCATACAAGCACTGAGACCGCTAAATAAGTGCCTTGGCAGGGCTATTTTAAATGTGTCAATTTGAGCACTTGAGGGCAGTAAAGAGGCATACATTCATTTCTATTTTCTTACTTTTCAGCTGATTTTGTTGTCCCCATGTACACTAAACAACCTAATCTTGGGCATTACTACATGTGAATTTACACATAAATTTACAAATGAACCTACTGGGACTCGATCATATAACTGAAAACTTCATTCGCAAGAAAGAAGAGATATCATGGTAAACAAAGAAAGAAAATAAGCAGCACTCCAGGAAGTTTTCTTGTTCATGACACATCGTCAACTCACACCTTTATCTTCCCTGAACTTCTGCCCTTTTTGGCACTGTACATATGGGTGATACAAAAGAGATGGCTTCTGTGTAATCAAGCTACAGCATGTCAATTAATTTAGCTGACGCCTTAAACGAACATGAAACGAATATAAAACCTTGAAAGTGCTTTGGAGTTGGAATACAACCTGGTATTCTTATCAGATCTAGTAATTCTTAAGAAGCAGAGTGGTGAGTTGAGCAAATCGGTTGGTCTGTATCATAAAATAAAAACAGTGCAACTGGTTAGATACAAAGAACAGAAACAACACAAGCACTCTGCTGTTTCTTTGTGTCTATTCTGTGGTGCTGTTTTTACTTAACAACTTTTGAGAAACAGACCCCATTTCAATGAAATAAGAAGTCTTAACATGTACAATTTAATAAGATGCATTCCACTTTCTAACACACAACGATTATTATGGCGACAGTTGTTGGTCTGTCCAACATGGCCTAGGAAAACTATTGGTAAGTCTGGCATTCAGAGAAAATTGATGCAACATTGTCTCAAGGTGGCGAGGAGGCTAGTGTGGAAGTTCTCAGTTTAAGACAGGGTCAACAAAGTTCTACTTTGTTGTACAGATGAGTATAAAGGTGAACAATGGCAACCAGCATGCTATGTAGAGTTATGCATACCTCTGCAATAACAATGGGTAAGTAGTAGTCTGTAGTAGAACATGCAAGATCCTTGGTGCAATGACACCACCCTTTTTTTGTCAGCACTTTACTTGCACAATTACTAGATGCCACTAAGTCATCAATGTTGCACACGTAAGCAACGCCACTCAAGTGAAGACACTAACCTCATGAACATTGCCAACATCAGGAGAACTCTGCTTGCACATGTTGTTTCCCGTGTATGCAATGCACTTCAGCTGCCACTCTCCAATGTCTTCGTTCCACTGGACACACAGCTCTAGAAGCTCCTGCGTTGTTGAACAGCTGAATCAGTAAATCCTTGATATAAACTGTTAAAGCAAGAACTGGAGACCAAAAACAACTGAAATAATAACACATGCAGAATGTTTGGTGCAACTTGAAGATGAAAACATCTCACAGATAGGGCATTGCCTAAAAAATCTTCAAAGTAATAAGGAATAAGCATCTGCTTCCAAAAACAAAAATTAAAACCCACTATGGCTCATTATTATGACAATGATGTTAGTTTCTTATGAGGGATGTGTAATAAATGCCAATAGAAAATTTTAGTACACACTCTGACCTTATAAGTAAATTACATTTCTGTTCCTTTACAAATCAAATTAAGTTGAACATCTAAATATCCCACACCTTAAAATGTCCTTAATATTCTGCTACACAAAGCAGTTCCACTCTAGCTCATTAATAAAAGTAAGGTGTAGAGGCTGTCATTTACCCATCTGTGGACTACAATTTGCTCGCAGGTAATACGAAGAAATACTACTGTTGTCTAAGCCCATTTCTCCCATTGGTGCACTAATATATAGACGAGTATTTCTATTAATCTAATTGGACGTACCACCTCAAATCTTTATGTGCTGTCATACCGATTGACACAGGCTATAAGACACACTTTCATCGTGAAATTCGCGTGAAAACAAACTAACAGTAAGCACGATATCATCCTTTAACTACGGGTGTGCGAATATTTGAACTTCGAATATTCGAACAGTTATTTTGTCGTGAAAGTAGAGAAACTAAACTTGTGAAAGCAAATCAAAATGAAAAATCGAAAAAAACTTTCATTTTTCAACTTTCATCTCCCTTTGATTCCTGAAACCACTACACAAGCCACCACTACAGGACTACATTAACAAAATCGTTACACGGTGAAGTCTATGGGAATTGAGGCTAGCCCGCTGCCTTTGCGTGGGCTTTGCCGCCTTTTCTGCCGTTCTCATGTCCCGACATGTCTGCCCTCCTTTGCTGTCTGCCGTGGTGGGAGAGCGGAGTGACTCCCTCACCCGGAAGCGGATGTTGACTGTGGCGCCACGCGCGGGGACTCCCGAGAGGTTTTCGGGCGCTGCGTCGGGAGCGGTCAGATACTCTCCGGGACAGCAAACGGTGAGCCACGCTATCTTTTCCGTCCGTCGACTCCCGTCCCTCGGGGCTCGTCGGACTTCGCTGACGGCGCCTCGCGCCCGTTGCGTTTGGTGTTGCCACAATAAAGTGTTGCGACTTGAGCAGTATCGTGTTCTCACCACGGCGACGGTTAACGCGTGCCCTGCGGCTCGCTAAGACCGGACCCACGCTGGTGGCCATACTCCTTCGGGATACGTGTACACCACAAGTCCAACAGGGAAATATACAAGTGCCCAGTAGGCAGGCCCACCTGATACTCGGGTGGGATGAAAGCATCTATGAGGAGCATATTGAGCCGCAGTTCCCGGCTGAGCTGGCGCACGTTTTCGAGAAGCCCTTCGGACTCCCGCTGGTGCTCCTGACGTAGGTCAGCCATCTCTGCCTTCGCACTCATGAGCAGAGCCCAGACCTTCTTGAGCTTACGTGTCTTGCCCGCTGCCTCCTCTTGCAGAGTGGAATACCGCTCCTCCATGTCCAGCCGCTCAGCCTGCACAGTTAAAATGTGCTACGAGTAAATACCAGTATCACGGCACAGCCATGGCCAAACGAAAATCCCGAAATTCTACCAGTTCCAATAATTCATAAGATGCCATTACAACTAAAGCCAAGCATAATGGGTTGCTACAAACAGAGCATTTTCACGGATCAGTTCACATTACTACAAAATTGGCACAGCGTACTATACATACAGCAGTACTTTACAGGAAACCAACAAGATGTAAAGATGTTGAGGAGATTACCATTATTTCGGACATGTTTAAACGTGATGCCAAATTGGCAAGGCAAATTTATACCTATATACTAAGCAGAGATAGTTTAAAGCCACTGTATATTTTATAAAGACATAATTGGAAAAACCTTTCTTTTTTTCTATATTGTCCATTACCAGTTATTAAGTCAATCTTTGCAAGTTTGTTTAACCAGGCTAGAGTAACTTTTTCTCTGCGACTTAACATGATGAGGAGCCTACACGTGCAGTTAAGCCTGATTTTTCTAAATGTACTAACAACCCCCCCAAAAAATATTTACAGTTCGTACCTGAAGGAAGACAACTCCACACAGAATTTAAACACTGAAACTTGTTTAGTGCACCAACCATATTTGAGAAAATGGTGTATTTGTTTATATATTGTTACAGGTGAGAGATGTTTATTGCACAGGCCGGATGATAGATGGTTGCAGAAGTCAGGCTTGGCACAGAAAAACATTCATTTCTTTTTCCTCTACTTCACTTCAAGGAAAGTCCCGTATCATTTCCCCCATTGCAGACGATGCCCACTGGGCGAGTTAGTGTCGCACGTGGTATGGCTTCAACCGGGCGACATGTGCGACGTCAGTTTTCTTGGAGCGATGGCCAGAAGATGTGACGTGTGACATCACGTACGTAATGCCGCTAAGGCGCGACAAAATGACAAAAGGACCTGTAAGCGGGCCAGAAACTTTTGGAACAAACCACTCTTGTGATATGGAGTCCACAGTCACACTATATCACATTCACTGTATGACACATGTTGATGTCGCTTATCGTAGCGAGCCTTTGAACAGTCTTGGGCTGCGAAAGTTCGGAGACGCGCGATGCGCCATGCCTCCTCTGCGCGACAGGGTGTCTCTGTAAGGGATAGGGTTTCTAACTCAGAAAACGGGAGAGAGGGTAGTACGTGGCTCACGGATGTAGAAAAGGTAAAACTGGCTAAAGCCGGTGGTCTCTTGTAGCACAGTGTTGTAGGCATAGGTCATAAACGGTAAAACTTCGTCCCAGTTTTTATGCTTGGAATCAACGTACATAGCGAGCATGTTAATGAGCGCCTTGTTGAAACGCTCAGTCAAACCGTTGGTCTGTGGATGATGCAAAGTGGCGTGACGAAACTGGGAAGCAGACCGGCGAATCAACTCTTCCACGACATCGGCTACAAACTGCCGGCCACGGTCGCTGATGATGGCACGAGGGGGCCCATGCCGGAGGATGATGTAGCGTAGCAGGAAGTCACAATTGTGATCGGTTGTTGCAGCAGAGATCACTGCAATTTCAGCATAACAAATGAGGTGGTCTACACAGACTATAATCCAGCGGTTCCCAGTGATAGATTGTAGAAAATGGCCCATCAAGTCAATACCGATGACCTCAAAGGGAAAACATGGAGGCGGTATGGGATGGAGAAATCCTGGCAGTGCACTTGTTGGACTCTTGTACCGTTGACAATGCTCACAGCTGGTCACGTATTTAGCTGTAGCCTGACGCATGCGGGGCCAGTAGAAACGTTTCAGTGTGCGGGGATAGGTCTTGGCGAACCCCATATGCCCAGATGTTGGATCGTCGTGCATAGCTTGCAGCACGTTGGGTCGCAATAATTTGGGGACAACCAAAAGTAGGCCCCCTTTGCAGCGAAATTTCGCATGTAAAGAATGCCATCCTGTATAATGAATGGGCTCTGAAGCGGCTTATCAACGGCAGATGAGAAAAAAGGAGCCAGGCTACGGTCATGACGTTGTTCTGTTCGGAACGCTTCCAAATCTGGAAAACGTGAGTCAAAAGCGGCCAGACAGTTGTCTAAATTGTCGGCGTCGCATTCAGTCGTGGGAAGGGGAAGTTGCGATAGGCAGTCAGCGTTTGCGTGACAGCGGCCACTTTTGAAGCAAACATCAAAGTCATATTTTTGCAAACAGAGCGCCCATCCTGCAAGACGACCAGTTGGATCTTGTAGACCAGTGAGCCAAAAAAGCGAGTGGTGGTCTCTGACGATAGATAATCGGCGGCCGTAAATGCACGGGCGGAACTTGTGCACGGCGAAGACAGCTGCCAGACATTCTTGCTCTGTAACAGTGTAATTGCGCTCAGCTTTACTCAAAGAACGGCTCGCCTAGGCAATGACATGTTCGGCGGCGCCGTGACGCCAAACTAATACTGCGCCGATACCGATTCCGCTTGCATCACTGTGAACCTCAGTTGGGGCCGACGCATCGAAATGACTAAGAATAGGCCCAGAAGTGAGTAGAAGCTTCAGCTGCGAAAACGATGACTTGCACTCTTTCGTCCACTTGAAGGGTACGTCTTCGTTGAGCAGATGAGTAAGAGGCTCAGCAACATCGGCGAAGCTAGGAACAAAGTGCCGGAAATACGAACACAGGCCCAGGAAGCTTCGGAGTTCTCATAGTGAGCGTGGTTGAGGGAAAGTGCTGACCGCGGTGATTTTGTGGGGATCAGGCTGAACGCCGTGTTTGTCTATGAGATGGCCAAGAACTAGAGTTTCACGATCATCAAAATGACACTTTTTGGAATTCAAGGTAGGTGCTGCTTTCTCAAGGCACGTGAGAACGACATCAAGTCGTTCTCACGGATATACGTCTTTTTTTTTTAACTGAGTTGAGCCGCCGGTAATCTACACAGAATCTCCAAGACCCATCCTTTTTTTTTTTTTTTAAAGTATAAATGGTGCTGCCCAGGGGCTAGACGTCTCGACAGCATTTCTTCCACCTGCTCAGCAATAACTGTACGCTCCGACGGAGCTACTCTGTATGGTCTCTGACGAATGGGATGGGCGGAACCAGTATCAATCGCATAATGAGTGCGTGAAGGTGGTGCAGAAATTCTGCAGCTATTGAGTGCAAAATCAAAAACGGTTGCACGATTGGAGAGTATTCGAACTAACGCTTGTCTCTTCTCTGGCGATAGCAACTTATTCATCATATCTATTAGTATGTCATCACTAGGACAAGCCACATCCGACGCATTTTCCTTTTTCCTGTCGTTGCTAATGACTGCAATGTTGACATTGCTCCTGACGTTGAATTCAAACACAGCCAGCCTCATTCCACCAGGCAGTACAATCGGCTCAAAAGAGGTGCTGACCACCCATACCAAGGCTTTGCCACTACTTGCAGAAATCACACGATGCGGCACAACCACATCCTTTTTCGCACAGCTCAGCTGGATTGGGTAAACTATAACGTCAACGTTATTTGTTGTGATACCACAAATACTAACAGGCACTGGACTGGGCTGGTAAAACTATGTCATCAACGACTGCGATAGTCTGTTGGCCTCGCGTGGGCTCTTCACAAAAACCAGACAGTAAAACTTCGCCAGCTGCACAATCCACAATGGCTCCACATTCTTTCAGAAAGTCTATCCCCAGGATAACGTCATGAGTAGAATTTAAAAAAAAGTGCAAGATCTGCCTTAAACAATTTAGCGCCGAAACTAACAGTTGCTGTACAAACTCCCACTGGGCGCAACGGTTCTCCACTCACTGCACGAAACGTTGTCTGGCTTCACCAAGAGAACATCACTTTCTTGCCAAGATGAGTCTTAAAATTTCTGCTCATGACGAAAACAGTTGCTCCTGTGTCGACTAACTGGGACGTGGGGACACCATCTATAAGAGCACTAACCCTATTTTGTAGCATGGAAACTGACGGAGGCATATCTGTTTGCAGTGAAAAATGTCCGGCGACCTCACCTTCACCGACCGCGGCGTCTAATTTCCCAGTGGAGGAGGAGAAGTGAGACGCCGACGACCTGGTGATGGTGACCGATGCTGGAGGGAAGAGGCTGGTGGCGTCACACTGCGCACAGAAGTTGGCGAATCGCTGCAGAAGGTCTATTGGAAGTCGGTTCGGTAGAAGCCGCTGGGTGGCCAGTGATAATTTCTCCAAGTACTTGCGCACCGTGAGGATGCCGGGGGTCGTTGATACTGCGGCAGAGGTGACCGCTGCCACTCTGAGCAGAAGCGGGCTATATGTCTACAAACGCCGCAGTAAAAGCACACAGGTGCTTCACGCCCCACTCGCTGCTGAAGGTGGTCAATGGCATAACCTTGCCACACTGCTCTATCATGGGGTGACCTTTTCACGGAGTCGTTTCGCGGATCAGACTTATAGGCATGACGACGCAACTGTACCGGCATCCTTGAGTCTACGAAGCCTGCATCTTTGATGGACGCAGGCGGGGGGCCGCATGACGTATAAGAACCGTGGCCATGTGCTATCGACGGCGCAGCAGCGTCTCGCCGATCAAGTTCTTCGCGCACTATTTCTCATATTGTTGACGTCAGATCGCTGGGTGGAGGGACTACGTCGTTGCTTGCGACCGTTGTGACGTTGGGGAGTCTACCAAACTTTGCCGGAATGCGCCGCGCTTTAACGGCCTCAAATGTTCGGCCATGTCGGATGATGTCATTGGCCGACTGCAAGTCCTCCTTTCCTACAAGGTAGTGACAGATTTCCTCCGCAATGCCCTTAAGGAGATGCTTGACCTTATCCTCATCAGTCATTAGTGGGTCCACACTCTTGCAAAGCTTGAGAACTTCTTCAATATACGTCGTACATCTCTCCCCATGGACTTGAGCACATTGGCTCAGAGTATGCTCAGCAGGCTTCTTTATCATATTCAGATTTCCAAAACACTTCTTGATTTCGTCCACGAAATTCGCCCACATAGTCTCCTCATGATTCTCGTACCACATCAACACGGTTCCCTCAAGAAAAAGTGGTACGTAGTTGCGCTGGCCGGTTGTGTCCCAGCAGTTATACAGACTCACCTGCCGATAGTGCTTGAGCCATTCATCGACGTCCTCTCCAGGTTTCCCAGAGAACGGGCACGGTTCCCTGTAATGGTGTTCATAGGTGTTAGGCGCAGCTGGTTGGATTTCGCCGTCAGGGATCATGATGACTCATAGCGGTGGAAGTCCTGCGAGTCTGCAGCTCCGGTGAAGCTCCAAGGGTGTGTCTTCCGCCGTACTTGTCCGGTGCTCCAAGGCGTTACCCAGCACTCTTCACCAATTATGTTACAGGTGAGAGATGTTTATTGTACAAGCGGGATGATAGATGGTTGCAGAAGTCAGGCCTGGCACAGAACACATTCACTTCTTTTTCCTCTACCCCACTTCAACGAAAGTCCCGTATTAATATATATTTATATATATACACACACACTGAAGCTCAGCAAATAAGAAACCTGACCCACCTCTTTCTGCTCCAGGGCTTCTCTGAGAGCAGCCTCTTTTCGCTTTCTCTCTTCAAGTTCTCGTGCACTCTCTTCCAAGAGCCGTTCTTGCTCTTCAGCCTTTTGAAGCAGGTTCTCACCTCCAACGATGATCTTCTTTTCGAGTGCATGAAGCTTTTGCATCAAACCTTCCTGCTCTTCTCTGCGAACAAAAAGCTCCAGTAGTCCAACAAAAATGGCAAAAGAATAGCTTTGGACACCCAACATACACAAAAATTATCTTGTATTTGATGGCAGGTCGTGCTAAAAACTGAAAATATGCCCTTCCCTAAGAAGGGTTAGGGAATGAAACTGTTCCTGTCAACACTGGTCTGAAGCATAAAGAATACTTCAGCAGCCAAAAAAAAAAAACCTGTCTAATGATGGCCAAAACTTTTCTGCTATTACTATATGGTATCATTCTGTGCATAGACAATGTTAGTACTTGAACGTGCACAATTTCGACATATAAATCCCAAGCATTTTGTATTATTTGGCCCTGTACTAAACAACATGCCTTAGTGAGCTGTACGAATCCTACCTGACACAGCTCGCAACATGCACAGTTCGACGGGGCTGTAAATACATTTAAAATAGTACAGCGGCCTCAGTAATCACATCTAGTTAGCAGTTAATACCAAATGGCAACAAATGCTCTGTACGGCATCATATTGCAGGTAGGCTGTTTCCTGCTCGTGGAAAGAACCAGCACAGCAGTTGCAAGAGAGGTGGCCGTTCGCAGAGGAAGGGCTACACACAACTGTGCCGCAAAGTTACGATACAAATGTGCAGAAAACTCGGGAACAAGCAAAAAAGGGCACCAAGGGCCCACAATAATGCTAAGCATGAAATTGAGTAAAGAACCGAGAGCTTTCGAAAAGCAAGAACCAACCTTGCTGCATTCAGCTGTTGTTCTCTTATCTCGAGTTCACTAGCGAGACGATCACGCTCTTCCTGGGCCATGTCCTTTTTCTCTGACAAGGTTTTTCGGTCAGCCAAAATTTGCGCTTGTATCTCACGCATCTTCTCTTCCGAAATGGCTGCACAAACAACAAAACAGAAATTGCGCCACACAAACACACAAATAGACATAGAAATGTATGCTTCTCAGTTTATGTAACCGTACCAGAATATGATTAAATCACCACAGATACCAGGGGACCTATATACTATTATGTTTGTGGATACTAGGGAATTAATTATGGCTGATTTCCAAAGCAGCAAGACAACATACATGTGTCTTAGCAATGGCCTTGTTTGATTTTAGAAGCAATACAAAAAAAAGAGTGTTGTTATGGCTGTACAGCCTTTTAAGGTAATCTGCCATAATTTGTACAACACCCTAATTGTGAATCAGCCTTGCAACCAAAATTAATTTCATTCAGTGCATTTTTTATATACTTTTGAAGCATATTTTTAGACTATGTAACCGAAAACTGGGGGAGTGCAAATGTTCAAACTTTCACATATTTTTCAAATAGTGTTGGCTATTTGATTAGCACCATAATTTTACTATTCAAACTATTAGAACTTGCCGAAGACAAATACAGTAAACATGCTATTGACTATGGCCCCTTCAAAATTTGTTATATGCTTCACCCCATCACATTCACATTTCAGCAAAGCTGCCCTTCAAACTCCGCTGTGGTTGTAAATGTGACTCGAGAAAACGTCAGTTCCAACCTGGAGATGCACTGTACTGCTATGGTGGCGCCTTCATATGTTTAATGTGCCTCACTGCATCAACTTCCAGTACTACGGCAAAGCTGTCTTTACACCTCCGCTATGACCATAAACAGATTGACTCTAGAAGTCGATCCGTCTACAGATCAATTCAATTATTATTCGATAACAATTCACACTTATTATTGCTATTCACTTTGCGCTCAAAATATTACTATTCACACAGCTCTACAGAAAGCCCCTGAGTGAACAAGGCACACCCATAAAAATTATTGATGATCCAAGAAATGTTGACACACCTGAAAAATTTCCAACTTAAAATAAACTAAACACCCAGCAATCTGTGTTTGAAATTACATTCAAGTGACCACAGGAAAGTTGCACCTCTCAAGTGTGGTCAATCTGTCAAAAGAAATACAACCAGCATGCCTGTGATTTCTACTAATTAAACACCGCACTATTGCCTTCCCAATGAGTAACTTGGTTCAAAACTTCCTTTACTAGCTAAATCAATATAAATGCAGTTGAAAAGCAGATGAGCTTTTGTTATAATCACATAGAGACAATTACCCAACAATTTGACAGTATTGTGCCTTTGGTGACTTTTTTTCATTCAAAGAAAGATCATTACCTAATAAAATCGATGTAGAAGTCAGTATTACAGTGATAAAACACCAGCAAGAAGGCATTTATCAAGAATATGCAGCGTGCATGAGGCATTCAAAGCACTGTAATCAAATCAATAACCGGGAGTACAAATTAGCTCACAGAAAGACATCCGTAACTCGCAAACCTTTCTTCCGTTTCCGCTTGTCCTTTTTATCGGTGCTATCATCACCACAGCTAGCTTCTTCACTGCTTTCATCCTCAGGTGTTGATTCGTCAGCCCCTGAAAAGTAACGAATGCACTAAGTGATTAGAAATTTATGCCCGACTATTAGCTTCTGCATCATCTTAAGGAAGTATTTTTTCCATTAAAGCTACTGCACTGAGGTACGTGATTAGTAAATTTGCACATTCTGCTAGGCGAACACAGAGAATTCACATCTGTCACTACATTTGTAAAAGCCTACTGCTGCCACTTCAACATCTTGTCAACCATCAGCTGTTTCTCCTTTAACTTGGTTACTTCCATTTACTATTAATGAATAAGATGGGGTCAATCTCTTAGCAATGCTAAGTAGCCACAATTTTTTAAAATGAAGTTCTCGAGTTTAACCAGCCAAAGACGCAATTTGATTATGAGGCACATTGTCCGCCTCGATGGTAGAGTAGTGGTTACGGCGCAGGGCTGCTTAAAGTCGCCGGTTCGATTCCAACTGCGGCAGTCGCATTTCAATGGAGGCGAAATGCTGGAGCTCCATGCACTTTACGTTGTCCGTGCACTTTTAAAGAACACCCAGATGGTCAAAATTTCTAGAGCCCTCCACTACAGCGTCCCTCATAATCATATTGTGGTTTCTGCACGCAAAACCTCAGATATTATTGATTACGAGGCATACCGCAGTGGGGTACTAGAAGTTAATTTTGACAACTTCGGTTTTTTTTTTTTTTTTTTCACATTCATCTGAATCTAAGTACACAACCATCTCCCCACTACACCCTCAGTGCTATGAACACACTGAGGCTGGCATTAATCTCACGACGTTAAGCTCATTAGTGCAATGCCATTGCAATCAAACTACCAATGGAAGATCACTATTTCCCCACGAATAGTCATCCCGAAGCATGCGCAAATTCAAAGTTTTAACTCTACAACATAAAACTTCAGCTTGTACCGAGTACACAGCAGTAAAGCTCGACTATTGTTGATTTATAAAAAGGAAAAGGCTGCACACCTTCCTGAAGTTGTTTTCTGAGGTCCTCGATTTCCTTTTGAAACTGACGAAGCAGGGCATCCTTTGGATCTTCGTTGATTCTGGCCTTGTTCTTGATGTTCTTGGCTCGGTTGGCATAACGAAGAGCGCTAATTGTTTCATCGTAGTTATAGTCGGCAGGGCCAATGTTGGTGCACTACAAAACATCAATAAAATATGTAAGCACCCAAAAAAAAAAAGCTGTGATGAACGTTTCTAAAGTTTTGTACCAGGACATTAAATGTCTGAGCACTTATCCATTATCGTACAGCACGACGGCATTAAAGTAAAAAATATGGCAATTTTTACAGGTCTGCCAGTGACTCAATAGCTTTCAATGGAAGCATTATGGGAAGACAGACAGAATTTCCCGAGAACTGCAAAAATTTGACAAGCGAAGGCATCCCATCAACTCGCCAAGAGCAAGGCTGCACAACACCAACAACACATTTGCCCAAAACGAACATAACCAATGGCTGAGCACCAATGCAAGGCAATTCATCTTATCATGTACTAATCTTGATCAAGTCGTCCAGTGGCAGCCACAGCTGAAAGTCTCAGGACTAAACTTACCAATATTTAAAGGTATACTAAAGGCAAACAACAGTTTGCATCAGAGTGAAAGATCAATGTTTTGAAATCTCTAAAATGGCATATTTATCAACAGCAGTGCTTTACTAACGAGAAATTTACATAAATGTACGACAAGACATGCACTGTGAGTGAGACATTTTGAAAATGATCCCAATGACGTCAAATTGTCTGACTGCAATTGATCACTGGCATCCAAATTATCTGCAGTTAAGAAAGAATCTTCCATGCATTATAACAGCTAATAAAATGCTGCTTGTACGTTTCTGTTTGATTCATATAAAAAAGAACAGCCTGGAATTACTATGGAAAATTGTGCGAGTGGTCCAATAGTTCCGTTTTTGCCTGGTTAAGCTGGATAGGCAGTTCCATCTAGCCAAGCCTAGTTGATCCAAGCAATCAAGAAATAGTTCAAAGGCTGTTGTTCCTGCTGTGCCTCCTGTTACTGTCACTTTGTTGCTGCTAGCGTAGGAGGCTGCACAGTAAAAGTGGGCTACATTGGGCAAGGCAACTGTTATGTCAGGAGGTCTGTCTTGAGGTAGGTAATTTGAAGTGTGCCAAGACCGTGTGGACCATCAAAATGGTGATGATTTTATTTCAAAAAAAGCATTTCCTTGGCACGAAAGTAGCACTACGAGGTTTCTGGACCACTATTTCAGCAATCAACACCGACTTTATATTTGCCTTTTGTTTCCCTTCAACTGTCACAATGACAGCTCAACACTGATTTGGTGTCCAAAAATGCCACATACTGCTGAAGCCTGTTTATGACTACTTCACCTTTCACGGAGCTTACACAGTTAAAAATCCAAAAGAACTGCATAGTTCAGTATGTGATTGACAAAGCCACATCTACAAAACAAAAAAGTTCAAATTCTTGACACTTTTGGCTTTCAGTTCCGGTTGGGCTAGAAGTATAAGCTGATAACATTGAAAGAAGAGTTAAAATAGCCAACTATAGTCAGTTTTACACTTAAAATGGTTCACTGGATGTATAAATTATAGGAAACATGAATGTCTCGAAATGTTGCGCAGGCAGCCTAGAACTCGCATTGCATTCTGCAGCAATAGGCACATTCCACAGTGACCTAGGTAAGGTGAGGATAGGTCCAATTAGGTTAGTACAACACAACGTTGCAGACTGAATAACAAAGGCATACCACTACATAAAAAAAAAACTATCCCAAGCAAACTTTTGGAACTGACCGTGAATACCCAGCACTGAATGCTTTATTCAGTGCCGGAAAGTAGCCTAGCTTCAAAACAGCACTCTTAAATATTACACGGCCAGCGATACAATCTTGACTACAGGGATCCTTATTCACTTTATTACTTGATGTGTCAAGCATATAATGAAACACAAATTGTAAGACACGAAAAATATGCATCATTATGGCCGATGAAAACGCATTGTACACATGTCACACCCAACAAGGCGTACTTTTTCCCACCTGGCTACGAGATCTTATTTTTAAAAAAAACTTAAAAAATCACTGAAACTATCTTATGATGACATTTGCCAAAACTCACCCAATGTCGACATTTTCATGGCAGTGTGAAGAGCACTAAGAGATAATGCAGACTCTACTCTGCTTCCGTTTGACGACAATATTTTGACTACGCAAGATTTCTAACTGCACACCCAGGATTGTATACGTAAACATTGCAGCACCATGCCCTCAGCGAAGATAAGAGGCAGCAGCTAGGATTATGGTTGCTTTTTCTCCACTTTTGATATAAATATAATTTTTAAAGTATTACTTTTAAAAAGAACAACCACTGCAAGAAAATATCCTGTCTTCCCCAGCATCGCACAGTATGTATGAAGGTGGAGCATGAATTTAAAGATATACACTTGCCATTAAGGTTTTTGAGTTGCCACCAAGTGAATCTTGCAACAGGCGGGTCAGCTTTGAGTTCCGATAAGGCACATGTGTGCTTTTGCCATCAACCAGAGCAGAGATAACATTACCGAGAGTTGACAGAGACAAATTGATTTTCGAAGCTTCTCGTAGCCTCTGACCAGAAGAGCCTGTTTTGCTCTGACGCTCTGAACCCTGAAAAGGAAAACGACAAGATGTTATATTTTTTAAAATTTCTTACGAAGTAAAAAAAATGGTGGCTAGAGATTCATCCCTGAACCAGACCTTTTTTTCCAGATCAATTGAAAGAAGAGATGGTGCAATCTTCCTAAAGTTACATAAAATAAAAAAAATCATGGATTGATTTATTAAAGTAATACTGTCTCCAACAAGAACCGAGATTTTAGTCGTACGACGGATCACCCCACAGCCATATTCATGGACAGTGTGTTGGGACTTCCCATGTGTAGCTTGGCAGTTTCAGTATACAAGGTATAGCTAAAACTGCAAAGAAAGCGTGCTCAAAAAGAGGTGGTAAGTGCCAAAGACTTCGCCAACGTGCCAAATGAAAGATCAAGCTTATATCAGTGTGATACACTGTTACGATTGTTAAAAGGAAGTGTTTAACATTCAGAGCTGTCTGATACTTCATTGACAAAGTTTTGCATGAGACTTTTGCCATTGTAAGAAGTGCTACTGCAAGTGCTATAAAACATTGATTGTCACAAATGTGTTCATTTTTTATTGTCCCTTATAACATAGAAATAAGTTCTTACAGCAAAAAATAACAAAAGGGTGACATAAAATGATATGGCAAGAAAGGTTTAGAGAAAATAATATTGGAGTTGATTTGTTTGTTCACTGACCACTTTAATATCATATAAGGCCTGCACAATTTGGTTTTCCGAAAAACAGGTGAGCTGAATTAGCCGTCATGACCCAAAAAGAGGTTATATTGCAAAAATTTGAGGAAAAGAAAATGGTGCTTAGCATTTTTCTCATTTTTTCAAAGGCCTTTGACCTTATAGCTCACAATGCCTTGCTTGAAAAACTTGATCACTATGGTATTCGGGGCGTAGCTCATTCTCTAATCACACCCTACCTTCAACACAGGCGCCAATTCGTAACTATAGCTGCGGACCATTCAGAGTTGGAATCTGTAACAACAGGCGTCTCACAGGGGAGCATATTGGGTCCGTACCTTCTCATATTGTACATCAATGACATAGTAAGTGTTGACTCATCAGCAAAGTGCATCGTTTATACAGACGATATAGCATGTTTTTCGAGGGTGAGTTAGGTTCTCAAATGTCAAATCGAGCCAATAAAACACTTGCAAGTATACAGAAGTGGGCGACGAGCAATTATCTTGAAATAAATGCAGGAAAAAAAAAGCAGTAATGTTTCATTCCTGTAATACACATTTTCAACTGAGCCCCATTAAATTAAACAATACTGAAATAGAAATACTGCTGGCTTTCAAATCACTTGGCATATATTTCTTCGAAACTATGTCACGGGATTACCAAGTGAATCACTCAGTAAATTATCTAAAGCAACAGGTACTAAGCTTTGCCATTGCAGTTATTTTCCTACAAACCCCCCCCCCCCCCCCCATTAACAAAATTTTATATAATTCTATGTTTCTTTCTTTGGTTCAGTACGGAATTCTAGTCTGGGGGACCACTACAGTTGAAAATGTTCAGAGACTCAAGGTACTACGAAAAAGAGCTATATGCCTTGTTCCCAGGATGCCATATCTTTAGCATGCTGCTCC
The DNA here is from genome assembly GCF_043290135.1 of Rhipicephalus microplus. Taxonomy (NCBI): domain Eukaryota; kingdom Metazoa; phylum Arthropoda; class Arachnida; order Ixodida; family Ixodidae; genus Rhipicephalus; species Rhipicephalus microplus. The sequence goes on from NC_134701.1 coordinate 260,046,834, forward strand.
TTTGTTCATAGAGCTTAGTACCATAAAATTGAATCTTTTTACACATATAGGCTTTGTCGCATGTATACACTGGGCAAAATTAAGAATAATGACTCTTTGATACAACTGGCATTTTTGTAGCAACATAACTGCTTTTATAAATTTCGTCATAGGGAACCTTGGATTGTCAGCAAAAACAGAACTTTATACAGTAACCAAATGCTACAGTTTTGTTTACTGGCTATTTTAAATCGGTTACACAAAGAAAATGGTCTCGATGTATCCACTCCCTTGCTGAAAAGCCTACGTGGCATATTTGTATGATTGATTGTGCTGCCATAGGTTCATCAGGTTTTTTTTTTTTTTGTTTTTTGTTTTTGCTGTCTCCATCACTACGGGTATTTTTTTTATCTTGGTTTTTCGAATGTTTACACAATACCCTCGTTCATTATTTCTTACCGTGTTTGTTTACTGTTTTTCTGTTCTGTTCATGCATTAGGTATAGCACATGCTTTGAATTGCTGTAACCGCTCAGCGTGTGAGGCGGCCAGGTTCCCCTGAAGCTGCTCAGCGCAGCTTTTTTGCCTGGTCTCCTCGCAACCTTATTGTGCAATAAACTCAATTCAATTCAATATGAAAAACCATGACTTCAGCAGAAACCAGGAAGACCTATAAGGATACATAAAATATAAAAAGATGCATTTTATAACAACTAACCTTATAATAGTTGATACCATTTATACATTATATTAAGACTTTATTTACAGTTATGTCCTTGAAGGAAAGTAATCTGCTTTTTGTTCCACAAAAGAAAATTTTCACAATGTTGCATGCATATAGGCAAAGCGATCAAATGCACGTTTTTGCTAAAAAATGCCTGCATGACATTTCTTCAGTACAAAGCTGTCAGTCTTCACATGCACAAAGTGAATGCACCGACAAATGGTACGAAACATAGAAAGCAACAAAGCACAATTTACAAGAGGATTGGCAGATAACTCCTGAAACTAAGGTTTAAGCATGTGCAAATACTCAAGCACTTCAAATATTCAAATAAAGAATATAGCTTCGACAAGACTTTAAATTATTCGAGATGAACGAATATGCGTATTTTAAACAAGTAACCCCCTGTAAAGGTGGTTTCACTGCAGTGTAGAAGTGCCAAGCCATGTAAGCCCTATCAAAAAAAAAAAAAAAATCGCACTGCAACGAACACAGTCTTTAAAAATAAATGTACATATTACCTTTGCACTGAATAATAATTTAAGCTTAAAGTTCATTATACAGGCTTATATGCTTTAAGCATATTAAGTGTTAAAATGTGATGTATTTTACTGGTTATCACTTACATCCTACTGAAGCTCAAATCCTGCTACTATTCAAAGTTGCTTTCAACTTCACTTTAAACCAAAAAGAACGACATTCGTATATGACTTTGTCCAATCTTTAGAAAACATTGTGCAGGTTAGTTGGAACATGACAAATATGCTCATTTTTTTTAACAATGTGTGCTATATATACTATTCAAACTATTCAATATGAAATATCTGACCAAATCACCATTCAGATTGAGTTAACTTCGAGCCTGAAATTTACTCTTCGCACACCCCCTACTAAAGCTGCTTTGTCTAAGTTTTATAGGACGTCCTCTCATAGTCCTTACTTTTTGGCGTGCTTCTGAAAATGTGGCACCATATATGCATTGCATTTTGCAATTCAGTTAATTAACTTCAAACTCACCGCCAGGTCAACCAGGTGAAGCTTGCCAACACGGACATGCTGCCTACCGTCCAGACCGCACTCACTGCACTCTACGGTGATCGTAAACATGGCGTGTGAACGAGAGCTGTGTGCATTCATGTTGGTTGCACCCACAGCCCCTGAGAACGGAAAACGAGAGTACTCAGTGATACACATAAGCGACAATTAAGGAAGGGAACATTTGAGCCATGCTAAAAGGGCACTCCAAAGCCAAGCTAAAACAGTTGAGACTGACAAATACTTACATGTGAACCATATTTTCATTTATCTAACAGAAATGATGACATAGAAGCTGAACTTTTCTTGTTTTAATTGCATGTCAAAGCCCAAGTAGTGAATAAGGATGTCATGATTCCTCTAAGTGTGGCAGTGCATGGCCACACTCTACAGAGTGCAAATGCACGAAGCAGAACTCAACAGAAAACAGTTGCAGTGAAGCTCAGAGGCACAGCTTCGCTTCGTGACATTGTGGGCCCACAGATCCAAACAATGAGCAAACATGAAGTAATGCCTTCAGGCATCACTAAAGCTGCACCAGTTTGCTAACCTAAGTGTCATTTTTTGAAATATCCTGCTTGCAACACAGTTGCATAAGATAACCAACGTGACCTCACTATTTTTGTTTCCAAGTGTCATGATTCGATCCAGTTCATCTGCTGTTTTGACGACGCAGCTTGAAAGTCCCTTGACATATACACCGATGTCTGGCCTTTCCTTAACCTGAAACAGGCAATTGGACATTACATGTACATCTTTCACACTTAAGTTTTCAAGTTAAAGGGACACTAAAGTCAAATAACAATTTACGTCAGAGTGAAAGCTCAATGTATGACAACATCTAAAAGAAAAATATTGTCAACAACAGAGCCCTACTTACCGATAAATTAAAGTAAATGCAAAATAACACAAACACCGCAGTAGAACATTTTCAAAATGATTCTGATGACATCAGACGGACCACCTACAATGAATCACTAGTAATCTATCTAACTGCACTAAATAAAAAAATGTTCCGTGCGTCAAGAGACGCAATAAAATGCTGCTTGTTCGTTTCTCTTTGACTCACGTAAAAAAGAACTGCTGGACGTTATTATGCGGAATGGCGCGAGTGGTTCAAAAATTCTATTTTCGAGTGGTTACACAGGACAGGTGGTGCCATCTAGCGAGGCGCAGTTGAAACAAAAGCACCTGCAATATTGAAGCCAATGGCGGGAAATTAATCAATGGCCGTTGCTGCTGCTTAGGCTCCTGCTGCCTTCGGTCTGCTGCTACTAGCGCAGTAAAGCCGGGCAACATTGTGCTCGCAAAAGTGACGTGAGATGGTCTGTGTCTTGAGGTGGGTAACTTGAAATGCGCTAACCCGACACGGAGCACTAAAACGTGATTTTATTTCAAAATAGGCCTTTCCTTGGCACAAAAGTAACACTAAGAGGTTTCTGGACCACCATTTCAACAATCAACGTCAACTTAATAGTTGGCTTTAGTGTCCCTTTAAGCAAGAAATCATTTTAGTAGAATGTAATGCACTTACTTCGAGTCTTGCATTTTGGTCCTTTGCCAAAAGATCTCTGGCTTCTTCATTGTAAATCTCAAGGTATGATGCCCTCACTAGGAACCTTGAAGACAAAGTAAACTACAATTTAGTAAACAGTTGACAATCACACATCTTGGCCTAGCATCTTACTTTTTGTCGTCCTCAGCTTTAGCGATATGGCCAAAGATATGAGCAAATGAGTTTGGAATGATCCCCTTTAACTCCGGAACTGAGCGATCTCCCACCATGGTGAACGTCTTTCCAGTACCAGTCTGTCCGTAAGCGAAAATTGTGCCTGCAAAGAGAAAACGTCACTTAGGCGCAACTGAGACAAAAAATTTTTAATTGCTAGTTGTTCCTAGCAAATGAAGCTGCAAATAAATGTGCTTATAAAGTATGTTTAATTACACGATATTGAAAATTGTCTGCTTTACGACTTGCACAGCAGGTGTCTTGTTCATTTCTCCTGCCACTACACTACCTTGTTAAAAAATTGCTAACAGCACACGTTACTTGGAAAGGCCGGTAAAAAAAAAATGTTAATTTTTTGAGCAAGGGGCATGCTGTAAGTACGTGGTACATTTCATTAACAAAAGTATCTTCAAATAAGACTGACCGAGACGGAAGAAAATTGATGTTCACATTAGCAGCTTTCTTGAAAAGGAAAAATCATTTAGAAAATCATTTAGAAATTACTTAATTCGATGAATTAAGAAAATGCTACTGCACATTTCATTTGACAGCTTCATCACTGCCGTAAATGTGGCGGCAATGGAATTGGCTGAGACATTACACTTATAGATACGCAATGACTATTCGAGTCCCATAACACTGAATACGTACTGTATGTGACGCACGTGCTCAGCGATTATACATGTTATATGCACCAATACCCAATTTCGCTCGTTTCAAGTGGCAGATTATAAGTTGAAAACTCACTGACCATTATATCCTTCGAGCACATTTTCAACAATCGGCCTAGCTGCCTGGTTGTAGACTTCGACTTGTTTGGAATTCACATCGAAGACAGTGTCAAACGTGAACATTTTAGGAGGTACATCTCCGTGTGCCCCGCTTGGGTTGGTGACCAAGACGGTACCCTGAACAGTGTCGACCTGCAGTGCGAGTTCACAGTGGTGATGTAGTACAAGGACAATTACGATAAAACAACGAGTAGGAATCTTACCGTTACAATTTCCTGGCATCCTGCAGCCAGCTCCTTTTCGCTGAGAGGACGGCATCGGACCACGACGCGAATATTCTCCGCGTCGGCCGACATAATGCGCACTGCAAGATAGAAATGAAAATAATAAGCTCAGTTTTTATAGTAAATCATACGAAGATCTCAACCGCCAACGTTCATTGTTGTTAGCACAGAATATGAAACTTCAAGAAGAAGCGACGTAAGGTGCACTACACTCGCCACAAACATCCAGCGGATAGCACCCGAAAGCAAATCAAAGGCCATACGTTAGCCGTAGCACTACCACATTATGACGATCGGCTTTAGAGCAGATTGGTGTTCTCAGCAGATGATTACCTGCAAAGTTTCCGCCGTTAGCACCGGTTAGTTTCCAGAACCCCGATCCAGGGAACACCTATCCCGATCTCTATGCCGAACGCGAAAGCTCTAAAACGAAACAAAAATGCAATAACAAATTGGCTAGATACACCAGACAGCAGCCAAGCGCAGCCAAGTCAAGCCGGGCTCAGTTGCAGTGTGATTGAGCTGTGCTGTGACTGTGTGACTGTAGCAGCAGTACCTTCGATGTAAATAGCGAAGTAGTAAAACAGATGAACATTTATTAATTGTGCGTCGGAACTCCTCATTGCCGAGGGTTTGCATCATAGTACGTTCTATGTTTGAACTCGTACCGCGAGTGACACTTCCTTCTACTTTATTCACGCTGGTCACTACTTCAGTGCTCCACCTCTTTGATGGCGGCGCCCTAGATATCAGAAACCAAAACAGGAGCTAGTGAAAACTGTGGCCCAAATAAGCAATCATCGACGAGTTCTTGCCTGAGAGCTATGGAAAAGACGAAGCAAGGAGAACCAGCAGCCCACAATAGCCACGGACTAAAGCCTGCCAGTGTTGACTCGCTGGAAGGTTCGGAAAATGGTTCGCTAAACTCGAAGCTCGGCCCGCGGTCGGTGGGCAGCCACAGCTCTCACTCGCCGTCAAAGTCGCTCTGCTCGTCCTCCTCGACATCCACGGAAAACATGCAACTCACGCAGGAGCTCAAGGTGTGTGCGATTTTCATAATTTGCGCACCTCGTCACGCAATTTGCGCACCGACATGACGTCTATCGGAAAAATCCGCGAACACCTTTCTGGCGCTTTTTTTTTTTTTGTTACAAGTACTTCACATCAGACCAGCGAAGGTGTAACGAAATCGAGCTGCTTATTTATAGTGGTGGCATATGTTCAAGAAAATATCAATGCTGGCAGAGTACGTTTTTGCATTTTTCGAAACTATAAAACTCGTTATACGTTTTATGTCATATCCCCAGACTGCGCCAACTTCATTTCCTCATTTGAAAAGAAACACAGAAATAGAAATTCAAAAAAATATCTATGCGTGAATGAATGCCCCCGCATATTTTGACCTGACCCGAACTATCACTGCCCCTACAATCATATAAGAAATTTTATTGAGCTAAGGAGACAGTTACTGCCTAAGGCTTTAGTCAACGAAAGTTACGACATTAGTCTACATTTGTAACCACTGTGGTAATTAATTTGTAACGGCCATACTAAGCAGCACCACTGCCCATTAATTTAGTTCCCTTCACTTGCTTCAGATGCGAGAAGTGTCCAAAGTGACAAAGACGCAAGAGCCACCTCTGCTGCCTGGAGAACAGCCGCATGTTGTTCAGAAAGGTGATGAAGCTTCTGTTTTTATGTGCTGGTGGTGATCAACAGTATTTTCGAGGGCTTACTTATCTTTCCATTGAAAATTGCTGGTCAATGTGAATGTTTTGTTACCTCGTTATGACCGTGAGATAAATGTCCTATATGTGTTGTTATCCACAATTTTTGCGTAGCGTGAAATGCCGAGCAAGCGCACCCACCTCCACCCCTCCTATGGTGAAGGATAATCCGACCAGATTTTAGAAGGGAGTGCTTGCCCGGTTGTCAGACCGGTCATTGGCAGTTATTTGGTGTTTATTTCAAATCTCCCGAAAACGTAAGGAGAGCGCTTGAGGTAATAACTCGAGCCGACAAAAATTCCCATTCCTCGAAAACGTTGGTCAAGTTGGTTGGCTTCAAATGATTGTGAATTATTGAACTGGACTTTCGAGTTGTTATTAGTCAACTTCATAAAACAGCTCATGCAGAAGAGGCTAGATTAGAATGAAAGCTCCTACAAACCATAATGAAAGAGCTTGCACTAATGAAAAGCTCAAGAGGCGAGACCATAATGAAATATCGGTGATGTTATTAAGTGCAGCAGATGTGACATTGACCTGTGTTGAAATGCAGCACGCGATGTCACCTACCTGTGCCCATTCCAAGGCCCTATTCGTGGATGCCTCTTCATCACTAACTACAAGCTGTACTTTCGCAGCGTTGAGAAGGTAAGGACATGAGTTTGACGTGCTGGGCACTTATGTTGAGGACAGTGTTGTGCATGGTGGCATTTTGTAACTTTTCGAAACAAGCTGCTGAAACTGTAGAGGACCAACAGCCCTTGAAGGGCATGGTGCATCAGTGTACACTGCAAAATTTCTTCCACTATGTATGGAGATTAGACAGGTTAAGCAAATGGTATCTGTTGAAGAAAAGTAAATTTTAACACCTGCTATCATAATAAAACTGCTTTAAATATCTGAGCACCAATTAAGTTATAAAAAAGTATGCAATATTATAAATATGTGCATACACAGTGATGTAGGCACTAAGATTAGAAAGCCATTATAGGAAAAATAACAAACACATGAAAAAGATAGCATGGTGCATCGTGGGACCCTTCTTTTAAATTTTAATGGTGCTTGGCCTGTAACATTTTTTACGTGCCCCCTTCCGTTGTGAATTATGATGCACTGTCTACAAATGTGTCAAATTGATATACCATCTTTCCAAAACACTCAATATAAAGCGCTGCTCTTAGGTGCTCATTCCTGCGTTGAGCAGGGTTGCTGTTGCCGTTGCCATGAGAGGCGTAACTAATAGACATGAAAAATAAAATGATAAACAATACTCTGGATCAAATGGAATTTGAACCCGAGTTCTCTGCGCAGCAGTCAAGTATTCTATCACGGAGCCATGCTACTGCTTGAAATCATTTGCAGAAAGACCCTATACAAGTGTCATGTCAGACCCAACACGGTAGTCTAGTGGCTAAGGCACTCAGCTGCTGACTCGCACATCGCAGGGATTGGCCGTGGTGGCCACATTTTTGAAGGAGGTGAAAATGCTTGAGGCCCGTGTGCTCATATTTGGGTGCACGTTAAAGAACTCCTGGCGGTCGAAATTTTCGGAGCCCTCCACTACGGCGTCTCTCATAATCATATGGTGGTTTTGGGACGTTAACCCCCACATATCGATCAATTGCATTGTAATTTACATTAAATTAAATACTTTATTATTATGCTGTCAGCCATGTTTAATTTTGACTAAAAAGAATGAGATCACAGGCCCCAAACGTGTGTAAAAATAGCTTTTAGTTGCATTAATTTTGGAAAGTAGTACTTTTGTCGTTGGTTCTGGATAGGAAATGTTGAATGTCTCATCGAACATCATTATGCTTTCACGGATGTGATTGGCTATGATCATAGAGTTTCCTATAAATACACGAGAGAAATCTGCCGCTAGCGTCATTGGGAGCTGCAACACATGGCGCTTCTGCGAGCATGATGGGTACTACATAGTTTTGCCTATTTTTGTACTTCGCAGTCCTTTTAGCTTTGCATAGCTTGAAGCTGTTTTGTCACGAAACAACAATCGTCAAATGTTCGGCAGTTACGCTTCACCACCATAACCTTTTAGGCTTGCCAATTCAAAACAGGTCATGATGTTCAGAACGGTTCATTCTTTGGTTCAAAACGAAACCAAAACACACAAGTCACAAGTGCGTTCGCCGCCCGGAAGCACGAGGACTAGGTAAATCCATGTACTACCCATCACTCCCATGGTCGCTCAACGATCGCAGCACCAGAGTCCCCTTTTGTTAATTTTAGGAAAGGCTACGGCTATGGTTATACGCAGCACATTAAGGTTTACTGAAAACATATTGACTAGTATGTAGAAAGTTCAGTTTATCTAATGAGCTATATATCTTGCTCTCTTATTTGGCCACTAGTTGGCACAAATAGCATAAACGTGTTGTGTACAGATATCGCCGCCGCGGCTGAAAGGGGTATACTTGCGATAACCTCACTTGATGGCTGTTCCCACCTTCTTTGTTGTTCTTTGCGAAGGGAATGGTTCATTAGTTCTTACAATAGCCAAGTGCATTAATTTTGAGTTGTAGTACTGTGAGACTTGTTAGTGATTCTTTGTGGAGTTTTTCTGTGGAAGGGCAGTTAGAATAATGCCATACTTTTTTCCTCTCACAGAATTCCCGCTCCAAACAGTTCACTGTAAGTGTACAGGCATTCTGCCACTAGCTTTCTTTATGTGTGCTTCTTAACATTGCTAGGTCAGGTCGTATTCAGCTAATGCAAAATAAAAAAAACTAAGCCTGTGCACACTCTTAGTCTGTTGGCTTTTGACCATTGCTGATTTTAAGCATTAATATTTCATTTTTTATCTAACTTCTTACATAAGCTGTGTAAGCTGAAATGTCAGTGTTAGTTCTAATGTAACAACTCTGCAGTTCTCTTTCATTCTTATCATCTCCCTATCAGGACTTCCTGCTTCTAATTGTAATGTTGGCAGCATGCCTCTTTAGTCGCTCAATAAATACAGGATTGAATGTATGTTAAAAATTAAATCATTATAAAAGCCTTGCTGTGGCACTACATTCCATTAAAGAATATGGAAACCTTGCGAATGCTGTATGCTTTGGATTCTAAGCAAAACCATATCTCATTCATTGTAAAGCTTATTATTGTATTGTTACCATAGTATTTTTCATAGTAGTGCTATGTAACAGCTGTCCAGTAGCTTGAATAGAATAGTGCAGGAAATGTCTGTGTGGCTGTTACACGAATGCTTGCTTTTCTTAAATTTTCGATGAAATTCACTAATTGCAGCTAGCTATTCTAAATAGTAGGACAACTGCATATAGTTTGAAATGCTCTCACACATAATATTGCCATCACAAACATCGCCGATGCAAGCCCATGGTTACACCTCTACTTGACTAACTGAGGGTTTATTGCTTTCTTTGCTACCAGCTGGCTTTTTTTTTTTTAGTTACTAAGCATTGTGATTCTTACATAGAACAACTCTTTCCTTTTTTCCCTCATTTCTGACATTAAAATTTTAAGCGTGTTTTTCACTTTCTATTACAATACATTAAACTGTTTCTATCTCTGTCACCAAACTTGTGTAATCTGAATTCTTGCTCTATTTCTAACGAACATTTAGCATCCTGCACAAGCAATCTTGATGGAATATTTATTTCTTGCACAAACAATTGTTTTGAGCTTCGCTGTCTTTTTTTTACTTGTCGATCGATCGGGGCAGGAGCCACGGTTTACGTTGGAAGTCCCGCTTGGTGTCGTGAGTCGCATCGAGAAGGTCGGCTACGCGTCTAGTCGCGGAGAGAATGCGTACGGCATCGAGCTCTTCTGCAAAGACCTGCGCAGCCTGAAGTTTGCCCACAAGCAGGAGAACCACTCACGCCGAGACATCTTCGACAAACTGCACAAGCTGGCCTTCCCACTCTCCAACAGCCTGGTGAGTGACAAGCCACATGGTATGGGGGAAAAAAAGCTTTAGTCTCACTCTATTAAAGTGGCATGCAGAGACAAGGGGAGCTTGCAGTGTTCGTATTTTTTTTCTTCTACGTATGGGACAATGCAGAGACAAAATTAACAAAGGATAGGCAACGCTCTTCGCTTTATATCCTAGCTGTTTCTTTTCTCAGGTTTGGGTACTATCAGCAAATGAAACCCAAACACCGGTAAGCCTTTGTGATGGTATAGTGCACGCAGTCCAGTTGTCACCATTAACAGGTGCGCGCATCCTGTTCGGCAGCTCTGCGCATATGTGTGTGCCTGTGACGCTACGATGACTGGGTGACGTGGCCCGGCTCATACTCCATGTTTATTCTTCTCTCTGACTTCTTCTTCCTCGGCTTCTACCAACAATCGCTTCATACGTCACACGATTCCCCCTCTCCCCGAAAGAAGACATGGATTACGAACAAGAAAAAGCAAACAAGGAGAGGTTAAAAAGTCACAAACGTCAAAATTCAGAATTGGTCCTATGCTCCAGGGTAGTTCCGTAAACTTTCAATGACTTCAGGGGAGAGTGCAGCAGTTCGGTAAACGCAGCAATTCTGGTGGGCGAGGTTGACTGTTGCGTTCTGGCCAACTGAAGCACGCCTTGAACGTAGAAATTACTGATGACACAGCGATTCTCGTCATAAATGAGCAAGGGTCGAAGTACTTGTAGCATTTGAGAGTCGGATGTCGTAGGCACGAAGTTCTCCGTCGTAGACGCTGCTTTCTGTGCAGATGGCTTAGGCATCGACTTCGTCTTTGCTTCTTTAATCGATGTTGTCTCTGATGATCTTTCAGCCACAAGTGTACTCGTGAGGAGGTTTCACTTGATCGTTGTTCTTGTTCGAGTAGCCGTTGCAGTTCTTGGAGTTCGTGGAGTTGCCTTTGTTGAAATTGCTCGTCTTCTTGTGAAAGTTCGTCAGATGGGCCTCTTTCAGGAACATGAGTCTGCTTTTCTTTAGATGGTGATGTGATCAGTAGATTGTCGGTAGTCGACACTGTACTGCCAGGCTTGTCCTGCGATGAAAGCAGCGTGACAGGCTGATGAGAACGCTCCCAAGATGGTTGCGAGTCATCCTTGATTGTAAATGCTTCTGTCAGTTGACAATGCGCCGGCGTTGGTGGATTCGAAATTTCTGCAGTGCTTTGACTCACATGTGTGTTGGCACTTGACGATGAGAGCACAACAGACATGGCTTCAGGTGGTTCTGATGGCGTATGTTTTTCTTTCTGCAGCGTAGTTAGGCTGACAGTGTCTGTCGAACGACCCTGGTCAGGAACGTCAGGGTGGGGGCTGGTATTGCGAGGATTCACCAGCTCGTCACACGCAAATTCCGTCACACGCTCAAAACCATTTGGGCCTTGTGTGTGACACGATGTATCAAGGCATTTGAGTGGTTCTGTAAAATCTGAAGTGTTGTGGTTCAGTGAACACGTTGTAATTGCCGATTTCATTGCACTTGGGAAAGGCGGGTATAGGTTCAGTTTTTTGGTGAAATTTTCTAGATTCCTTTCAGTATACGGTCGCTTTACCTTGTCTGTTGCGACGTGCACGTTACCAGTCGGTGTTCGAATGCGTGACGTTTTTTCGGAAGAGTCATATGATGGTACAATGGTGGTATATTTTCTCTGAGATCTCGTTTGGAAAATAGGCTTACTGTGGGAAGACTTCGCGTAACTGTGATGGGTCAGTTGAAAAGCCTTCCGCTGATGAGGTATGAACATGTCTTCATCGTATTCTTTGAAGCGGGTAATCATCTCTTCCCTGATCTTTTGCCATGATTCGTCGTTTTCGAATATGTGTGTCAGGTAAAACTTGAATGCCTCACCGGAGATGTAGTCAGTGAAGTTGATGATCATCTCCCGTTCCGACCAGGATGCAGCGGCGGCGTGGACCTCGAATAGGTTGAACCAGTCCTGTACGGGTCCGTCGTCCGCTGATCCGGTGTACTTGGGGATGTCGAGCTCAGTCGATGGTTCTGTCATGGTGCCGGTAACTGTATGCGCCTGAGATCACCTCTTCTGTGGTCGATATTCAGTTGAGGCGTACTGCAGGTGGCTTCGTGAATGATGTGTCGAGGTTGATGAGTGGTGGCCAGGTCTTCATCCTGTCGACTCGTGTGACGCTACGATGACTGGGTGATGTGGCCCGGCTCATACTCCATGTTTATTCTTCTCTCTGACTTCTTCTTCCTCGGCTTCTACCAACAATCGCTTCATACGTCACATGCCTGTTCATGGTGATAAGTGGACGGCGATAACATAACATCACGAAGACTTGTGCCATGGTTGGTGGCATTGTAAGCAATGCATTTTGTGTCAGATAATTCGTACATGGCCTTCTGTTCAAAGATTTTGACTGTAGTGCATGCCACCTAGAGGCAGGGCTTGTTCATTGCAATGCCAAAATCAGATGAGGTGTCCTTGAATCAAGTATGTTCAAGGCACCCCAATCAAGTAACTCCAGCACCCCCTGAATGATGTTTAATTTTGTATTTATTACACAGTGTAGATCATGTTATGTGATATGGATTTTCTTCAAACAATGTGACTGAACTGACCTGTAAGAAATACTAGAATTATATTCAAGTTGCCTTGAACCCACTAGGATTCAATTATAAATAATTGGGATCACATAGAAGACTGAAGTTTCAAACCGAATCAATAGATTATGTTCCTGAAGTACAAAAACCAAAAATGCCAATATTGCTGTGACTAGAAGCTTGCCAAGCTATGAAATAATGCAAAAGTGAGACAAGTGGTGGCACTCAGTGGCATACGGCCGTAATTGCTCACAAAAGATATAGTATAGTCAGTTGTTTACACTGTAGTCAGTAATAATAGCATTGTATGAATGTCGAAGCTACTGACTCATTTACAGAGGAATGAGATACCAAATTTGCTTATTGGGTGGTGGCTCTTTTTTTTTTACATATTTCAGCCGTTGTTCGCCTTCGAGTATGGTGGACGATTCACAGTGAATGGCTGGGCTGTTTACGACCCATTGGCCGAGTACCGACGCCAGGGCCTGCCCACCGAGAGCTGGCGGCTGAGCCGGGCAAACGAGAACTACCAGCTGTGCGACACCTATCCTGCCATCGTGAGTTGCCGTGGTGCTGCACTTCTGTGTTGACTCTTTCACTTGTGTTGCATGCAGAGCACATCTTGTTGCTTGCTTGCAACTGAACACAAGTATTATCTGCAATTAGAGTCACAGATTTTGAAGGTTTCTACTGGGTTCTGTGTAGCTTCTAACCAATAATAAAGTACATTGTCATCAAAGGGTGCCATAGACCTAGCATATGAGTTTCAGAAATTTTCATTGAGCCAATGTCACTACAATAGGGAAAATACACTTTATAATTTCTGTCACGGGGGTGCCGAGATTGCGGTGTAAAATTCAAGAATGAAACTTCAACCTAGATTTTCTCCGCATATGGCATTATACTTCTCAGAGTGCAGTTTGTTAATCTAAACCAAGTCATTGTTTCTCTTTAGTGTCTTTTTTGAGAGGGCTGCTTGGTATCTTACTTATTTAATTTATAAATGTATTTGTTTTATGTTATAAATTGAGATTAGGTTTTTGTGTAAGTCTTTGTATCTATTTTGTAACCTTTCAGGCTTGTAAGAATGTATGTACTGGAGTCCCAAAAAGGGCATTTATTACATAGAAAGGCTCGGATGTGTTTTTATGTACTGCTTAGCCACGCTAATAATTTTCTAATTGCGTGTTGATGTTATCAACTTGTTTCTATGTGCTGCAGCTAGCCGTTCCTGCCGCTGCCGATGACAGTCTTTTGGAAGCAGTGGCCAGTTTTAGAAGCCGGGGCCGAATTCCAGTACGTTTGTACCTCATGTCTCTGCATGTTGCTTATATGCTTGACTTTCAGTCGCGCCGCAGTGGCCTAGCAGCTAAGGTACTCGGGTGCTGGTCTGCAGGTCGCGGAATCGAATCCCAGCTGCGGCGGCTGCATTTTCGATGGAGGCGAAAATGCTGTAGGCCCGTGCTCAGATTTGGGTGCACGTCAAAGAACCCCAGACGGTCTAAATTCTTAGAGCCCTCCACTACGGCATCTGTCATAATCATATGGTGGTTTTGGACGTTAAACCCCACATACTTGACTTTTCATATAAGTTGAGAGCCTTTTGCGGCTGTTAACCAAAAAGCCTCACCTAATGTCATCCTGGAGTGAAGCACGAAACAGTATCTTAGGCAAATCCAGAATGCACACAGCCATCAGGGCTGCCGTATGTCTAGCCTTAGCCAATGCAGGCAGTTGTGTGTGCTGAGGTACGTTCATTTAGTCCACACGGTCAGGTTGACCACATAGTATATATACATTACACCTGTTAAAAAAGGCTGAAGTTTGGTGCTGGTGTTTTATGGCTTGCAACGTTTCTTCGGCTATTTGAGTGAACGAGAAGCTAACGTTTCTCTACATTTTCCACCGGTTGTGGCCAGGTTCTGTCCTGGATCCACCCCGAGGGACAGGCTACCATAACCCGTTGCAGTCAGCCCAACGTTGGTGTGAGCGGCAAGCGCAGTACGGAGGACGAGAGCTACCTGCAGATGATCATGGACGCCAATGCACATTCGCACAAGCTCTTCATAATGGACGCTCGACCTAGCGTGAACGCGGTGGCCAACAAGGTGAACTTGCCCTGGCAGCTTCCGCAGGGTTGCCGCACTTGTTCTTGATGTGTTTCACCGTTTCATTGCTGACACCTTTCAGTTAAGCTTCATGCTATCTTTGTCGGGCAACCAGTTAAAAGGACACTAATGAGCAAAATGACTTTTCTTGTGCTAGTAAGTTGCTTTTTACAAATCCAAAATCTCCACACTTGCCCCAAGAAAATTTTCCGTAATTAAATGAGCATAAAAAAAAAAGAAAAAAACTGGTGGCGGCGTTTTTACAAATTACCGCGCCAAATGCTGTGATGTCGTAAAGGACGTCTACAAAGTTGTACATTGTTCCTAATCAGCAAAAGTGGAGTACAATGTTCTACGTTAAGGGGGGGGGGGGGGAGCATAGATTTAACACTCAGGAAAGTTTCAGGAAATTTTGTTGAGCTAATGTCTCCAAAATGTGAAGATACTGCATGCACCTTGAAATCTGTGATAACACATGTGCAGATTTCGGCTCAAAATTTAAAAGTGCAACATTGACCTTGATTTTATCCTGTATTAAGAAACCTATGATGGTGAAATTAATGACCTGGGAGTTCTCAGAGTACAACTTGTCAATTTAAACCAATTCATTGTATCACTTTAGCGTCCTTTTAAAAAACAATCTCACAAGTATCTGAGAATGCCTCCCAAGAGCAAGACACTTGAGCTTCATAGGTATCACAAGCTTACAGCATGCATACAAGTATAGTGCAATATTCTTTTGTAAATTTACTGACCTGAAAAGTTTTATTGTGTTGTGCTTGCAAGTTACGCTTCTAATGTTATACAAGAACATTTATCCATTCTTTAATCATTTATTGTGGAAGTAGGCTCACCTGCTATATTGAAAAGTTGGATGGGTAAGCTGGCTTGTCGAGGCTGTACGGAGAGTAGAAATTTGTGCCGAGAAGCATGGGATGTGTCTCCAAGTGCAACAAGAGTTAAATTGAAAAGTAAGGGTAAAACTGCGTAGTGTTGGCCAATCACCTAGTCCACCAGCTCATTGAGTGCTTTGCACACCATCATGCATGCCAGTGTAGCCATTGCAGCTTGTATAAAAATAAAATGCATCCTATAATATGTGAACCCACAATGCAGTACAGCAAAAGTTGCCCAGAACTGCGCTCTTGTCGGAGCTCTGCTCTTTGTCGACAGGGGCACACTAGAACTGCAGGATTCATAGTGCTCTGTCACTTCTGCACACACTGTTGAATTTACTTACATAATTTAAGGCATAGGATGTTCTTGCGCATAGCTCGTACCCTCAACGATGAGCAGTAAACTTGGTAAAAATGATTTCGCGTTTTGATGTAAAGCTACGTTTTTTACATAGCTTCTAAGCACTTTCGTGAATTCAGCTTTGCAGACTGGTGTATTTGCATTTTTTATCTCGACCTTAGCTCCAACAGACTTTCTTCAAGCAATCCCAGAATGTGCTATGTACCAACTAGACCCAACGCAAGTTTTACTGAAATCCCAGAATGCTATGCGGGCACATAAAGCACTATGGGAAAAATGTGTATATACGCTGAGCATACCAGCTGGCCATGGAGGAAGAAATATTTAGGAGGTGAAGTTTTCGATAGAACCGCCGTCCGTGGGCGTCTAGATAACAAAACAAAAATAACATGCTCGGACAAAGACATTTCAGTTAGCGGCACTTTGCGGCATGAGGGCGCAACCACGAAAAAAAGAAAAGGCAACGCTACCGACCAAGCACATCCAAACGCGCCATGTTCCCGCTTCATGACTGCGGCAGAACGTGCGCGACTGGTTTGCTCTGTAACTGAAACAGCGGCAATGATTGCTAGATGCCGCCAGCCAGATTTGGCCCTCTGGCATTGTGACATTATCTGGTCGCCTCAAGGAGCGGAGTTGCACCTACTAAATTTTGCTTCTTCCGTGCGGCTGGCCCGCTGTTTCGTCACTCGCTGCTGGTTGCTCCATGGAAGCATAACACAAAAAGAACACGTTGCCATTTATTGACTGCTATTAAATCTTAAATACTGCACCTGTCTGAAAGCGCCTGTATGTATGTCTACACATGAAATGTGAAAGAAATAATGCAGTCAGACAGTGTAGGTACTGTCAAGTGGATGTATGTCAGATGGAGCAGTTAAGCGGCATGCGGAGTTGTCACGTGCCAATTCATGTAGTCAAAACGTGTGATCATGAGCTATGTGAACTGGAACACCAAATTCATATTTACTTGATATTACTTTGTTTGCTATGGCATTTAATTCATTGGAGGCAGCTAACCCCAAACTACAGAGAAGTGCTGCACTATTCTGGTATACGTATAGAGGTTGTCTGCTTTAAATTTACAAGTAACACGCTATAAATAGAAGTGAACAAGTTCTAAACATGTTCAAACTAGAAAGGAATATGAGAATGGAATATTCGACTACCTTCCACTGATGATTGGCAGTTTCTTGATGCATGCTTCTAATTTTCACTGCGGAGCATGTATGCTTGCAGCCTTCAGTGAAAGTAGGTTTTATTTCACGTTTATCGGCCCATTTGATGATTGATAAACAAGGTATTGTGATGTTATGTTTGCGAGTGCACACCACTAGATAAAAGCTTGCACGCATGAGCTGCGCAGCATTTTCCAGCTGCGAATTGATCATCTAAATAAGGCGAAAAAAGGGATGCATATCTTAGCATCCGTTTGCTCATTCGTATTGCAAAGAAAGATAAATATGAACATTCTCCACATGAGAATAATGAAAAAACTAGAAATTGTGCAATCCACTTCATCTATGCATAAGATATATCGCAAGGCTGGAAAATCTAGGGAAGTGATATGGGGTGAGGTATAATGTTTTCCGCTAGAATAAGCTTAGTCCCATTTGTTCTATAGTGCAGAAAAGGCTACAGAAATCTGCTGTGGGCAAATAAAAATGTGTCAAGATGCTTTCCCATTGTTTGTTTGTTTTTCACTTATGTTGGGGTTGTTATATTGGCGCAACTGACTGCCCGGGCGTGCTGGTTGATGCTGGGGCTGGTCCATCATTCTATATTAACACGTGCCTCACAGAGCATCCAAATTCATGGAATGGAGCCATCTCATCTCACTTCGCATTGTCAGTCATGCAAATATAATCTAATTTGTGAATGCACAGTAACTTTGACCATGCGAGAAATCTTGCCGGCATAACTGAGTGCTTGTGGTGTGTGTATTTCTTTCAATGCCCTGCTCCTTTATTATTGCACTCTAAGATTTATTCTAACATATGTAGTTGCATCGTCAATGAGAGTTGATGTCCCTTATTATTTATTGCCAGACATGCACGCTGTCAAGTTTATGTATTTTTTTTTCAGTAAATGTTAGTTATACTGTACTTTATTATGTAATTTTCAATTATCAGAACCTTAAATTGTACTAGTCGTCAGTGTCAATGAATGTTAATTCCAAATTAATCTGCAAAATATACACCGGCCCTGCATTTCATGAGCAGCTGAGTTATGTTTTTATTTCATTTATGCCGTAAAGTGTACTGGAGCCAAAAAAAAAAGGAAAAGGTGAAGCTTCTAAGTCCCTCAACTGGTTCAACAGTGGGACTGATAGCAGTGGGACTGATAGCAGTGGGACTGATAGAAGCTCTAGAGAGGTCGTTGTAGCTAAACACCGAAGTTCGCAATTGAATTGCGCAGCAACCTGACCAAATTAAGTTTATCTGAGACATGCACTGGCATGGCGCAAGCTGGAAGCTACAGCATGAGGCCTGCAATCTCGCAACAGCGGCTGCTTATGTGCCCACTGGGGGCACTCGTGTGCTTGAAAAAAAGTTCATTGTTTACAATATTTGTGCGGGTTGTATGCGAGAAAATACGTTACCTTAAAGAGCACCTTGTGTGGTCACAGTTATGCGCCACTTTTCACGGCTCTCGTACTGCTTGCACTTTTGAGAGATCAGAATATGCACTCACATTATAGACGAGCAAATGCTAAAAATGCTGTCTGCATCGAACTCGCGTGCAGGCGAAAGGTGGCGGCTACGAGAGTGACGAGGCATACCGGTGCACCGAGCTGTGCTTCCTGGACATCCACAACATCCACGTGATGCGGGAGAGTTTGCGCAAGCTCAAGGAGACCTGCTTTCCCAGTGCTGCCGACGAGTCTCGCTGGTTGTCTGCCCTCGAAGCCACCCACTGGCTGCAGCACGTGCGTGCTGTACTGGCTGGGGCCTTGCGTGTTGCACATCGCCTCGAAGGTGCCAAGGGGTCGGTGCTAGTGCACTGCTCTGATGGATGGGACCGCACCGCGCAGCTTACAAGTCTGGCCATGCTGATGCTTGACCCTTACTACCGCACCATCCGAGGCTTCGAGGTTCTCGTCGAGAAGGAGTGGCTCAGCTTTGGCCACAAGTTCGCTCAGGTGAGTAAGGACACTTGTAGCTGTGGAGGCCGCTTGATTCAGTGTCATTCTACAGCCTCCACTTCTCCTTCTGGGTGTCAGTTCCTTTAATCTAAGGTTCTTTTCTTAATGCTGAGAACATTAGAATGAACCAAATGTGTACAGATGCTTGCCGTTGACTTCCACCATAGTCATGACATTAGTTTGACTAAAGAAAAAGGCATAGACACCATCACCCATGTATTATTAGTACTCGGGCACACGAGCTACTCCACTAAGGAACAATACCTATGTAGTGAAATTGGCTTCGTTGGCACAAACTATGACAGTGATATCATTTGGTGTGCACATAGCATTTCAGAGGTGGGAACAAGCGGTACTGTTTCCAATGAAAATGACATGGGGTTCATTGCACTTAGGTTGTTCTCGAGAGGATGGTGGTGTCTTGAGAAGCGAAGTCTCGCCAGTCTGATCTTCCTAGTCAAGTTGTGCATCTGCAGCTCCTTCTCAGTTGTCCTATAGGCTTTAGCTGCCCTGAATGAATGGCTCTTTTCAGTCAGCAACTGATTTAAAACAGCTTGTACTCTCGCAAAATGCATATGCTGTTGCCATGTCTCGTGGATTCATTATTCATAAGTGTCAGCAGTAGCCGCACGGTTTCTGGTCTTCATTTCGCATCACCGTTGAAGTGCAATTTTTAAAGAGGTATTTAGATTTCAGTTGTATATCTGTGTGTATTCATAAAATGACTGACGAGATACATTGCCCATTCACAATGCCTGTGCATTTATAGTTGTTGCATGTGTTCTCCTCTTGCAGCGTATCGGTCACGGAGACGACAAACACTCGGATGCAGACCGGTCGCCCGTTTTTCTCCAGTTCATTGACTGCACATGGCAGATCATGAACCAAGTAAGGGTCAATTTCCTGACTGAACACCTGCCATGTTTTATGACTTTATGCATAATTTTTTAAATTTTATTTTTCTGTTTTATTGGGAACAGTGACCCTTTTTTTAGTTTAGCACTCAACTCATTTATTGCACATATCTTGTGTGCATTAACTAGATGGAATTCATTGACCCTACATAGTGTGATAAGCTGGTCGGGTTCATCTTAAAAAGCACCCTGTGATGAGCTCACAAAAAGTCCTTTGCAATCTCTTTCCAGTTCAAAAATGCTTTTGAATTCAACGAGCACTTCCTCATAACTATCCTGGACCATCTCTACAGTTGCCTGTTTGGCACATTCCTCTACAACTCAGAGCAGCAGCGGGTTAAAGAGGTGAGTGAAGTGATTATAAAAATGTTCTGCCTGTTTCGCCTACCGAGTGATGCATTAAAGGGACACTAAATTGAAATGTTATATCAGCTTAGATTGAGATGTTTTCTTTGTGTGGCCCAGGAGAATTCGTTCTGTTTTCTGCAAGAGCTTTGTCTATTGTGCAGAATGTGCGTGAACGAACCCAGTCGCTCTGGTCGATGGTGAACAGTGAGATCGACGAGTACACCAACCCTCTGTACGCCAGCTACCCACAGCAGCACGTCTTGTTTCCGGTGGCTAGTCTGCGTCGCATCCAGCTCTGGAAAGGGTACTACTGCCGCTGGAACCCACGTATGCGACTTCAGGTTGGTGCTTTATCGTGCCACAGTATTTGTGCTGCACGAATGTTAGTTTTGACTGAGCACTCTTGAGGCACAAATCTTTGCCCTGCAAAGGTAGGAGTGCAGCAAGAGGTGCCGCTAAAAGTAATTAACTACTATTATTGCCTCCTACGTCGTGAAATCTGCATGCTATTGTCCACATAATTTTATATCACACTTTTGTTGTGCTCATTCATTTAGAACATCACAACATTGATATGGGGATGAAGGCCAGTGGTGACTGAATAGCTTGCTTTAGGAGCACATATCACGAATTGCAAAATACCGTCTGCCTTTATAGAACATTGGCTATAGCGCTCGGCTGCTGACTCAAAGGTCGCGGGTTCGATCTCGGCCGTGGTGGTCACATTTTGGTGGAGGCGAAATGGTAAAGGTCCGTGTACTGGTGCGATGTCAATGCACGTTAAAGAACGCCAGACGGTCAAAATTACCAGAGTCCTTCACTGCGGGGTCTCTCATAATCTGATGGTTTTGGGATGTAAAACCCCGAATATTATTATGATTAGAATCGCGAAACACCAAATTCTCTAGTTCGGGAGTCAGCAACCTACGCCTCGCAGGAAAGTTACCATATGTAAGTACACCATCTACCCTGCCCGTTCCTATCTGAAGGCTGACATAGCAGTTCGGACATCGAATGGCATTGGGATTTCGCTTGCAACCTATGATCGTTAATTTCAAGTTTGTGAAATGTGTGCAGAAAACAAACGCGACTTTTATTGCAATTCGGTGCATTATTGTAACTTTGTCGACTTCTCCTCCTTGCCTGCGAAGCCCCGCCCCCCCGATTGGCTGTCCGGTCCTCACCGTGTTGGCTTAATGTGAATTGGCCTGGTGTCTCAAAAGATTGCTGACCCTTGCTCTTAACTGTTCAAGTTAATACATTTGGTTGTATATCATGAATAATGGTGTGAATCAGCAAGAAGCATAAGTTTAACAAAGAAATGTTATTGAAGTGTAGTATGTGATTGTAGTGTGTTGCATGGTTAATAAACTTTCCTTTTTATGGTCCTCAAATGGGGCCCTGTATATATTTAGGTTGTTACGGAACCTCAATGATTAACTATGAAGAAATTATTTCTTTCAGGAACCATTGCAGGTGCGTAGCCGAGAGCTTCTGCAGTTGCGTGCGCAGCTGCAGAGGCAGCTTGAAGAATTGAAGAAGGAACACGAATCAAAGATGTCACGCATCCCACCAAGAGTTTCATCGCCCATCACTGTTTAGCATTGCCGGCTGCGAATGTAGGGCAGCACATCCCCGAAGTGCCACGGTGACACTTGGCTGACTCGAAAAGATGCCTTCTTACTCCACGCACATGTCATCAATGTGCTTGCTGAAACTGTTCCCAGGATGTCGTTGGCACAGTGTTTGGTGGAGCAACATCATCAATCTTGCCATGAACTTGGATCTTTGCTGTACCTCTCGACCCGCTGGTTACTTGAAACATGGACACTATTAGTGTATTTCGATAAGCCACGCCATTTGCCATTATCAGCTGTTATGTAGTGTTGACGCAGTGTGACATGGTTTATGTAGAGTGGTGGCGGAAGGGTTCCAAATACTGATTTTATAACAGTCTTCGTCAGAAAACATTTATGTGTATACATTTTATTTGAACAATAAGAAGCTATCTTAAACTATAACAGTTTGTAGTACTGTGGTGTCTGCTTTTAGTCCCGTATTGTTGTTATAAAGTGTTTGCAGTTGCAATTTGTATATTTGTTTATTTTTTCTACCCTTTTCTGAAAACATAGATCTGAATTTCTTTTTCTTCAGCATTTTCTGACATAATGTTTAACCTAGTCCTAGACTGCCTGTTGTCATAAACTGCTAAAGACATTAGTAGGCTTGTGTGAATAGTGTTTTTTAGGATTGAAGCAAATTCGAAGCGAACATTAATTTTTGTCAAATAATTTTGAATCAAATTCGAATACTATATATCGCATGTTATAAAGGAAAATGGGCATATTTGGCATGACCTAACTAGCCTATATATTTTATAAATTGAAACAAAGCCTGTGCAAATGCCATTTTTTTTGGTTGAAAGAAAAGCAACACTGAATAGTAGCAGGATTAGACTTTTGGTAGAATGCAAATACCCTGCAAAATGTTATGTTTTGTATAACAAACTTTTAAGCATCAAAAATGATTAATCAAGGTGAGGGTGACGTGTTCATTTAACCTTGAAGTGGAGCTTTGCGGCAATGTGAATTTCCAATAAATAAACGTTTTCACTGCTTAGCACCCCTTTACTGCAGTGAAACCACCTTTTCAGAAAGTTACATTTATATAGGTAATAGTGCACTTGAAGTTGTAAAAGACTACGTCTACTTAGGACAGGTAATAACCGCTGAACCGAACCACGAGATTGAAGTAACCAGAAGCATAAGAATGGGATAGAGCACATTCGGCAAGCACTCTCAAATCACAACAGGTAGATTTCCACTATCCCTCAAGAGGAAGATATAGAACATCTGAATCTTGCCAGTTCTTATCTACAGAGCAGAAATTTGGAGGCTTAAATTGAGGACGATGCAGCGAGCGATGGAAAGGAAAATGATAGGTGTAACCTTAAGGGACAAGAAGAAAGCTGAGTAGATCAGGTAACAAATGGGGGTTAAAGATATCATAGTTGAAATCAAGAAGAAATGGACATCGGCTGGGTATGTAGCACAGAGACAGCATAACCTCTAGTCGGGATAACTGACTGGATTCCCAGAGAAGGCAAGCGGGTTAGGGGGAGACAAAGTTAGGTGAGCAGATGAGATTGGTAAGTTTGGGGGTTATAAAGTGGCAGCACCAAGCACTAGGCCGAGTTGACTGGCTGATCATGGAAGGGGCCTTTGTCCTACAGTAAATGTAGTCAGGCTGATAATGATGATAGCATTTATACAGGTGCTTTCACAGCTTGGCACCCCTTTACTGAACTGAAACCACCTTTACGGGGGCTACATGCGGACTGATATACATACATTCATTCGTTCATTTCGAATACTTCGAAATTTTCAATAATTCTAGACTCGAATTGAAGTGAATTCTAACACTGTGATATCCGTTCGAATATTCGAAGCATTCGATTATTCGCTCAAGCTTAGAAAAATAGGTCTGATGCACTGTTTTTCTTTGCTTTATGCATCTACTGGGCACACTCATGACTGTGTAAAAATGTAAAGCTGGAATAATGTTACAACCAGCACTGCCATTCAGCTACTGGCGTGTTGGGATAATGAGCACCCAAGTTTTCTATAAAAAATTCACAAAATGCCGAGAGAAGTTTATCTCGGTACTGACAAGTCTATGTGAGCTAATTGCCTCAAAAATTAAACGCGTCTTTATTTTCATTACAGTTACTTTGTGACACGGCAAAATCATATCTACATTTAACAGCTGTAACTCCACTGAGCATTAAATGACTGAGAGTAAGCTGACTTTCCTTTTTGGAAAGTGTTTTACTGTTTCCCACTTGGAGAGATGGCACGTAAAGCATATTGATATCTGCCGAAACATAAGTACCCTGACGATAGTTATAGCGCAAGACAGAACAACGACACAGAGACAAGAAAAACACGAACACTAACTTCCAACTGAGATTATTGCCCAGAGTGCGAAAATATATAGAGGAGACGGTAAACCATGTGACAAAAACCATATGGCACAAAGAACAAAACGTGAGTAAGGAACATGAGTAAGTCATCGTTGAGGCCGCGCAGATGGCACGCGAACAGGTGTCTTGCATTAGCAAGCGCTCCATGTCTCTGTCCGAGAAGGAACTAAGGTTCCTCGAAGGTTTCAGTGAGCGCAAGTTGTTATATTACCTTGATTTTCTGTTTCGTTTCCTTATAGACTTTTCTTTGCCTTTTTCTGTGCTTTTGTTTTTTTTCTCTTACTCATGTTTTGCTCTTTGTGCCATATGGTTTTCGTCACATGGTTTACTGTCTCCTCTATATATTTTCGCGCTTTGTGCAATATCCTTAGTTGGAAGTTAGCGCTCGTGTCCTTCTTGTCTCTGTGTCGTCGTTCTGTCTCGTGCTAAACTATCGTCATGTCATACCAACTAGCCCAAGCTGCCACACTTATAAGTACCCTGAGTCGATCTTGTGTGCCCCATTAAATTGAGAAGCTCCATCAGGCTCCTGAGAAAAAAAAATGAAGAAACTGTATGATCACGTGTTAAAGTTAGAGAACCGTATAGCACTCGTGAAAAATGCTTCTTGTCATGCAGCTTCACAGCATAAAATTTCTTCAGAACATTGCATTGGTTGAACATTGCAACATGAACATTGGTTGACCATTGGATTTCAACCCACACATTTAAGCTACAAAGAAGAGATTCTTTGCAGTGCCACTTTGTTGGCAAACTTTTGTTGATGGCTGTACAGACAGTCGTACAATGGCCAACTAACCAGCCGAACCATGTGCATTGACAAGCGAGTACATTAGTTTATGACGAGTACTGTTCACGCAGTCAAGTCGTCCAAAACGTGAAGCGACCATAATTCAAATATTCAAGTTTGCTATAGTCGTGCTTGACTGTAAAGCAAGTACAAACTGATTTTACAAAATGAATGCATACTTTTAAAATCTTTTAACCAAAAGTTTATTGCCTTGTTTTGAAGACATGAATCATTTTACAGTGTTATTAACATGCGACAGTGCAACCGTTTTTACAATAATGGTTATTTGAAGAAAAAAAAGCGCCTTAGATAAAGAATTAAGTCTAATAAAACAAATTTACATTGAGTGCACTGGTTCTTGAAAGTTGTTAGGATATTGAAACCTATTATTCTACCGTAGCATTTAGCGCTGGTTGGGGCAACTGCAGCATTTATATCTCTCCTCCTCTCTCTCTGTCTCTCTTTTTTTTTATTAGTGATTTTTCAAGGGTGCGTTGCTGGCTGGCAAAACGCTGGCACAAGCAGCGGAGACAACTGGGAAATATGCAAGGCAATTCGTTTTCACAACAGCGTCACTTGCGCCAGTAGCTTGCCTCACGTAGTCCTGCGCGCAGCTATTATTTAATCGCCAAAGGCCAGCGCACGGCAACGCGTGCTTTCACGAGCGCAAAAATAGCAAGTCGCCACGGATTTCGAAAGTACTGAATACTCGCTGTCCTTCCTCCAGGTGGCGTTCTCGTTCTAACTGGTGACGTCACCGCACCGTCATTTCTTTGGGTTCCCGGATGAAGACGTCACGCAACTGCTCTGTAGAATAACAAGATTTTTCCCTTGGAAACAACTAGATGCTAAAAGATTTTTTCTTTCGCGAACTGAGGTAATTAGGTATTTCAATATGTCAACACCAGCTAGGCGAAGACTCATGAGGGACTTTAAAAGGTAAGTGCCTGCATCCGCCTGCGCAAAGTTTTCGGTAGCACTGGCTGTAGTAAACTTGGTCGAGATGCCTGGTTGCGTTTTTGTCGATTGACTGCTTGCGCTTTGAACGGGCTGTCGAGTTTTGTACTTATAAGTATCACATAACCGTGCAGTATTCTTTTTTGTTAAGTCGAAATGGAGCACCGCTTTGAGTGACTGTAACCGTGCGCGTAATATTTCCTTTCAGTAGTTGTGTACCCAGTACTCGTCTGGGCGTAATTTCCTGAGGCTTCCGAACATTCCCTTCGTGGTTTGATCTTCATTCACACTAGCGAGTTGTGTGCCCACGCGCTTAATTCTGCGACGACCTTCGTAGGGTAGCGTGATTCGCGTTGAGGAGCGTCAGCTGTTGCATCAGTCAGTCTTCTCTTTCGATGTGCTCCTAGGCCTAGTAGGTTTTCGGTGCTTGACTGACCTTGAGTGGCGAATGGTTTCACTCTTACCAAGTGCGTTAAGGCCTTTCTGCACCTCGTCTGGCCGTCTCCGCACGCTGAGCATCCGCTTGGCCAGCGGGCGAGCAGCTGACGCTGCGATGTCGGGCATCGCCAAACTGCGTAATCACGGTGCATTTCGAGCCATCAGTGAGCGCTGAACGCTCGTGGCTGGTTCGCGCGACTAGTTGACCTCCAAGTACACGCTTACCGTCGACCGTGATTCCCTCTTGTATTCCGCAACCCTGCACTCGTTTAGCTACTCGCGAAAGTACATCGAATCGCAGTGCCTTGGTCGCTGAGATGCGACGGCAGCGCTGCACGAAACAAGCGCTCGCTCTTTAGGGAAATGTGGCCACAAACAACTTGCGTTCTTGTGTAATCTGCGTGGCTCTTTTTTGTTCATCTGGAAGTCGGCGCCCCCCAACGCCCGAGTCCTGCTATCCTAAATCTTTCGTATCGGTAGATGCCGTTGCTTAAATTGGGCCCGTGTTGAGAACCCTTTTGCATACGGGTTTATGGCAGTAAGTGTACGTAAAGCAAGTGTGCTTGCTTTGCAGGTTACAAGAAGATCCCCCAGCAGGTGTCAGTGGAGCCCCTACCGACAACAATATCATGATCTGGAATGCAGTTATATTCGGGTGAGCATTCGTATGCTTGTAGTCCCCAGTTCAACGAGCGCGATATTGCTTCGTATGAACCGTTTAGTAGGAGACTGTCCTTCATTCAGAAACCCTCGGCTAGCCAAAGGCCGTGTATGTGTAGCCACATGTGAACAGAAGCTTCAATTCCTTTTGTGCCTCATGCTTCGCTCATTTAAATTATCTAATGCAGCAGCTTCCCTTTGGCATGCAAAGCTGTGTGAATCCCATTCAAAGGGTGTTGATTTGTTTGTTATGCTATGAAAACTGTGTATCGGCACAGATGAAAAGCCTCACATTTCTTCGTCATTCATTGCATCCTCTGTTGCAACATGTACAGTGATGCCCTTGCATTTGTGTGTTAATATGGGCATGTGTATTTGCAGGCCGCATGACACGCCTTTTGAAGATGGCACCTTCAAGCTGACCCTAGAGTTCACAGAAGAGTATCCCAACAAACCGCCCACAGTTCGGTTTGTTTCCAAGATGTTTCATCCGAACGGTAAGCACCACTTTGCTGTTGCATTGTCACCAGCAGGCACACATGTGATGTTGGTGGGAACCAATAAAGTATCAGCAAACAGGCTCAGAGTTTTGCTTCTACATCTCCCAAACAAGCTTGCTCATCTATATGAAAGGCTGCGGTGGTGACACTTTGTGAATGTTGCAGCACTACTCCACGCACCGATGTATTATTTCAAAAACCAATTTTGTGCCCCTCTCCAGCACCTAACCAGTCCTCCTTGAAAGCACTGAGCTTATCGTTTGGTCCTGAGCACTATGAAGCTACGCCTTGGCTTTGCAATGATGCAAATTTGGCCACACACCAGAGTGTAATTGTTGCCATTATAGGTGTAGACATTGATGTAGTGCGAAGGTGATCCAGAAATTTTCACTCGCGTGCCAGAATTCTTGGTTGAGCAAAGCAGAGTTTCAGGGGTAGGCCGAAGATTGAAGTGACGACAATTGGTCAATTAAGGAATGTTGCTAGAGCAAATGTTTCCAAGTCAAGGGATTGTGGAAATGTTGGGTCCAGAGGTGACTGTAGTTCAACGAATTCTTTTTTAATGTTTAGCTTGGAATAATTACATAAAGCCTAGCAAGTTGGTTCTTATTCACCTTAAAAAGACAGGGAGTGCAAACACGTACATAAGTAGTCGAGACACCACAATCATTGGCCAGGCACCACTTGTGCATAACCAAGTGAACACAACCTGCGGCAGACACCTATAGTGTCTGCCGCAATAGTGTCTGCCGCAAGATGTGTTTAAGCAACTACCTGCAGACAATGAAAAGACTATGCACAATGACTATAAAAAGACTACGGAAAAGTTCTCTAATTATCTAGCATGATCTAGGACTAGACCTTGTTAATAGTACCTGTGTGAATAATTATGGTTCTGATTTCCTTTAGTGCAGCTTAGCTCAATAGAGCTGTGTTAAGGGCATGGTTACACAGTAAACGCTCAATAATTCAAATTTCATGTGGCCGGAAAGAAATGTCGCAAGTAACTGAATGCCGAATCATTGAAGTGTCGAGCAAACAACTAACAAAAGTTGTTTATATCTATATACTTTTATTTTTTTTAATGAATACATAAATCCCATACTTAGTTTCCTACTAGTAGCAGTGTAAAAGCTACAATTTTCGCCATTCACAACTTTCACAGTGTACACGTGGCTCAAGACCTTGGTGTCTTAAGCCAAAAAGTGCTCTTAACCCATCCCTTATTCTGCACCACCACCACTCACACGTGGTGATAAATCTTTTGCTGGAAAACTGGACAGTGTAATTCACCCACTCATTTGGCATGCATTTCACTGGACATGTGTCGCGAAAATGCAGTGGCACCGTTATCAGGTATTTAGATTGGTGTGGTAAGCAAAAACCACTGTGCCTGCCGCAGTTGTTGTCTTTTCGCTGGTGCGTG
Organism: Rhipicephalus microplus; assembly: GCF_043290135.1. Taxonomy (NCBI): domain Eukaryota; kingdom Metazoa; phylum Arthropoda; class Arachnida; order Ixodida; family Ixodidae; genus Rhipicephalus; species Rhipicephalus microplus. The sequence goes on from NC_134701.1 coordinate 260,076,073, forward strand.
TGCTGTCATGCAAAAAAGAAAAAAAAAATAGTGTACCGACGAACTGTCACAATTATTTGCATGAGAAGGAAAAAAAAAATATGGAATAAGTCTCTTTTTTTGAAGGCACAAAAAGATGGATTAAGTCTCTCACTATCTCTCTTTTTTCTTAATTTTTTTTACAATGACTAGAAAAATTAGCCGCAGCTCCGAAACGCGAGAACTTTTCTCCGAAGCTAGAGCCTTGGTTGTATCTTTTAGTGGCTTGTTTTACCCAGAGGGAGGATTAGCTTTGTCAAGCGTTTGTCATCGTAATGTGATGCACTGCATTATTTGGATTAAGTCCTGTGTGGAGCCATAGCGAGCGAGCTTGCCATTGTTGATACAACCACAGAAGTCTTAGAGACACCAAAAAGATTTTGTTATACTCGTGTGAACTAAAAGTGTCACTTGGTCATGCTGCATGTGTTTCTCGGCGTGGGCACAGTTCATTGAAACAGCAGCGAACGACATTGGGTAACTTCAACTATGATTTTGCTAATATTACGTGGCTGAGATGACACACCTGACACATGTATCGGCCAGGACTGTTCTAGTTGCAATGCCTTTCACGAGATGTCAAAATTCACAGAAAAGCAGCATTGGAGCAATTTTCAGTGCGCCTTTACGGGCTGTATAAGTTTCGCGGTCTTGACTTGAGCATATGAAGAGAACCACAAATCTGGCAGGTACGTAATCCCATTAACCATAGCATGCAGGTGAAGCATTATCACAAGCATATCCCGGATGAAGGTGTTGCTCATATCACCCTTGTCATTTGCATGAATAACTTCTCTGGCGCATTTGTTATATTCGAGGATTTACTCCGTGCATTTGCATATCGTACCCGAGAGACTCTTGCTAAACTGTGTAGGTTGTTGTTTCATTAGCTAACAAATTAGAATGTACATGTGTTACCTAGACTGCCGCAACAGTGATGACATTTCATTTCCTAAGTGAGTCACATTTCCACTGTTCAGACCCTTGTGTTATGACGAAGTCTTCACACTTAGAGCTACACAAAACAGCGACTCGTATTCATTTCAAGAGTTTCTTTTAGAGCTATTGCAACTTTCTCTTTTGCGGCTGCCGCTTGTAAACACGTGGAGGGTGCCGTGACGCGCTATGCTTAGAGGCAGCTTTTGCATCTGCTGCGCCAGTTGTCAAGTGATCATAGAGGGCAGTCGCGAGCTTTGTGCTGGTGCGGCTGGGTGGAGCCAACACACTGCAACCTTGCTGCAAGGGCCCTAAATATATCGACGGGGGGTGTGGTGCTTATCACTGTTCACATACATGCAATATGTCTCTGTTAGTGGTTATTTACACCATTAATGAAAGCCCTTTGCTTTTGTTTGAGTTAATCATATTGGACCCCCCACCTCTTTTTCTCCCCTACAGTGTACGCAGATGGTAGCATCTGTCTAGACATTCTTCAAAACCGGTGGAGCCCCACGTACGATGTGTCTGCCATCCTCACGTCCATTCAGGTGAGACATTTTATATCATCCTATCACAGAATGCTTTTTGCCATTCAGGTGTCTGTTCACCTCCTTCCGCATTGTGTAGCCCCGCCGCAGTGGTCTAGTGGCCAAGGTACTCGGCTGCATTTCCGATAGAGGCGGAAATGCTGTAGGCCCGTGCGCTCAGATGTGGGTGCATGTTCAAGAACCCCAGGTGGTCTAAATTTCCGGAGCCCTCCGCTACAGCGTCTCTCATAATCATAAGGGGGTTTTGGGACGTTAAACCCCCACATATCAATCAATTCCGCATTGTGTTGCA